>NW_027103529.1:89196-196068 GCF_902728285.1 Clytia hemisphaerica
TAAAAAGCTGAAATGAAAAAATGAAACAAATGTAAAAATCTCCCCATGAACTATAGTCTTTCTTATAGACATTTTAAATCGTTTTAAGCTTATTTTTTCTACTCAAAAAACAATTAATCAAATCAAAGCCCCACATAGTCTTCAGGAAATATTACCTGAGAATTTGTCTTTACACTTTTTCTAACAGGTCTTCCCACTCATTGTTTTCGCGAAAAATGTGGTAAGCTTCGTGGAAAGCGTAATTTTAGAGGCGGTGATTGACGACGATGGTACCATTCACATGTTTAGTCGTTGTTCCCCTTTATAATAGACATTTTCAAAGAGTTACTAAGATAGAAAAGAGTTTTTAAGTTAATTAACTAAACGTTTTTTTATTTAAGAAAACACTTTAAGAAACATGAGGCTCGAATGCTAAAACTAAGAAACATCTAAGAAAATGCTGAGGCGAGAATGAGAAAAAAATAATTTTAATTCGTTTTTTTTAAGAACCTTCCAATCCGCCGCCATGAGGCTGATTATGTAAAAAGTTTAGAAACATTAAGAACATTAAGGCTCAAAAGGCCAATTTCTTAAGAATGTTGAAGCTGTTGGTAAAACTAGTTTTTTAAAAAAGCGTGTATTTTTTTCTAATAGGTCCTCTCACTTACATCTACCGGAAATTGCAAAAAAAGAACAACTGGACTCAATCAAATTCACTATTTCTTAAAAAAAGCGTGTAGTGATGACATTGTAGAAACAAAAATAAATCAATTACAGACGCTCACCTTTGAAGTTTCATAATAGGCAGGGAGGAGTTAAAACAGATTAGAAATAAATGGCAGATACTGATTTAAACAATGAAAAAATATACTTACCAAGACTCAGGCAACTCATCTTTCTTCTTTTGTCATCTATGAAATCTCTAGACTTTCAAATTTGCAGACAATGTTTTGGGAAGAACCATAAAAATCTGCAAGATAAAAAAGTATTGTTTTTGAGAAAACGAATTTTTCAAATATTATCATTGCAACAAGCACCGAATTGCAATCTTATTCAGCCCATCAGAAGTGATTTTACTGGTAGCTAATTTAAATGAGACTACAAGCAGGTAATTCTTTTTACTGCCGTAATCATGGATAATAATTTCTCAGCGCAAAAAAGAGTGAATTCAAAAATTGGTGCATGGGCAAAGAGTGACATAATTGACTCAATATGTTTGGTTTGTGAAGAGAGTGGAATTGAACCCAAATCCTATAAGCTAACCCTTTATTTTTTTCAGATAGTAATTAACAAAACATACCTGGTTGTGAAACCGTTCACCATTAAATTTGAGTTCTCGAATTATCATTTCAGCATGTTCTGGCTGTGTACAACCATAAGAGAGATGAGTATGCTGGAATTTGTGTTAGCATTCCGGAAACTGTAAAAATGAAAACAATTTGAAAGGATCAACATACAACGACTTATATCTAACAGATTTATTTCCTATAAATCTGGTGTTTTAGAGCCCATACAGCCATTTTAAAATGTTATTAACTTGTTCTTATTTTCACAATTCTGTTAGTATTTATTTTCTATTTGCTTAAGTGTTTAAAGGTCTGCAAAGGTAAAATAAATACCCAAAATTGTATCAAATGGTAAGCAAAAATTTTTTGCTATTCAAACAGCTCAATATGGGTGGTGAAAAGACCTGATAAAACGACTCCATAACCTTAAAAGCGGAGCAAATTTTATTGAGACACCCATTTTAAGGAGATTTACATCAACTTTTTGAAAGGAGGAACACCTTGGGTAAAGGAGTGACTGATGGGGGAGATAATGAGTATCTTACTGGTTTCTCTTCTCCTTGAACCCCATTAAACAGCATCATAAAATCGTACTGATTGCAATCGTTTGATTTTTTTCCATGAATGGACAGGGAATTAAACATTGAGGTTAACTCGTCTACAAGGGACAGCATACGACCCCCATTAACAGCAATAATTTCTCCAAATTTTTCCTATAGCAAAAGAAACAAATAATAAATTTGTGGAATCATTATGTTTTGTAAAATGGAAATTGTGAAAAATAAGTTAAAATAACTATTACCCAAGTACATGGAGGCATCACAATTTCATTTCCTAAACGCGTTTCGTTGAAAAGTTCTTCCTCCGTGATCTTTTGTATGAGGCTATTCACAATTTCAGATAGAAATCTGTGAAGTGATGATTTTCCACGTCCTAAAAAATTGTGACCAGATTTTTAGATAAGGTACCTTATTAAAGGGACAAATTTTGGCTGGATTTAAATTGGTGAATAGCCAAAGAAGGATTTAATTTGGCGGATTAGCATCAAATTCAATTTTGGCAGAAATTGAATTTGCCTGATGACAGGTTTCAAGGTTCAAAGTCGGGTTAAAATGTTGAAAATGAACCTTTCTAGGGCCTAAATCCTAAATAGTGAAACTGAAAAATTTGAGAAAACTTAAATTTGGGGAGAATCTAATTTGGAATATGGTCTAAAAAGATATATAGGCAGAAACTTAATTTGGCGGATTTCCAGGGATTTCGACAATTTTTTTTATTACTTTTTAAATTTAGCTAAATAGTAATTGCTTTTGTATTGCCGTTGGTTAAGTTTGTTTTGGCTTCAGGGATTTGTGTTGTTTGTTTTGTGGGTCATGTAGAATAGTTTCACTGTTACTCTGAATCTTGATTAGCTCCTTTTTTCAAACTTTTGAAATTTGAAAAAGGAAAATTTAAAAATAAATTTCAATTTTCAAATTTCCAAAAATTTCAAACTTGAATGGGGGAGGTAATTTTTGTCTTGTTTATTGCCAGAAATAAACTGAAATTTCCAGTATCATCTTTGATTTTCTAATATAAACTTCTTGCATTGAAAATTGAAAATGATATTTTCAAATACTGAAAATTGTGTTGTGAAAAATTGAATTGACAAAACAAAACCAATTTTTTATCACCCTTGCTTTTCCATAAAAACAGATGCCTTAAACAAGTAGTGTTTCATCGGTACCAAAAAAGAACAAAAAAGTAGAATGTTTTATTGTTTGTTGATGTCTAGTTCCCAGGTATTTTGCAGTTTTAATTTCCTTCTGGGTAAATATATATATAATGTTACTCTTTGGATTACTCTTTGGTCTTTGTTTCAAACATAGTCCTGCAGTGTTTTTTTTATTGAGCAACACCCTTTTTTATAAGAATAATTTTACAAGAACACGAGGCTGAAATTTAGGCCAAAACCTAAGAACAAATTAAGAACAATCTGAGCCTCGGATTTCTAAGAAAGTACTGATTTTAGATTTATTTTAAGTTTTCAAGTAAAAAACATCGTAAGAACATTTAAGCCAGAAAAATTCAAAAAATCAAGAACAGCCCAGCCTGAACCAAAGTATACTTACTGGTTCTTATAAAAAAAACTTGTAATTATTTAGAAAGGGCTTGATTAAGTCTTTAGAATACACAGGACCGTGTTAGGAATGAAATTTCTTCAACCTCAGTGGCACAACTACCTGTCAACTAAGGGACCTTTGATGTACTGCGTAATCAGAAAGTTTCAAATGACCTAACTCCTTGAGGTAGAGATAATTAGACTAACAAAGAAGCGACTGAATAAAACTTTTGTTTCCTTCGTCTTCTTTGTAACTGATTGTAAATCATTTTCAACTTTCAAATTTTTTATCCGAGACGTCTTTTTTACATTTGGTTGGTTTTGTCAAATTCAATTTTTCACGACAGAATTTTCAGTATTTGAAAATGTTGTTCTAAATTTTCAATGCAAGAAGTATATATTAGAAAATCAAATATGGCAAATATGATACTGGAAATTTAAGTTCATTTCTGGCAATAAAAAACTAAAATTGAAACTTTGAATCAAAATTCATTGAAAATTACCATCGAAATTCATTTTTTTGACCAGAAATTTCATCAAAAATTGATTGAACGTGCATGCATGAAAAGTGTCAACTCAATGAATTAGTTTCAATCCAATCTTTGATAGTTTAAATCTAAAGTGTTTATCTGTTTCCGCACTTTTTACTTGGCGATTTTTCTGCGGAACTTCACACTGTTGAAAGCATGTAGTTTACAATGTTTACACCGTGTCCTTTGTATTTTGTAGCTTCCATGGAATTTTTAAAAGGGATGTACAATGCTTTCATTGGTGGACACTCAGTGATCATTAATTGACTGTATTCTTTGAGAAATTGGCACACGATTGAAAGTTCTGCCTTACTACTCTTTGATATGACCCTTTATGGTAACATTATTTAAGGCTCTTTCTTTGACTAGAACATTATCTATTGAAACATTCTGAGAAAATTGTGATAATGATGTGACTTTTATAGGACAGTTTAGTTGAGGATGATTTTGATCCCATCAATCCTACCGTTAAGCCTGCTTAATGGATTACTACAAAAACAAAGCAGGAACTCCCCATAACATCTGGGTACTTCAACAAAGCTCATACATTTGATTTTCAAATCTCGATGCAATGAAAAAAAAGCGTAAAAACAACAATTTAAGATCATCAATAATTGGTTTGGCACTTTTGATACAAGGACTTGTCTTTGTAATTTTATTTGTGGTATTTGTGATTATATGGTCAGTGTGGAACTTTTATGCACATCTCTCAGTTAGGGATGGTTATTCGATTGTTCCACCGCGAGGCAGTGAGACAGGGACGTCAGTGAACTAAATGCTTTTACTTATTTCTACAACTACGAGATCATGCTTGCTTTACATCTACATGTATCATTATAAGTTTTATCAAAGCCATATCATTCAAAGCTGACATGGTCTTTTCACAATCACCAAAGAATAGTGGAGAACGTCCATATGAAAGTTCCTTACTATTCTTTGGTGGTTGAGAGAAGGCTAGGTCAGCTTTGAATGATACGATTTTCATAAAGCTTGGGTTGGGATAATTTATGAAAATGTAAAGCTAGCATGATCTTGTGGTAGAAATAAGTAAGCACTTAGTTTACTGATGTCCCTGTTTCACTGCCTGGAAAACTATAAATAACCATTTCTCCCTGTGTGACGGGCATAAAAGTGTCCCGCACTGATCATGTAATTGCAAATATCACGAAATAAAATTAAAAAATCAATTTTTAAATTTTGTTTTTCCAATTTTTTTAAATTTCAAACTGATTTAGAAATCAAAAAATTGACATAATTTTTCTATTTTCAATTTTTTGAAAATTGAAAAGTTGCTTCTTTTTTTTAATTTCTAATTTTGATTTCAATTAAAAAATCAAATGATACAATCCGCGCACAGATTATTATGAAATAGTTTTATTCATTACCTGTATGAAGAGATTGCGCAATCCACAGTTGGGTGCTCTCCTTCCAATCGCTGTTGTTGACCTCAACAACTGCATTGCCCAACGCAACGGAGTATAAAGAAGTCAATGATAATAAAACGGTTGAAGCTGATTGCTTCCGGGTTTTTGCTAATAACTCACATAGCTGAAAAAAAAATTGAACAGCTTTAAAAGTTACTGAGGTGCAAAGAGGTGATAAATTTCAGTAAGAAAGTACTTTTTACCCATTACAAGACAAACTATATATATTTAAAAATTGTTTCTCATTATAAGGTTTAAAAGTTAAACTTTGAAGTCATGTTTTCCTCACAATGTTTACAATGCTTCTTAGAAACGAGCAAGCATTTAAAAAAAGTCCTAAATATCTTGACCCTATAATTTTCAGAACATGTTATCTTTTCATTCAAGAACTTTTTATTTACTCACAACTGAAAAGTAATGTTTCTAGAAAAGAAAAGAGAATTTTGAAAAAGATTTTCAAAAAGTTTTAACCCAAAGATTCCATTTTGCTGAAAACTTGACTGCATGCTTCAGAAAAACATGAACAAGTTCATTTTTTTTTATAATTCTATAAATCTACTGTATAGATCAGAGCTTTTCACTGTTAGAGAGGAAAAAAGCTAAGTCAAATTTTCAACTATTATTCTTTAAATTTGTTTTTATATTCGTCCAAAAGTTGGGGAAAAAATGAGAAAATATGTCCTTAAATAAGAATTGTCATAATATATCTTTTACCATGTCAAACTCAACAAATGATTCAGGATAAAGAGTTTTAACAATTTTGATAATAAATATATAATACATAACAATGTGATTAATGTCCCTTCAGTCGCATTTAACCGTAGCATACTAAGACATAACATCATTATAACATCTTCTTCAAGTGCATAACCCTTCAGGCCAGGGGTTGCACAACAATGAAAAATACCCCTAAACAAATTTTATTCTTCTGAAGGGAAGAACATTCTTAAATCTACAAATTCACTGTTTCCTGAGAAAATTTTACTGTTTCCTTTTTTCTTAATAACCAATTAATCAGATGCTGTATAAAATATGCCGGTATAGGACCATTGTGTAGGGATTGCAACATAAAGATCAGGTGTACAGGAACAAACTACTCTCTGCTCTTGCCCTACCTGTTGATTGAAAATTTTTTCCCCAAATATCTTAAACTGCAGTAAAATCATTTGTGAAACTACGACCTAATACGAGTCAAATATTTTAGTATATTAGAAAGTTGTAATATACTCCTTGGTCTTAGTATGCTATACAGTTAAATGCGACTGCCTTTGTTTTTAATATAAATCTTAGTCCTTTATGTCTTCTCATTTCCAAGTAAGGAATGTGTTAGGCGTAGTTTTTTGTAAATATATCCACCAATAATCCTTTAATTAGGAGATGGCATTACCATGACGTTTACTCAAGTGGTTTCTTCTTTTGTTTACTTCAGAGAAATTTTGTCGTAAAAGCTGGAAAAGGATAAGTGAGTAAGGTTGGCAAATTTCTACAAAGTCCATCATAATTCATTTGTTGCCATAGCTGCCTATAATCAATCTTCTTGCTTTTCCTTCATGACATCATATATCAGACAGTTTAATGTAGTGTTGCTTTTACTCCCGAGCATCCTGGGCGAGTATTTGCACTTTGGTTTGCTAGCGAATTTCGTAATCACTTCACATGTCACCTGAACAAATTGAATTGTCGATTTAAAATTTGAAAACATTTTCTGGTCACTAATATATTCCAAAAAAAAATCGTACAGGGGTATTGACGAACTTTTTTCACTAACCCCCCTGGAAATTTGTGATAGCAAACTATCCCCTGGAAAGTGAAATTTTGTGAAAAAGGGCCTGGAAAGTGACTTTTGATGTCAGTTTAGGAGGGAAGAACCCCCTGGAAACCTTTATGCTTTAATAACCCCCTTGGAAAATCTGAAAATGACCAAAAACCCCTTGGAAAATCAAGACTTAGACCCCCTGGAAAAGTTCGTCAATACACCTGTATGGTTTAAAAATGGAATAGCCCAATTTTTTAACAGAAAACATTATAAAGTTTCAAAATAAAAAAAAATGTTCAAAGCCAAGTTGTCCATGGCATGGGCTATAGCTATAGCTTTTGTAATTGCCAATGTGAAAATGATTTTTGTTGACATAGATAAAATAAATATACACTGAATAAAAATTGTAAACTTACATTTTGTCACGTCTGCACAGGCACAGCACGTATCAACACACTTATATTTGATGTCTGGTCAGTGTTTCAATATTCAATCATTTTGTTTAAATTACGTCGTTAAAATCCTACTTTGAATAAGGATTTTAGTGTTGATGTATTTAGTGTACCAATGTTTTTTTCTTTTACTTTCGTGAAGAATGCAAGATGAAAAAATGCAAAAAATTGAAAAAACTATGCACTGCTTGTTTTCACTTTTTTCTGGCTGTCTGGTTTATATCCAAACATATTCAAACGCAGAAGTTTGTCTCGCTCAGTCAGGATATTCATGACGTAATGTTTTCTACTGAAATACCCCGGTGGCAAATTCAAACTGGACAGTTGTATAAAATCTGCCACTACAAACCGTTCACAGCTAAACCCAAAACTATGGATGGAAAAATGAAGCAACATCTTTTTATCCGTACGCGTCATCGACGTGGTTTTACACGAGCCCCCCCCCCCCCCAGCGGCACCCCAATCACGCCATCACGCAAAAAAATTTCTCCATCACGCATCACGAAAATCGCTAAAATTGACAATCACGCAAAAAAATAGCGAAAAATAGCCTCAAAACGCATCACACCAAAATCTTGATCACGCCATCACGCAAAAAAAAACTCTAACGACACGCCATCCGCATGAAAAAAGTCCCATCACGCCATCACGCAAACCGCTGGGGGGCCTCTTTAAAAAAACGCCAGATTGAAAGTGAAACCTATCACTAGATTTCGAAAAATATACAGCTTAAAAACAAAAACTAGTTAGACTCAATGACTCAATCCGTCATTCTAAAAAGGGGGGTTTGTAGGGGTTCGAAATACCGTTTTCCCGTCAAAATCTTTGCTGAATCCCGGAATCCCGAAAATTGAAAAAAAATAATAACACCGTCACCACACTGGTTTGTACAGGTTCAAATACCGGCATAATGACAAAAAATAAGGCCCAATATCACCGTCTGAGTCTGATGTAAAATACCGTTTTCCCGTATCTTTTTTTTGTCAAATCCCGTCACACCGTAAAGTACAACCCCCCTCCCCCTAAAAAACGGCGTAATTCATGAGAATGTTTTATACGGCCGCTGTTTGCAACTAATAATGAATTTGAATTTTTAAGACATTTTGCCATTATCATGAATTCATCGAAAATATCAAATTTCGAGTCAAAAATTAGTAATTTGAAAAATATGATACAAGCGAACAATTCCAGAAATGAATGTACTCGCGAAACAAGTTCTCAAAAAGATTTTGCGGTTCGCGAAAATATTACCCGGAAAATTTATACACGTAATAAATGTAAACTGAAATACCTTATACAAATTTTCTGGAATTTATCCTTGATTTGAATTTCAAGCGCTTTGTAGACTTCTTCGTCGCTGGGGTCCATAACAATGATGATTAGCAGAACTTGAAATTTCACGTCTCTTGGAAAACTGAAAACTGACGAACTAGCAATTTTACAACAAGAATTTTGCAGCCTCGAGAGAAAGCAATATTTTCAAGAGAATCATTGTTTATATCTATTGAATAAAGAACATATTGTTTTTCTATTGTATTATTGTCTTACATATGTTCAATTGACATTCAAATACCGCTGACCGAAATGCCAAGGCGTGGTTTTCTATTTCTTTAATAGCCGGACTGCTCAAAGATGACGTCAATATTTTGTTTTGTTGTGAAAACAAAATATCGAAAGTGAAATTCCCTTAAAAAGTTTTGACACCATCATAGTTCGTCAATCATAGCATGCATCCATATAGATACTTTTTTTAAAACAGGTGTTTGAGATTGTACTCTAGCTTTATATGTTCCACGAACCATCTTGACTATGAGCCAGCGGTTATAGTACTACTCCGCCGCTGTATTACATTGTCTAGATGTTCGTGGGCGCGCAGATTGCAGAAGATCGTTTGAGAGAAAAATGTCAACAAAAGGTATTTTCACACATTCATAATAGGCCACACCTCTTCACCACCACGGGGTCACCAAATACACGTTTTTCTTTTTATAAGTACTATAGTGCTTATAAGAATATCAGCGGTCGATAATCAAAAGGCTTGGACGCTAGTAAAATTCTTTTTCTGCAAGCGCTAAGATAGCTTTTTGAATTTGGGCCCTGGAAACAAAAGAGCTCTTGAACATTTATTTCTTTAAAATAAATAGCATAATAGATAAAAGGGTATATAGAGTGTGTTGCGTCTCAAATTATAAAAAGAGAAGAAAACAACTTCAGCAAAATAGAGCTATGACATCAAAAAAAAACAAAATCAAGTACACGTTTTTTTTTTATAAGAACGTCAAAAATTTTCGAAGCCTTTGGGTGTTCTTAGTTTTTTGGATTTGAAGCCTAAAAATGTTCTTAAAATGTTCTTATTTTCAGCGTTTTTTGAGCATTTTGATGTAATTTCTTAAGAAAATGCATGTTTTAAGTCTCCAAAGCTTAGAATGTTCTTTAGAATGTTCTTAAATTTTTAGGCCTCGAAGCCTTATGTTCTTATTTATAGTTTGTTCTTATAAAAAAAAAAAACGTGTAGGGCGAAAACTGGTCTCCTTTGAAAATCGAGCGCACATTATCGTGTATTGAAATGAAACAAGCACTGCTTCTTGAGTATAATAGTTAAGAATACTTTACCCTTATAAAAAAACAAAAAGCGTGTAGGACTGTTTTTATTGTTTTTATATAAACTCGATACTTTTGATATACTTTTACAGCGATTTCAACGCAAGCGGGGGGGGTCTATTTTAAATAAATAAATATATGAGCTGAAAGTAAAAATATGAGAAGGGAAAAAAAATCCACGCTTTTTTTATAAGAATACACTTTAAAGAATGTCATGATGAAAATGGCCAAAAAATGAAGAATATGCTAAGAATATCACCATCATGGAATATTGCTACTCGCGAAGCATGCCATTTTTAGACCATTTTTTAGTCAGTTGTTAGGATCCTAACCTAAGAACGCTGTAAGAATATTTTAGGATGATTTCCCAAAAAAGCTAAGAATACACGTTTTTTTTTATAAGAACGTCAAAAATTTCGAAACCTTCGGATGTTGTTTCTTAGTTTTTGGATTTGAATGAAACTAAAAATGTTCTTAAAATGTTTTATTTTCAGCATTTTTTGAGCATTTTGATGTAATTTCTTAAGAAATTGCATGTGTTTTAAGTCTACAACGCCTTAGTATGTTCTTAGAATGTTCTTAAATTTTGGGCCTCGAAGCCTTATGTTCTAGATGTTGTTTGTTCTTATAAAAAAACAACGTGGAAATGGATTTACACCATCTTATAAAAAAAAGGTGTAGTGGCACAAAAACTTATTTCTCCATATTCTCCTCAAGCTGAAGAATAATACATAGAAAGTAGAATTAATAAAAAACATTTGTTTGTTTATTGAATACATCTTGCAATGAAAAAATATGTAGTTGAGATATTCTTATAAGTTTGCTCTAAATGTGCAGAGTTTGGTTATAAATAAAAAAATGAAATGCTAATCGATCATTTGTGTATCTTTTAACATCACGCACCATAATTACATAACTAAAGTCTGTCCAGATATAATTGGCAGTGGAAACAAGAATGTCTCTAACTTTGATAGTCAATATAATTAATGAGATTTTTGCTTGTTTTAGAGAATCAAAAGCGCCTATTGAATGTATTTTTGGTTGAAAAATTCGCGATTTTAGCGGTTAAATTTCGATTGCAAAAATTGAGATTTTTTTTCTACTTTTTTTTCTTCTTTCCTACTTTTTTTCTACTGATGAATAATTTTACACCAGTGATGGTTCAACCTTAGGTTAAGAAGTTTGTTAAATTTCAAGGCAAACAAAAAAGTCCTTCGGAAGATACGGGACCCGAAATACTCCTTGGTAGCACTTTTCTGTGAAATATCAAATCTCCAACTTATTACTAAAAATAGTTAGAGAGTATAGAGACATTCTTGTTTCCACTGCCAATTATATCTGGACAGACTTTAGAACGAATTAAAATATACTAATTATTGAATGTCCATGATTTCCAATAACCATGCAAAATGTTAGGAGAATAACAGGATAAATGTCATCGGTCCTTCCACAATCGTGCCAATAAGCAATGTAAAAAACACATTATCAGACGATAAATTAAAATTGATAGGTTTACATATGAATAGTTCCGCACGACCGGTCAGAATAAAAAATATCGATAAATAGAATATTATTCACTATTACAATGAAAAAGGGGTACATTAGTACTAACGGTGACTAGTAGGTAGCGCAAAACCCCCATTGGCTGTTTCTGGAGGAAACACTATCTCCGAACCGAGTGCATCAGTCACCCCGACCTCCGAAGTTTAAAGGTCCTCCTTTGTAAATAACAAGCAAATACACAAAATACGTTAAAAAAACGTTGTGTTCCATAATCTCTATTCAAAGTTCAGTCATCATTAAAGATCGCGTGTAACCATAAAAGTGGCCAACTTCGCTGCTTGTAATGAGAATAGCCATGCATGAACCGTATCGAACAATATCGTTGAACCCCATTATCTTCTCCAATGCTGATGTCGATTCATCTCGTTTTCACGTGAAGCAAAAATAGATAATAAAATGATTAGCTTAACTTTGCAAGAGGGAGGATTTTGAAATGAAAACACGAGACATTTAAACACGCATTTCTGACGCATGCGCGCAGCTTGTCCCAATCTGCGCAAAGACCATCAAGCAGCTTTGCGTGCGAAACCATTGAGAAACTCGTTTCCCGTCTTTCTTCGATCGCCGAGAAACACGCTAAAAAAAATTATATTCATTTTGTCAGATAAAAAGCAACAAGAAGCCGGAGCAGCGTGAAGGTCCAGCTGACGTGGAAATAACCGAATGTCGTTCGTACCGGGTTCCTTAAAGTGACGCAAAAAGATTTCCTTCGCATCCTCCACTCTGAGCTTCTATTCTTTGATACTTTCTTTGTATTGCTAAGTTTGAAAGTTTTTGATGCATTTCCCGAATTTCGAAACTTTTGCCGCTGATGGGATTCGAACCCACTATATATAAAGCACCTATGATTAGAACGCCAGCGCCTTAACCACTCGGCCATCTTAGCATAGTTTTAATTTTTTGGCCATTCTCATCATGGACGTTCTTATAAAGTGTATTCTTATCTAAAAAAAGCGGGTATTTTGTTAAATATTATATAATATACACCTTTCCCAATATTGATTGTGCAATACTCAAATATAGGAAATTCAACATGAAAGCGAGTCTGGGTTGGGTAGAATGTAAACATTACGGTTAAGAAAAGTTTTAAATGAGTGGAAATGCTCCAGTTTTCAGCTTTTTTAAAGAATATCAATAGGATACAAAGAATTAAGTTTAAAAACTTTAGAAGAAACCGTTGATTTACAGGTTTCCACACAAAGGATTAAACCTGATTGAAATTCGAGCCGTTACTAGCAACCCTGCGGGGCCTAGGGCGCCGAGTATACACCCGGCACAGTGACAAGCCGTCGTTTTGGTGTGTGTAGCTTATCCAATTAGCATTTAGCTATTGAATGAGTATAAAAACTTTAGAAAAGAACGTTGATTTGCAGGTTTCTACACAAAGGGTTAAACCTGATTGAAATTCGAGCCGTTACTAGCAACCCTGCGGGGCCTAGGGCGCCGAGTATACACCCGGCACAGTGACAAGCCGTCGTTTTGGTGTGTGTAGCTTATCCAATTAGCATTTAGCTATGGAATGAGTATAAAAACTTTAGAAAAGAACGTTGATTTGCAGGTTTCTACACAAAGGGTTAAACCTGATTGAAATTCGAGCCGTTACTAGCAACCCTGCGGGGCCTAGGGCGCCGAGTATACACCCGGCACAGTGACAAGCCGTCGTTTTGGTGTGTGTAGGCTAGAACCTGAATGAAATTCGAGCCATTACTAGTAACCCTGTGGAACCCAGAATTTCGTAATAGCTGATTACTGAACAGTAAATCACTTAATCTAAAAGTTAGTGATCAGTTTCCTATAAAGAACATGCTTATAAGAAAAATACTGATACTTACCTTGTGCACCGCTCCTTTGTTACTTTGTAATAACTGATTTCCGAAAAGTATATGGCTGTCTGTCAAGAGTTATTAATTTGATTCTTATAAAGTGGATGCTTATAAGAAAAATAAACATGCTCATATTGTGCAATGTTCCTTGCTTACTTTGTAAAAACTAATTACCGGAAGGTATATGGCTGTTGACCAGGAGTTATTGATTTGATTCTTATAAAGAAGGTGTTTATAGAAAAAATAAATAAGCTGGTACTATGCGCCGTCCCTTGTTTGCTTTGTAAGACTAATTACCGAAAAGTTTATGGATGTCTATGAAGAGTTACTGATTTGAATCCTATAAAGAAGATGCTTATAAGAAAAATAAACATGATCATATTGTGATAAAGAAGGTGCTTATAGGAAAAATAAATTAGTTTCAAATATCTCCTTCTAATTTGACCACCGCATTTTCCCGGAGAAAATGGACTGATTTTGGACCACCGAATTTCCCCGGAGACAAATTACTTATTCTGGACGCCCGAGCCACCGTCAACCAATATTTGGTGTGTGTGTTTCAAATATTTCCTTCTAATTTGACCACCGCATTTTCCCGGAGATTTTATGTGATTTTGGACCACCCAATTTCCCAGGAGATAAACTACTTATTCTGGACGCCCGAACCACCGTCAACCAAGATATGGTGTGTATGTTTCAAATATCTCCTTCTAATTTGACCACTGCATTTTCCCGGAGAAATTGGACTGATTTTGGATCACCGAATTTCCCCGGAGACAAATTACTTATTCTGGACGCCCGAGCCACAGTCAACCAATATTTGGTGTGTGTGTTTCAAATATTTCCTTCTAATTTGACCACCGCATTTTCCCGGAGATTTTATGGGATTTTGGACCACCGAATTTCCCCGGAGACAAATTACTTATTCTGGACGCCCGAGCCACAGTCAACCAATATTTGGTGTGTGTGTTTCAAATATTTCCTTCTAATTTGACCACCGCATTTTCCCGGAGATTTTATGGGATTTTGGACCACCGAATTTCCCCGGAGACAAATTACTTATTCTGGACGCCCGAACCACCGTCAACCAAGATATGGTGTGTATGTTTCAAATATCTCCTTCTAATTTGACCACTGCATTTTCCCGGAGAAATTGGACTGATTTTGGATCACCGAATTTTCCCGGAGACAAATTACTTATTCTGGACGCCCGAGCCATCGTCAACCAATATTTGGTGTGTGTGTTTCAAATATTTCCTTCTAATTTGACCCTTTCTTACCAAATTTTAGTTGACCCTGGCTCGGCCATCGAGAAATGTTGATTTGTCTCTGGGGAAATTCGCTAGTCCAAAATCAGACCAAATCTCCGGGAAAATGCGGTGATAAAATTGAAAGGAGATATTTAAGACATTCTTACCAAATTTTAGTTGACCGTGGCTCGGCCATCGAGAAATATTGATTTGTCTCTGGGGAAATTCGCTAGTCCAAAATCAGACCAAATCTCCGGGAAAATGTGGTGGTAAAATTGAAAGGAGATATTTAAGACTTTCTTACCAAATTTCAGTTGACCGTGGCTCGGCCGTCGAGAATTATTGATTTGTCTGGAGGAATTTGCTAGTCCAAAATAAGACCAGATCTTCGGGAAAATGCGGTGGTAGAATTGAAAGGAGATATCTAAGACATTCTTACCAAATTTTAGTTGACCGTGGCTCGGCCGTCCAGAATTATTGATTTGTCTCTGGGGAAAGTCGCTGGTCCAAAATCAGACCAAATCTCCGGGAAAATGTGGTGGTAAAATTGAAAGGAGATATTTAAGACTTTCTTACCAAATTTCAGTTGACCGTGGCTCGGCCGTCGAGAATTATTGATTTGTCTCTGGAGGAATTTGCTAGTCCAAAATAAGACCAGATCTTCGGGAAAATGCGGTGGTAGAATTGAAAGGAGATATCTAAGACATTCTTACCAAATTTTAGTTGACCGTGGCTCGGCCGTCCAGAATTATTGATTTGTCTCTGGGGAAAGTCGCTGGTCCAAAATCAGACCAAATCTCCGGGAAAATGCGGTGGTAAAATTGAAAGGAGATATCTAAGACATTCTTACCAAAATTTAGTTGACTGTGGCTCAGCCGTCCAGAATAATTGATTTGTCTCTGGGGAAATTCGCTCGTCCAAAATCAGATTAAATCGCCAGGAAATTGCGGTGGTAAAATTGAAAGGAGATATTTAAGACATTTATTCCAACTTTTAGTTGACCGTGGCTCGGCCGTCTAGAATTATCGGTTTGCCTCTGGGGAAATTCGCTAGTCCAAAATCAGACCAAATCTCCGGGAAAATGCGGTGATAAAATTGAAAGGAGATATTTGAGATATTCTTACCAAATTTTAGTTGACCGTGGCTCGGCCATCGAGAAATATTGATTTGTCTCTGGGGAAATTCGCTAGTCCAAAATCAGACCAAATCTCCGAGAAAATGCGGTGGTAAAATTGAAAGGAGATATTTAAGTCTTTCTTACCAAATTTTAGTTGACCGTGGCTCGGCCGTCGAGAATTATTGATTTTTCTCTTTGAAAATTCGCTCGTCCAAAATCAGACCAAATCTTCGGGAAAATGCGGTGATAAAATTGAAAGGAGATATTTAAGACATTCTTACCAAATTTTAGTTGACCCTGGCTCGGCCATCGAGAAATGTTGATTTGTCTCTGGGGAAATTCGCTAGTCCAAAATCAGACCAAATCTCCGGGAAAATGCGGTGGTAAAATTGAAAGGAGATATTTAAGTCTTTCTTACCAAATTTTAGTTGACCCTGGCTCGGCCATCGAGAAATGTTGATTTGTCTCTGGGGAAATTTGCTAGTCCAAAATCAGACCAAATCTCCGGGAAATTGCGGTGATAAAATTGAAAGGAGATATTTAAGACATTGTTACCAAATTTTAGTTGACCGTGGCTCGGCCATCGAGAAATATTGATTTGTCTCTGGGGAAATTCGTTAGTCCAAAATCAGACCAAATCTCCGGGAAAATGTGGTGGTAAAATTGAAAGGAGATATTTAAGACTTTCTTACCAAATTTTAGTTGACCGTGGCTCGGCCGTCGAGAATTATTGATTTTTCTCTTGGGAAATTTGCTAGTCCATAATCAGACCAAATCTTCGGGAAAATGCGGTGGTAAAATTGAAATGAGATATCTAAGACATTCTTACCAAAATTTAGTTGACCGTGGCTCGGCCGTCCAGAATAATTTATTTGTCTCTGGGGAATTTCGCTAGTCCAAAATCAGATCAAATCTCCGGGAAAATGCGGTGGTAAAATTGAAAGGAGCTATTTAAGACATTCTTACCAAATTTCAGTTGACCGTGGCTCGGCCGTCGAGAATTATTGATTTGTCTCTGGGGAAATTCGCTAGTCCAAAATAAGACCAGATCTTCGGGAAAATGCGGTGGTAAAATTGAAAGGAGATATCTAAGACATTCTTACCAAAATTTAGTTGACTGTGGCTCGGCCGTCCAGAATTATTGATTTGTTTCTGGGGAAATTCGCTTGTCCAAAATCATACTAAATCTCTGGTAAAATGCATTGGTAAAAATGGAAGAAAATATTTGAGACATTCTTACCAAATTTTGGTTGACCGTGGCTCGGCTGTCTAGAATTATTGATTTGCCTCTGGGGAAATTCGCTAGTCCAAAATCAGACCAAATCTCCGGGAAAATGCGGTGATAAAATTGAAAGGAGATATTTGAGACATTCTTACCAAATTTTAGTTGACCGTGGCTCGGCCATCGAGAAATATTGATTTGTCTCTGGGGAAATTCGCTAGTCCAAAATCAGACCAAATCTCCGGGAAAATGCGGTGGTAAAATTGAAAGGATATATTTAAGTCTTTCTTGTCAAATTTTAGTTGACCGTGATTCAGCCGTCGAGAATTATTGATTTTTCTCTTTGAAAATTCGCTCGTCCAAAATCAGACCAAATCTTCGGGAAAATGCGGTGATAAAATTGAAAGGAGATATTTAAGACATTCTTACCAAATTTTAGTTGACCCTGGCTCGGCCATCGAGAAATGTTGATTTGTCTCTGGGGAAATTCGCTAGTCCAAAATCAGACCAAATCTCCGGGAAAATGCGGTGGTAAAATTGAAAGGAGATATTTAAGTCTTTCTTACCAAATTTTAGTTGACCCTGGCTCGGCCATCGAGAAATGTTGATTTGTCTCTGGGGAAATTCGCTAGTCCAAAATCAGACCAAATCTCCGGGAAAATGCGGTGATAAAATTGAAAGGAGATATTTAAGACATTCTTACCAAATTTTAGTTGACCGTGGCTCGGCCATCGAGAAATATTGATTTGTCTCTGGGGAAATTCGCTAGTCCAAAATCAGACCAAATCTCCGGGAAAATGTGGTGGTAAAATTGAAAGGAGATATTTAAGACATTCTTACCAAATTTTAGTTGACCGTGGCTCGGCCGTCGAGAATTATTGATTTTTCTCTTGGGAAATTTGCTAGTCCATAATCAGACCAAATCTTCGGGAAAATGCGGTGATAAAATTGAAAGGAGATATTTAAGACATTCTTACCAAATTTTAGTTGACCGTGGCTCGGCCATCGAGAAATATTGATTTGTCTCTGGGGAAATTCGCTAGTCCAAAATCAGACCAAGTCTCCGGGAAAATGTGGTGGTAAAATTGAAAGGAGATATTTAAGACTTTCTTACCAAAATTTAGTTGACCGTGGCTCGGCCGTCCAGAATAATTTATTTGTCTCTGGGGGAATTTGCTAATCCAAAATAAGACCAGATCTTCGGGAAAATGCGGTGGTAGAATTGAAAGGAGATATCTAAGACATTCTTACCAAATTTTAGTTGACCGTGGCTCGGCCGTCTAGAATTATTGATTTGTCTCTGGGGAAATTCGCTAATCCAAAATCAGACCAAATCTCCGGGAAAATGCGGTGGTAAAATTGAAAGGAGATATCTAAGACATTCTTACCAAATTTTAGTTGACCGTGGCTCGGCCGTGGAGAATTATTGATTTGTCTCTTGGGAAATTCGCTAGTCCAAAATCAGACGAAATCTCCGGGAAAATGCGGTGGTAAAATTGAAAGGAGATATCTAAGACATTCTTACCAAAATTTAGTTGACTGTGGCCCAGCCGTCCAGAATAATTGATTTGTCTCTGGGGAAATTCGCTCGTCCAAAATCAGATTAAATCGCCAGGAAAATGCGGTGGTAAAATTGAAAGGAGATATTTAAGACATTTATACCAACTTTTAGTTGACCGTGGCTCGGCCGTCTAGAATTATTGATTTGCCTCTGGGGAAATTCGCTAGTCCAAAATCAGACCAAATCTCCAGGAAAATGCGGTGATAAAATTGAAAGGAGATATTTAAGACATTCTTACCAAATTTTAGTTGACCGTGGCTCGGCCATCGAGAAATATTGATTTGTCTCTGGGGAAATTCGCTAGTCCAAAATCAGACCAAATGTCCGGGAAAATGTGGTGGTAAAATTGAAAGGAGATATTTAAGACTTTCTTACCAAATTTTAGTTGACCGTGGCTCGGCCGTCGAGAATTATTGATTTTTCTCTTGGGAAATTTGCTAGTCCATAATCAGACCAAATCTTCGGGAAAATGCGGTGGTAAAATTGAAAGGAGATATCTAAGACATTCTTACCAAAATTTAGTTGACCGTGGCTCGGCCGTCCAGAATAATTTATTTGTCTCTGGGGAATTTCGCTAGTCCAAAATCAGATCAAATCTCTGGGAAAATGCGGTGGTAAAATTGAAAGGAGCTATTTAAGACATTCTTACCAGATTTCAGTTGACCGTGGCTCGGCCGTCGAGAATTATTGATTTGTCTCTGGGGAAATTCGCTAGTCCAAAATAAGACCAGATCTTCGGGAAAATGCGGTGATAAAATTGAAAGGAGATATCTAAGACATTCTTACCAAAATTTAGTTGACCGTGGCTCGGCCGTCCAGAATAATTGGTTTGTCTCTGGGAAAATTCGTTGGTCAAAAATCAGACCAAATTTCTGGGAAAATGTGGTGGTAAAATTGAAAGGAGATATTGGAGAAACAAACCATATTTGATTTATTTAAACCGTTGCTCAGGTGTCTAGAATAATTATAAGAGTTTTTTAACACAATTAAGTTCAAATTATAGTGCTCTAACAACAACAAAAAAAGAAGATAAAACACTATAAAATCAGTAATCCTTGTCAGTGTGCATAGGATAATACTGATAGAAATTTCTAAAGTAAGATATTGTCTTCGTACTCGGTTTGGATGCGCGTCCTTTAAGTCTTCTTTCTCCAATGAATGTTCTTTATATTTTCATTATGAAAATCCATTAAATATAGGGTGAGAAATAAAAAGCGTTGGCGGTTCATATGTTTTGTCATGCGAGAATATCTTGAAAACCAACTGAACAATTGTTCACATGCTTCTGTATTAACCTGAAAAATTATTAAGCAGCAAAATATTATGAATAGAAAGTAGTTTTAATAAAATCCGCTGGGAGTTAATCACTTTGGCAATAATTTCAAAACAAGCCAAGTGATGCTTCCTGACGTAATTTATGAAAAAGGTCTAATAGTTTGATTACTGAAAGAATACAATCATTGGCACATTCTCGAGTTTTTCGCTATATGCTTCTCCTTTTCAAACAATTCTAGAATAAATAATAATGATCCATCCTAGAGGGGGTGTTCATTTGAGGGAACGTTTGTTGAAAATTTTTCTCTTAAGAAGGGATGTTTATTCGAGGGGAACATTTAAAAGAAGGGGGCGTCTATTCGAATTAATAGGGTATCTATTTAACAAAATGATAAAAATACCGAAAAATGTTTACATTTTTGAGCAGACTGGATTTATCAGGATTGCAATTTCTTCTGCACCATGGATCTTTATGGTTTTTATAGTGGAATCTGTCGATGTAAAATTCCATAGATGAAATCCTTTTGCTTGTTAAGGTTAAATCCTTTCTGATCGGATTCTCAGAATATCTTCTCAAATGACAAGCATCATCGTAGCAAATAAGCTCTGAAATAAAAGAAAATCTTTCAATTCATGATATCCATCCTTGTCTTCCAAGATTTTGAGGATTTTTCTAAGATTCATTTATAAACAAAATGGCTGTTGGCTGAAAGTTTAAATACATGTGAGTATGCAAGTTAGGTTTTCTGTAACAATGGAAATACAGTGCTTTACTCTCCACATATTCATGCGATGTTTTTTCAGTGTATATATTAAATGCAATGCTTATACTGTGCTATTCATTTTCCAACGAATAGAAATGGTAAAATTAATACCAATTTCGCTGAATTCTTCCATCGTTAACATGTCGTGTAGGTGGCCGTAAACTTGACTTTTAGATTCGCTATTAAATAGTTCTCGAATATTCAGAACAATTCCACAAGGCGTAGTAAAGACCAAAACTCCTATGGACAAAAAGTACAACATATAACAAAAAGGGCATAAAAATGTTGTTGTTTCCTGATGCAAAATGTATTTTCAAGGGGAAGATACTTTTCTCAAAACAAAACTCTTGGGTAAATTTGTGCTTATGAAAAATACTTCATCTCAAAATATAAACGTTTAGGCTCGTTAAGACAAAGAAAGTCAGAAATTAACCAATTGCTTTAAGCTATTTTCACATGTACGTAAATTTTTACTTAAGACCTTGAAGGGTGGGGAATTTCCCTAAGTTTACGTAGTGTTTTGTGGCCTTATGTAGAGTTTGCTTACGTTCAAAAAGTTTTGAGCGGAAGGAAAGGTCACGTAGGGGAAATTCCCAAAAGACAGCCTTACGTGCATGTTAAAAAAGATTTAATGTTAACCCAAAGTATTAAAGCTGCATCAAGTCTCCAGAGGAGAGTTGTGTCAGAATGACTTCTGACATGCAGCTCTCTTCTGGAGACTTGATGCAGCTTTAATGCTTTGGGTTGACATAAAATCTTCTTTTCTTTTCACATGAAATCCAAGAAATGTGATTTATTTGAAGTTGAGGGAAAGTACAAGTATTTACCTGCTGTTTTTCGATTTTTTGATTTATGTTTTGATTTTTCTGTGGAACATTTCAACTTTCTTGTCTCGCCATCTTCTGTAATGTATTCAGATGTTTCTGCCTCTACAGCAAAACCAGCAAATCTATAATGGTATTATTGGAGTTATTCAAAAAACAAGTTTTGCTGATGTCAGCATTTTTTGTTGGGGCTGACATGTATTTTACAGACCGGTCTTCAAAGTACCAAATATTCATGTGACAAAATTGTTCAATAACTAATCTTTTTTTTTGGCAAAATACCCATCAGAAACGAATTTCAATCAAATCATAGTCTATGATCAATTCGAATGAGTCAAATTACAATTTTAACTCTGGCCTGTAAAATACCAATCAGACAGGTGGCCAAACCAAAAATAATGGAAATTATATTCAATTATCTATCACCACTGGTCGAGTTTATAGTGCTTCTCAATCTTGAGATTTGTAAGGGGGACCTTGAGCCTCCCACAATTGTAACTAGACTCTCCAATAATCAACAGCACCCCATGTTGTTATAACCAAATAGCACCATTAAAAGGATATTTCTAATTGCTTCAATTTGTATCAATAACCCACAGACTAACCCAGTTTCACAAGCATTCAATTCTTCCTGAGTATTGGTCAAATTCTTTTGAAACTTGATAATCTGTCTTGGTTGTCCAAGTGAATTTTCTTCTTGTATAACGACTTTATTATTTGCACTCAGAAGATTTTTTGAAAGTTTTTCATCTCTAACCCACGTTGTTTTTCCTGTGTGCCAAAGAATCTACAAAGTCAAAGGTTATATATGATTACAACTAGCCAATAAAGTATACTAAAGCTAATCTGAAGTAAAAAATCTAGAAAAAAATGATAAAATAGCTATTAACCCGAGAGGGGTACTAGGGCAAAATGGGTTACGGGGATGCGCCGCTGGTCAGGGTACCTTTTTTAACCTCCACGAGTCCCAGGTAGGGTTGCAAAAAGACCAAAATAGAAGAATCAGTCCCTCGTAGGGTACCTTTTTTGGAAAAATTTTGGGAAAAGTAGAAAATGTGAGAACATTTTGGAGTTTCAGTAACATTCAGAATAATAACGTTCATTATAACAGAAAGAACGCTCAAAAAGGAAAGTATTGTCTCTATATAGAAGTTATAGGAGAATTTTGAAAAAAAATTGCATTCGGCTGTGCGTTTTAAACGTGTGGCCGCGCATTTAAGATTCTTCAAGATGCGCGGCGACACGTTTAATACACGCGGCCGCACTTTTAAGATTATTCAAGATACGCGGCCGGACGTTTAAGACAAGCGGTCGCACGTTTGTGATTATGCGGCCGGACGCTTAAAGCACGCGGCCTAGCGTTTGTGATTTTTCCAAACGTGCGGCCGGACGTTTAGAAACGCAGCCGGACGTTTAAAACAGAACACAAACACACTCGTCTAAATCAGTCATGGTAATTTACCTTATACAGTTTAGAATTTCTTGTTTCTTTTTTATCCAAAATCTTAATCACTCCTTGAAATCCATCAGAATCACTTTTTTCATTTTTATCATCGTTTTCATCTGTATCATCGTTTTCATTTTTATCATCGTTTTCATTTGTATCAACGTTTTCATCAACGGTACCTTGACTTAGATTCATTTCGACTTCAGTTCGATCAACTTCCATCTCTTCTTCAATTGAATCATCATGAACTAACGCTGTCGTTTCTTTGTGCTCTTCACAGACACGCAAACCCTTACTTGGTGTATTCATGCAACCTAAAAAAATAAACAAAAGACAATTAATGCCGATGCTAATTTCTTTCTTATAGGTTTTTTACAATTCTTTGCCACGGAAAGTCATGTGACATCCTTTTTCAACCAATGAGATTTAATAATTTCGAGGGTAAAACAAACACTATGGTTTAACTCACTAAAAGATTATGTTTACTGAAAACACATAGTAAGTGTTCTGTTGTACCCCAGTTCTGACATCATGCCGTGGCGAAGAATAGTGTGTCGAGCAATTAAGTACAAGCTTGAAGGGCTAAGAGTGAATCTTCTCTCTTTCCCGGAAAAGACAAAGCAGCAGGTTTTAACTAATTTTAGCGATTGAAGAATGAATGATTGACAAGCGTTCCTTTAACTTTTAATGAACTTTCTTTTGAAATCTAGCGATAATCAGGGGATAAGCACCATCTTAAGGGCTCTGGTCATAGTGAAAAATCAATTTTAGGATTTGAAGATAAAATCTTATGTTTTCGCTTCTTTGACATGTTTTAGAACAAACTGCTTTTGAAAAAATGAATTTAAGTAATTACATTATGAGTAATTAAGGAATAAGTGTGGCATGGACCTTAATAAAACGTCATAACGACGCTATTACGACGTTAATGACAAATAAATTCTTTATTTACATTTTTTCGGAAAAAGTTTCTATTTGGCTACATCCCAAGTTATAGCTTTTTTTGTATGGACATTTAGTGGAGAAAATTGCCAAAAATGAGTTTTTTTTGGAGATTTTAAAGGAAAGATACTTCCACAAAAATTTTCCGAAATTATATTTTTAGATACTAAATAGATACATCACCTGAACCAAAAATAAATAAAATAAATAAAAAGCCCAAAATGTTTGATTTTTACCGCGATTAGGGCTTTGAAAGGTGAAATACTCTTCTTCGAAAAAACTATTTGTTTCTTCTTCATTTAATTTTTTCATTTCAATTTTTCGATTTTTAAATTCTAAAAAGGTAGGTTTAACAGAATATATAAAAAAATTTATACATTAATCTTTTTAAAATGCAGAAATTGCCATTTAAGTTGGTGTAAAATCGAAAAATTGGGCATGTGCAGAACCCTTAAATCCGTCACTTGTTATAAAGCCACGTGGGCCGCAACTTTAATTATGCAGATTCCATTCTAGCCTCTATCTATTTACTCTAGGGGCTGAGTTAGGTCTCGTATGCGCATCGGCGTATAGTCATTTTTTCTTTTGATCATGAAAGTATAGTCCTTGGATCAGGCACAAATTTCCATAATGGCGGATTTTAGATTTTCAACCCTTACTTGAAATTTTCGGAGGGTCTTGCCTACCGTTCAAATAATAAAATTCAGGAAAAGTTTTTTTTCTACATGAATTTCGAAATCCATAATGCCGGATTCAAAATTTTTTTTCGTCACATGGGCTCTTAGGCTCTGCTAGCCTAAGAAAAATATTTTTTGAGCTTAAAACCCTGCATATTATATACCAATCGATCAGAAATTTTATGCTGATTAAGAAAAAGGTCAGAACCATGGTCTGAAAAAATTTCGTTATCAAGAGATAATAGTACTTCGTGTACTTACGTTTTCTATGTTTTGAAAACGAAAGTACTTCATAGCTCGAGATCTTAATCAGCATAAAATGTCTGATCGATTGGTATATAGTATGCAGGGTTTTAAGCTCAAAAAAATATTTTTCAAGCAAGAGGGCTAAAAAGGATTGAAAATCTAAAATCCGCCATTATGGAAATTTGTGCCTGATCCAAATAACGCCACACACGTTTTCTGACTCTTCAAGGACTATACTTTCATGATCAAAAGAAAAAATGACTATACGCCGATGTGCATACGAGAACTAAAGCAGCCCCTAGAGTATTTGTTTGTACCCTATTGTTAAAATAATTTGTCGATGAAAAAAATCGCGGGCATATAATTTCGTAAATGATTTTTATCAAAGCCCTTCTGAAATTGATCATCTTCAATAATTCTTCGGTAAAATTTTTGTCACTTTTCACCGATGATTATTCTACCGATAAGGTAGATACTGAAATTGAATCAATGAAAATCGAATAAGACAATAATAAGTAAAATTATAAAATAACATGGGCCGTATTAAGACCAGAAAGTTTAGAGCAAAACTAAGTTGATATATGGAAATTCAATACCAATTATTTGTATTCATTGATTAAATGTCCCAAGAAATCACTCGGTAAATATCGATTTATGCTCGTTATAGTCTAAACTGCCAAACCTCCTCCACCTTTCAAACAAGTTTGATATTTTTTGATTGAATGAATATTTTTGAAAAGTTTTTCCACAGTTATGATTATCTAAGATTGAAAAATCACTCCTGTGAAAATGGTAATCATACCACATTTCTGCAAGAAGTTGAATTTTTTCTTCTTCATTTTTTATTTTCATTTTTCTTTTTTTCCGATTTTTTTTTTGTTTCATCATATTTCACTCACAAATATCTTTTCAACGAGCACAAAATCGTAACTTGATTCGAATTCTATCAAAAGTTACTGCGATTTTTGTCTCAGCTGCAAATTATTTTGAGACAGACTTAAATGTATTTTCCTTTTGTTACTAACAAAGACCCACCCTTCGTGCAACTTGGGGGAGTCTCGAGGCCACCCAATTAAAATCTCAAGATTTAAAATACAATACAGAGCATGATAACGAATAAAAATCAAAACGGATCTCACCAGTGATGAGCTGGCCTGGTATTGTTTTGAAACCCATTCTTGTAACTTCTTTAACAGAGCAAACTTGACGACACGCTTTCATATTACCATCAAGAATGAGTACTTTAGAACAGCCCGGCATCCCACAAGAATGAGCTAAAAAGTAAAGAAATAGTTCAAAATGATTAGTGAGCTTGATAAATAAAGATTAACCATCTTTTTTAAAAATTGAATTCTTGAATCGTAATATGGTGAGTACGTACGTAAGAACCTAAAATGAGACCCCCTCACCCCATGTACATGTATTATGGGGCTGACCCCACAGCTAGCCAATTAAGGGCTCTAACCATAGTGAATGGTCAAGAACTTTTCGTCGTTTCCGAACGGGAAGTATAATTTTGTAAACAAAGCAGATTTTTGTTTCCCGATCGGGAAAAAGTTTCCAAATAGTAAAGTTTTTAATTGGGAACGGGGAAAGTAGAATTAAGAAGCGATTACCCGGGGGATTTCTTAACTACCCGGTGAAAGGTATTTATTCACCCTATTTTACAATAGGCATCAGTTATTTACCTTCCACGACAATTTCCGGAGTGCGCAGAGGACACATTCCCGATCGGGAAACTAATTTCCTGATTCGGAAACTCTATCCATTTCGGGAAGTTTTTCACCTTCCCGTTCGGGAAATAATTCCCGTTAAG
This sequence comes from Clytia hemisphaerica, assembly GCF_902728285.1. Lineage (NCBI taxonomy): Eukaryota > Metazoa > Cnidaria > Hydrozoa > Leptothecata > Clytiidae > Clytia > Clytia hemisphaerica. The sequence continues at coordinate 115,853 of NW_027103529.1, forward strand.
GCCTCGGTTAAGGTATGTGTTCACCTTTTTTGACACATTCTCCTTAATTGATCATATCTTTAGAACAACAAATTTTTATATATCAAAAGTACAAACCGTACATCCTGTGCCCAAGTTCAGGAGTTGCCATAAAGCCATTATGGTAATAACCGGGAGGGCACATTGCTATACATTGTATATCAAAAGTATATATTTTCTGAAAGCCAATAATATTCCGTTTCTAATGGTAAAAGTTTCAGCTGAATTTAAAAAACTGGGCAGGATATAATTAAAATCTTAAGAATTTTAACCTTACCTACTTCAAAGAAGTTAAAGTCACCCATAGCTTTTGAATTTTGAAAAAATAATTTCGATACTATGTTCCCAATAGATTGAACTAAAAAAGTGTCTTGGGATTTTTTTTGGAATTGACTTTAACTCTTTTAAATCCTAAATTCTGTAAAAATATCGATAAAAAAGTAAATTTACATGTGATTTTTTCAGTTATCTGTAAATTGAGGAAAAACAACTCGGTTAGAAGTAAAATCCTAAGATACTTTTTAAGTTTGATTCTTTGGGAATCTCATAAAAAAAGAATGAAGTCGATATCTAAATGTTATGGGTGACTTTAACTTCGTTAAAAGTAGTATGGTGTGGTAAAATTTCGTTTTTTTCTACATCAATTTGAAATTTTTAACGAGATGATTGCTGTTAATTTGAGTAATCAGTGAAATGTATCAAAAATATTACTATTCAATACAGGTGAGAATAAACATCAGCTGAATTCTCTCTTTTGTCTTTGTTGTTTCCGAAAGATACAATTATTTGAGTAAATAATCCATCATAAGACGAACTTTGTTTTGAAATTTAAATGGTTATAACTCTGGATCAAAAAAAGATTTTTTAACATCGCGATTTTACCAAAATGAAATCCAGTAACTTTTCTTCCACTTTGACTGAAAAAAGAATTTTTGACAAAAAATCGGAAAAAAGGTGTACACATACCTTGAGGCAATAGTTGCCATTTCTATGTAGTGGTTCCGACTGTCTAGTGTTTTTTAGTAAGTACATTTTTCTAATTCTGGCCTTGTCTGGCAATATATTTTACTTTCAATCCGGCGTTTGTGTAGTCTGGAGATCGATACTCTCTATTCAAACTTATACACCACACAAGAAAAAATCACATTAGAAGCTACTCATTGAAAGTACTACTGTTATTTCTATATTATATTTGATATTTGTTTTAAAAAAAGAAATTTCTTCCTGCACTTACTACTCCATTTCTGAAGAAAAGCGTCGTAGAAGCTCTCGTTGATGGAATCTACAAGATTATTCCTATCAGTAACATCACTGTTGACTTCGATTTTGTATTTTCTTGAAATTTTCGCAACCAAATACAATAAAAAGCCATCTGTAAAGCGACGTCGATCAAGGTAAAGACGCTCGTTGTTAATAGTCGTTTTCTTCCTATGGACATAAAAGAAACAAGCAACATGCTGAATGGACTTACCTGATGATGAGAATCAGATAAAAATAGGACAAATAGCAAGAGAGTAAAAAAGTGTAGTGACCAGCTTGAATAGATTACCGTGAGTACACGCTTTTTTTTTTAAGAATACACATTATAAGAATGTCCATGATGAAAATGGCCAAAAAACTAAGAACAATGCTAAGAGTATCACCATCATGGAATTTTGCTACTAAAGCTAAGAAAGCATGGATATCCAGGCTAAAGTTAAGAATGCCATTTTAAGAGCATTTTCAATTATAAATTATCAATCATCCCCAAGTTAGGCTCACTCCTTTTACAAAAGTGCCATGAGTGCTTGAGACGTATGTACTAAATATTAAATCTAGTATGAATTAGGATTCTAACCTAAGAATCCCAGCTGGCACACAACGTTGTTTCAAAGTTTATTTAACGTTCACAACGTCCATATAAACGTTAGATAAACGTTGAAACAACGTTGTGTGCCAGCTGGGTGTGCTGTAAGAATATTTCAGGATGATTCTCCCAAAAAAGTTAAGAATATCCATGATGAAATGGATTTACACCATTCATATAAAAAAAGCGTGTATCACAGCTCAAATCCGGGGCTCAAATTAATATCGACCTGTGAAGTATTGTTAAAGTCGTATGACTTGTAGTCGTAGATACTGGGGTAAATAAATATTTTAGCGTGATTTCCCTGTTGACGATAAAAGGTGATTTCCCCCCAAAGTTAAAAAAAACCAACGTTAGGCACTTTTGGCACAAATTTGCCCAAAAATTATTTTTTCGAAAATCGGGCTCCGTCACTTTTTGGGATCACCATTTTGCATCATTGTGCAAAAATACAGGAAAAACTAATGAGCCAATCTCGAGAAAAGCTGGTAGCAGACGAACGAACGGACGGACGAACGAATATCAGTTAATTTGAAGGACCTCCGTGGTAGGTCCAAAAATTTAAATAAAAAAGGGCCAAAGTACAACCTCGTGCCATTATTTTAATGCATCAATGAAATTTCAGATGTCTATCAAAAAGACAAACAGATTATTTGTTCTGAAATACACGCTTTTTTATAAGAACCAATATTCAGACTGGGGTTAAATTTTCAGGCTTTATGTTCTTACAATGTTCTTATTATATTAAGTTTCTTTTTATAAACTAAAAATAAGCTTGCGGCCTGATGTCCCATCCGCACATATCCTTCATCTGCCAACCCTAGTACCCCCCCCCCTCGGGCCTTAGCCGACTAAAAAACTGTAAAAAATAATTTTGATAGAAATTTGTTATGTTTGATGATATTCAAAATAATTTTCTTACTCTTTATTGTTTGTTTCACTGGGCTCCGTCATATATCCATGCTTGCAGTTGTAAATTGCTACTTTGGAGCGAAAGGGCATACAACCAATGGTAATCTCCCACTCATATGTTTCCAAAAGTGACGTTTCGAATGCCGTGTCTTCAGTGGATAGTAAAAACTTAGTCTCATCGTCAATCTTAAGGAAGCGATTTCCATCGAATGAATAAAATGTAGTGAAGTCTGTTATTGAGCATTTCCTACATCTACCTGAATATCTATAAGCCAGTGAAGTACCATTTTCACAGTATAGGGTTACAGGTTTCGCCTTCTTTTCCATTATGTAATTTACTCCTCCACATTTGAAACAATATTTATTAGGAACTATTAATTGATTGAACTCAAGAGTTTTCAAATTTTGCGCTAAATTCTTTGCTTCTGCAATAAATTGATAAAGTCCGACTTTACCGCAATCTTCACCAAATATTTGTTGAAAACATTTTTTAGCAAATACTTCTGATTCGAATGTTCTTTCGCCATACACACGGTAACACTGAAAGAAATTCCAGAGTGTTGTTGAACTTTCTTTTATACTTTTCATCTAAATATAAATTATAGACTTATTAAAAAGAATACTTTAAGAGGGTTGTCGTGCTACCAATACTACTGTATGTATGTGTGATAAGAAGATAATTCTTTCCCAACCCTTCTATTAGAGAAATTAATTTTCGTTATGGATATTAGTTCAGAAGCCCGTTGGTATGTGTGAGTCGTAAGATTACCTGATTACATCAAACTAGGAAAAACCGCTTTTCAAAATTCCTAGTTTTCGAATGATCGGCTGCGAAAGGGTTAATTCTAAGGCGACTTTTTGTACTTAAAACCAAAATTTGGAAAACTTCTGAACCAAAAAAGAAGAAGATTTGAATGAAGACTGTGTGCACCTCATAGTTTGAAACTTTGCAATATAGGAAGTCAAGAAATGGTTAATGACTATTTCTAAGAGAAAAATTTCTGAAATTGTTTTTCATTGCTGGGTTCTGACAGGGTTGAAAGTTGTTAATTATGGCTATGTTCACAATTTTTTATGTCTTAAGCTCTGATACCCATCAATTACCTCCACTATAAAACTTAAAAGAAAGATGAAATTTAATGCACATGCATCGAGAAATCTCAATTGTCAATTTTACGCTCCTAAAATTAAAATAGTTGAAATTAAAAAACACAATGAAACTTTCTTCAAGCACCATTTGATATCTTGGAGGGATTTATGTACAATCTTATGCATAAAAAATTCGAGCTTCTACGGTTCATATATGCCATTATTATTACCTGCTAGCAATAACAGGTAATAGAAATAGTCAATATGATATATTCAACCTATTCAACATATGCTCTCCGAAAATCGAGGAAAAAAATATTCCGCATTTCGGAAATTAAAATCCCGTACACCCTATCCGCTCCATGGAGAACACAATCTATAATCTTTATACATAAGTTTTGAAACCCACTTTTATAACAACAGAAGAATTCATTTATATTTTTATTGTTAACCGGTTACTTTTTCGAAGCGGGCTACACGGCTTTTTGCGTAACGTGATCGGTTCTTTTCGCATGTCGACGGGCCTACACTGTAGAGTTGCCCGTCGTTAGGTAAATTCATTGTGACGTCACTTTTTTCAAAAGAAAATGAACACTGCGTTGACATCATTCGTCCTATTTTTTCATTTTTCACGTCAGAAATCAAAACTATTTTTGATCTCCTTTCACTTGTATTTTCGCTATTTTTCGCTATTATTCTGGATAAAGCGCGAATAATCAATCGAAGCTTTTAAAAGGAAACGGTTAACAAATACAATAATGACCGTTTTTTTTCGGGCTGTACTGTGAAATATTACCCTTGGTCAACCTTGTAAGTTCGGTCGTTACTTAACCTCGGGCAATATTTCTCCACTAACCGGTCATTACTGTATTAATAACACCAGACGACATCTGGCACTTATAAAAATACACGTTTTTCATAAGAAAATCCAACATTTTTGAAGCCTTCGGATGTTCTTAACTTGTTGAGTTTTAAGCCTAGAAGTTTTCTTATAATGTTCTTATTTTTATCATTTTTTGAGTGTTTTTGTCCATTTTCCTAAGAAATTAGTTGTTTTGGAGTCAAAAAGGCCTTAAAATGTTCTTAACTTGTTGTTGTTATTGTGGCCATCAAAGGTTTATGTTCTTATCTATATGTTATAAAAAAAACGTGTATCAAATATCTCTCCAAAAACAAAGATAATAACAGAAGCCTAAATTTAAATTTGAATTTAGGTTGACCTAACTAATCCAAATTTAGCTTACTGTTGGTTTTACTATTTCTGTTTCTTAGAGAGATATTTGACTTCGGCTCTAAGAACAGCAATTTCGATTTCATCTTCTTCTATTTTCTTCTTCAATTCATCAACTTCCTCTTCAAGTTCTGCCAAGTAAATTAGTTCGACATGTAGTTCACATTTCGTCCGTAAAGCACGGTTCAATTCTTCTTTCAGGCTAAAATATAAAATATCGAGCTAAAGAGAAGGACGGAAAAAGCTGGCGGGTTTCGAGTTTGTAGGCCGTTTTCTTGTCTCCTCTGAAACTTTGCTAATGCCCCACTAACGCCTACACGAAAATATATTGAAAGTTGTTTTGGCTAAACAATATTCGAACATGTTTTGTGACATTATGTCACTATACATTTATAAAAGAAAAAACCGGATTGATATGTTTAATCCAGTATACCTTTTGTACATTTCAAATACACCATCCAAAAAAAGTGGTTTCATCTGGTTTATATTGCAAGGGACGTTGCACTGCGGACAGCGTTTCCGGCAAATCTCATTATCGATGGTAAACCATGTTTCCAAGCAGCTAATAGAGTAATAGTAATGCAAGATCAATTTAATTCATTGTTCTATGGACTTGACCGATCCTATTCAATCAAAGAAGCGGAATTTGTCATTCTTGAAGATTCCAGTAACAGCATTCTTGAAGATTAACAGACCCTTAGAGAGACTGTTTTTACTTTTCAATGTTTTTGGTTTGTGTAACCCTTAGAGGTTAACCCTTAACCCTTTTTGTAACCGATCCTTAAAATCGCATACCCAGCCACCCATTTCCCTAAGATGCCCCCCCCCCCGATGGGGGAACCGGAACATTAATGCCATTGGTTTTCCAAAAGATTCAATATCATGCAACTGTATCAATAATGTTATAAATATATTACCTTTTACCAAAAATATGACCACAAGGTAAGCAGACTGGCCCATGATCTTCTACTGTGGGAGCATCTTGGCATATATTGCACTAAAATTTGGAGTAAAAACCAGGTGTAGAAAGCTCAGTAACAGACATCATGATACCGTTTAGTTGGAAAGGAACTCTTTATTTTTTTAACTTGAAAACAAAGTTTTTCACTACGTTTTAAAGTCTTTTTCAAATGAACTGGCAGTTAGAATTTGAATTAAAATAGCGATTTTTTGCTCATTGAAAAGACAATCCGGATTTGAATATTATCCAAAAAAACTAAAAAAGATCGAGAAATGAAGATTGAAAATGAAGAAGGAAATCATAATTACATAATTATTAATTTCACACGAGTGATTCTTTGATCTTAAAACATCGTTAATGTGAAAAATATTTTAAAAATAATTTATTTCATCGAAAGATATAGTCCAAAGTTTATCAATGATTGACTTAAAAATCATTTAAAAAAACAACAAAAAAGAGCGCTTTTTTAAGTCAACCAGGGCAAAGTTTTAAGCTGTTGTAATTTTTGATTGAATGAAAAATGTTTTAATCTTTTTTTTCACATTGACGTTCTAGATCGAAGAGTCTGAAAAGGATAAAATGAATTTGATAGAGCTAGATACGAACTATAAGTCTATAAGGTTTCTTCGAGTTTTTGTCTTATAAACCGAAAAGCAGTTGAAGATGTAAGTCAAAATGCGAACATACCATGATAATTTCGGGAAAGTCAGTTAAATCTGCCATCGCACTACTCTTTGTTTTGATGTTTGTTTATTTTATTTTTTATTTTTGTCTGTAATATATTTATATAATTTAGAATCCGCATTTATTTCTATGCATTTATAAAATTGTACCACTGTTCTTGAGATTCTTTCATTAACTACAATACAGGGAATGTACTTAAAACCAGCTCAAACGATTTATAAAAACGTCTAGAAAAAAATTGAAAACAAAAATGCTCTGTTTCTCAAGATATCGAATTTCTCTGACTTGATTGATTACCTTAAGGGAACTAATTTTAGTGGGAACTAATTTTCGCAGTCGAAAGAAATTCTCAAAATCGCATTTCATTGGAGACATTTCTTTCATTTTCCTAGGGACTTTTTGGTTTGTTTTTTTGATGAAAATAGCCAAATTTGCGGGTTCAAATATTTGTGGTTTTGTCCGAAAACCGCCAAAAAAGCGAAAATTAGTTTTGTTAAGGTAACATAATATTTCTGACAGATTGAACTTATGGTTTTGCGCAAGAAAAATCTCTAACATAATGTAGCTGAAAAATGGGAGCATTTTCCTTATTTTGGGAAAATACGGCTGGACTCCTATACACTGTTTTTTTTTTCATCTCAAGCTTCTTGGGTACAGAAAAGATTCAACGAATTCGCAGTCTAGTAGGAAAATATATTCAAAATAATACGCAACAAAGATAATAAATGTAACAAAATCCTCCCTAAAAGTTCTCAATATTTTTTGTCATTGAAGTTGTCATTGTGTGTGTGTGTCTGTGAAGTTCAACTATTAAACTTACAAAATGATCTCGAAATTTGGTTTATAGGAAAGTTAAATCAAGAATCTTTAATTGAGTATGATAGAAATATAACAGAAGAAACTGAAACAGTTAAAAAAGGTTTACTTTCATGAGTTTTGGCCTAAGGTCATAAAATGTAAATTTATAAACTAACAAATACATCATGAATCAGTGAAAGTCACGAAAACAGTCTGCTTGCCCGAAAAACTTCGAAACAGTCTGCAGATTTAAAATGATCGCATTGGCTGAAATTTTGCACATTTTACCTATAAGTGCGTATTTGTAGATTTCATGAAAAGGAGGTTTTTTTTGAATGGGGAAAAGTTTTTCAGTAACATCGAAGCTATCAAGACCTTGATTTTGTTTCAATTTTGCCCAATTGACCTTTGATTAGAGTATTTACAGATTTCACGAAAACGAGGCGTTGAAGCAGTCTGCAGACAAATGGCATTTCTGATTTTTCATATTTACATATTTACATTGCTTCAATTTGTGGCATAAGCAATTTACAAGATTTAAACTAATGCTGTGATTCCTCCTGCGATCGAGTCTCTTCTTGCGATCGAGTCTCTTCTTGCGATCGAGTCTCTTCTTGCGATCGAGTCTCTTCTTGCGATCGAGTCTCTTCTTGCGCTGGAGCCTCTTCTGCAGCTCTTTTTCGAGGGTTGCGTGAATTTCTGAAGCAATTTTGATGAGCAGCACTGAAAAAGAAGACGAAGTTTTTAATTTAAAAGGAATTGCATCAAATTTGAAATGTCTGATTAGCTATTAGACTATTGATATAAAGTGAATTTGAATTATATGTCAGTAAAACCTGAAAGGCTCAAAACTTTTGATATATCAAAAGAAGACAATAAACAGTTATAAATGTGCATTGGATAAATGATCGAGAGTGGGATATCCCATTAATAAAGCTCTGAAATATTTTGAAAATAAACATGAAAACTTAAAAGGAGAGAATCAACATCTGGTAAAATATAGGTAAAAAGAATTATGACAGAAAGTCTACAGCTAGTTGACTTTAAAAAAGGCTAGACTCAATCAGTAATAAAGTTTGTCAAATCTCTTTTCTTTTGATTGAATGAATATTTTTGAAATTTTTTCACTGGAACGAGTTTTTAAGATTTAAGAATCATTCCTGTAAAAACGGTATCACAATTCTACCGGAATTTTTTTTCATTGTTCATCAAAGTTTTCAAAAAGTTTTCAGAGTTTTATAGGGATAATGCAAAAGCATATTGTATAAGCATACAAAAATCAAAAAACTAACTCGGACATGCTTACATCGAGAGATTGACATAGCTGATACTTGAAGGGTGCTTATATCCTGGTCAAATTTTTAGGGAAATTCCCACTCAAAATTCAACCCAAAAACAGCCAAAATCGGAAATTTAGGCCCTGCTAATGATTAGCATATGCTTAAATTTTGCCATATCTAAGTCTAGATATGCTTATTAAGTGCAATACTTATAAAGAAGAAACCCCACTCAGGTTTATCTTTTCAGTGCGCATAGAATTGCTATGGTATCATTGGAGAGATATTTGTGAGTGAAACAATTTGAATTAAAAAAGTCTTTAATAAAATTCTAAAAACGAAGATCAAAATGAAGAAGAAAAAAATTAAAATCTCAGAAAAGTGCTAAAACTTTCATTTTCACTGGAGAGATTCTTTTATCTTAGGAGGTCATCGCTGTGAAGAAATTTCACTGAAACATTTATTCAATATAAAGTTATAATGCAAAGTTGATAAGTGATTGACCCCAAAAAAACAGCAGAAAACAACGTTTTTAGACGTCAACCAGCTTACAACTTTGTCTGATATCTTTTGACTGAATGATTATTTTTAAGAAATTTTTTCACAGTGATGACGTTCGATGGGAAAGGATGAATTTCAGTGAAATTGATAGTTAAAGATCTTCATTTTTTTCTTCTTCATTTTCATCTTCATTTTTAGAATGTTTTTAATCATTTTTTTATTTCGAATTGTTCCACTCGCTAATTTCTTTCCGACGATACCATATTTATAAAGATCGAAGAATTCCTTCAAAAGTTACAAGGTTAAAAGAAACAAGTGATACTTTTATGGACCTATCTATTTATGCATTTAACACATATATAATTGATATCTACGTGAGCGTGACCATTAACAATCATTCAGAACACAAATAGTGACGATCTATCAAAATTAGTCGTTTGTTTCTTATAAAAAAACGTTTAGAAACCAAAATTTCATGCTCTTGAAATATTCTTTCATATTCAAAATTTGTGAGCAAAATTTTTTTTTCGAAAGTCGGGCTCCTTCACATGCGAGGGTTTATAGTTATGCATCTTTGTGCAAAAAATTCATAAAGAATCAAAGAGCCAATCTCGAGAAAAGCTAATACCTAAGTAATTGATAATGTGCTTATAAATAAATATCGAATTTTTCTATCAGTTTTTATAAAAACACGCCAAGAAACCAAAATTTCATGTCTAAACACACACAATTCTTCAAAAGTAAGCCCTCATGAGCAAAAAAAAACATCTATTTCATCAAAAAATTGAGTAATTTGGCTAAGAACATTGATGTATGCTTATTAATAGTGATTCTTATAGATAAACATGCGTTTTTTGAGCCAACAAAATTTTTTTGAAAAAATCTGCTTGAGCCATCTTTTACCTATGATGGCACCCTACTTTCATGTCAAAAATCAGAAAAAAAACAATGATCCAATATTTCCCAAAGTCCAAAAAAACCCTTTTTTAGCCGTTTTTTGGCCAAAAAATTTTTTTTTCGAAAATCGGGCTCCGTCACATTCGAGGGTTTATAGTTACACATCTTAGTGCAAAAAATCAGAAAAAACTAATGAGCCAATCACGAGGAAAGCTAATAACGAACGAACGAACGAACGGACGAACAGACAAAGGTTAATTTATAGGACCTCCACCCCACCGGGGTAGGTCCCAAAAAGAGTGCACATTTATCGTGAATAGACTTTAGCTGAAACTTTCTCCAGACTTTCTCTATAGGATGGTTATGCCTCAGGAAAAAATCCCCTAAAATCCCACTGGTGGAACATCCCTTTTTTGGGGCATTTCTTTTTTCCCCAGGCAAAACCCTAAGGGCGGAATTTTTTTGAAAATTTCAAACTCATTTTCAGACATTATCAAGTATACCATTCGAAAGTTCTCGAAAAGCTATATAGAAGACTTTTAAAAAGGTATAGCCGATTTCATTACCTAACTCGAGATATTTCACGCAGAAGATGCTATATATGGCCAATTTTAGACCAAAATGTGGCGAGAAGTGGAACTTGCGCATAAAATATCTCGAGCTAGCTAAGGAAATCGGCTTTAACCGTTTAAAAGTCTTCTATATAGATTTTCGAGAGCTTTTGAATGGTTTATATGATATTGTCTGGAAATAAGTTTAAAATTTTCAAAAAATTTCGCCCTTAGGATTTCGCCTGGGGAAAATAGAAATTGCCCAAAAAGGGGATGTTCCACCAGTGGGATTTCAGGGGATTTTTTCCTGAGGTATAAGCACCCTGTAGAGAAGGCCTGGAGAAAGTTTCAGCTAGATCTGATTTTTTCCTAAAATCAGCCTGTATTTTTGTAACACGACCACACTACAAAAGTTATGGGCATTTCAAATTTTACTGACAACTAATTTGAAATATAGTTTTATGAATACACGCTTTTTTTTTTATAAGAATACACTTTATAAGAATGTCCATGATGAAAATGGCCAAAAAATTAAGAATATGGTAAGAATATCGCCATCGTGGAATTTAGCAACTGAACGTAAGAATGCCATTTTTAATGCATTTTAACCTGTAGATTGCCAATTTCGATCTTAACCTAAGAATACCGTAAGAATATTTTTGGATGATTTTCGCCAAAAAGTTAAGAATATCCATGATGAAATGAAAAAACACCATTCTTATAAAAAAAAAAGCGTGTACGCCAATTAGATTTTTTACCCATGTTTGTTATTTTCGTACAAAATAGTATTTTCAGGGCATTTTGTTTTCATTTTTCATTTCTTTTCCCACTAATAATTAATTCCGCTTACAAGTGTTCCTCTATTGTAAATTTTTAAAGTGCTTCGAGTTTGAATTTTAGCTTACCTTTCTTCATTTTCCTTGTCATAATTCTGACGGTACTCGTCTTCTGCCACACCAAGAATTTCTAATGCCTCTTGTGTTACCTCCTCTGGTTTTGTTTTTGTCATGTAAAATATCTGAAATAAAATACACATGAATTATTAAGACTTTTAACACAGGGGAAAAATAAAATTCCTAGCAAGCGACATTCGATTTTTTTCAAAAGTAAAATGTACGAATTTCCTAGATATGAAATTAGCTAGGAAATGTGAAGCGTTTTCCACGGCAAGGTAGTAAATTGCCCAGTAATGACAATATTATCTTATGACCTTGCGCCTGCCTATCTTGTAGATGCCTCGGAAGCGGAAGGGCTTAAAAAGAAGAAATATTCTTTACTATCTGCTCTTTAGCGTGTAGTTTCAGTACCCCATACCTTCAGTTTTACTTAACTTTGAGTCAAAGCTCTACATCGAAATTTTTTTCTCGTTCGCTTCGCTTCCGTCAAAACAAATTCAAAACCAACTCTTGGTTACCCATGGAAACGACTAAACCAATTTTCTCAGGATAACCCCTTTGATATGTTTTACTTGCTATCCCTGAGGAGCTAATATGATGTAAAATCTATGCCAAACCCAAGTGTCTTTATAATATCCAACAATACGAAAGTCTCTAGTCTGGCCCAAGGTTTTTCATAAAGCAAACTGCATATGAAAATTCACTTACTGGAAGATGATTATATGCCCTTCTCTCTTGTATTGTCCCAAAGCCTTCGTCAACAAGTTCATTTATTACAGCTTTTGTGAAAATAGCCATGGTTGAATGGACACCTTTAAATTTGGCAAGTGTCTTGTTTGCTATGAGGATCCTGGTCGACAAAAACTTCCCTGGTAGCAGAAGAATGAGCCTCTTTGACAGAATTTTATCTTCACCGGCATTCTGGTCAGCTCCGTTTCCGTATATCAACCCTGAAAGGGTCAAAACATAATACAAAATAAAACTTCCAGTATGAATTTCATTGGATCTATAAACTCAGATTTATTTATAAAAATACCTAGTTGAATCTGGTTGAATTCTGACAGTGTGCTGGCTGTTACCGAAATTGATATATTAGTAACCTTATAGAATGTCTAACTCCTTATAAGATGATGTTTTTTACCCTCTTTGTATTGAGTATTATGAGTATTGACTTACCAACTTGTTTCAAAGAGGCAACCACTAGCTCTATAGCAAGTTCCATGCTTTGCTTGCTGATGATGTAAGAATAATGCACCTAAAATTATAATTCATGTAATACGTTTTGAAATTCATTATTATTGTAATTCATAGTTAATTTACACTGGACATTTCCATTTGCTTATATCTGCTTATATTTATAACTCAAAACATCATTTCATGCCTCCTCCTGGGGAGGAGTATCCATGAGTTTTCTGATTTCAAAGATACCGAAACATGTTTAGGTTTCTGGAAATCTTAGAAAATATATTTTTAATACCAATAACAAGGAAAGGTGGTGATAACCATGTACTCTTAGGTGACAAATAAATGCGGGGGGGGTGGAAAAATCGAAATTTTAATAAACGGGGGAAACCTAATTGCCGGTGGTGTTGGAAATTGTACTTCTGAAACCCCAAAAATAAGGTAAAGATAGGCTAAAATCAGGCTATTAAGAGCAAAATAAGGGGCCTTCTCTTTGACAGCTGAAAATATTCTTAAGAATTAGTAAACGGTGGGGGGTCCTTATAAGGTCCGGGGGGGGGGGCGTTTATTTGGCACATAAGAGTAAGCAATAGCCCAATACAAATGGATATCTAAAAGCAAAAGTTTACCGGCTGTCTTTCGAGGTCTTCTTCTTGCAAATCCACTTGCTCTTGGATGTCCTCAACATCTCTCATTTCTTGATCTTGATTTTCTTCTTCATTTGCATTCCTCATATTGAGGTCATGGTTTGCCATTTCGGTATTCATGACTTCTATGATACTTGCCAGTCTGATTATATGAGTTTTACCTCGACTGTAAAAAGCTGAAATGAAAAAATGAAACAAATGTAGAAAATCTCCCCCATGAACTATAGTTCTTTCTTATAGACATTTTAAATCATTTTTAAGCTTTATTTTTTCTACTCAAAAAAACAATTAATCAAATCAAATGCCCCACATAAAGTCTTCAGGAAAATATTACCTGAGATGAATTTGTTCTTTACACTTTTTCGTAACAGGTCTTCCCACTCATCATGTATTTCGCGAAAAATGTGGTAAGCTTCGATGGAAAGCTTTAATTTTAGAGGCGTTGATTTGACTGCAACGATGGTACCATTCACAATGTTTAGTCGTTGTTCCCCTTTATAATAGACATCTTTCAAAGAGTTGACTAAGATAGAAAAGAGTATTTTAAGTTAATTTATACTACACGTTTTTTTATTTTAAGAAACACACTTTTAAGAAACATGAGGCTCAGAATGCCTAAAAACTAAGAAACATCTAAGAAACATGCTGAGGCTGAGAATGAGAAAAAAATAATTTTTAATTCGTTTTTTTTAAAGAACCTTCCAATCCAGCCTGCCATGAGGCTGATTATGTTAAAAAGTTTAGAAACATTTAAGAAACATTTAAGGCTCAAAAGGCCAATTTCTTAAGAAATGTTGAAGCTGCTTGGTAAAACTAGTTTCTTAAAAAAAGCGTGTATTTTTTCTTCTAATAGGTCTCTCACTTACATAACTACCTGGAAATTGCAAAAAAAGAACAACTGGACCTCAATCAAAATTCACTATTTCTTATAAAAAAAGCGTGTAGTGATGACATTGTAGAAACAAAAATAAATCAATTACAGACGCTCAACCTTTGAAAGTTTCATAATGAGGCAGGGAGGAGTTAAAACAGATTATTGAAATAAATGGCAAGATACTGATTCTAAACAATGAACAAAAAATAATACTTACCAAGTACTTCAGTCAACTCATCTTTCTTCCTTTTGTCATCTGATGAAATCTCTAGACTTTCAAATTTGCAGAACAATGGTTTTGGGAAGAACCATAAAAATCTGCAAGATAAAAAAGTATTTGTTTTTGAGAAAACGAATTTTTCAAATATTATCATTGCAACAAGCACCGAATTGCAATCTTATTCAGCCCATCATAAGTGATTTTACTGGTAGCTAATTTTAAATGAGACTACAAGCAAGGTAATTCTTTTTACTGCGTAATCATGGATAATAATTTCTCAGAGCAAAAAGAGTGAATTCAAAAATTGGTGCATGGGCTAAAGAAGTGTACATAATTGACTCAATATGTTCTGGTTTGTGAATAGAGTGTGAATTGAACCCAATATCCTATAAGCTAACCCTATTATTTTTTTCAGATAGTAATTAACAATAACATACCTGGTTGTGAAACCGTTCACCATTAAATTTGAGTCTCGAATTATCATTTCAGCATGTTCTGGCTGTGTAAAACCCATAATTGAGAGATGAGTATGCTGGATATTGTAGTTAGCATTTCCGGAAACTGTAAAAATGAAAACAATTTTGAAAGGATCAACATAACAAGCTACTTATATCTAACAGATTTATTTTCCTAAGAAATCTGGTGTTTTAGAGCCCATACAGCCATTTTAAAATGTTATTAACTTGTTCTTATTTTCACAATTCTGTTAGTATTTATTTTCTATTTGCTTAAGTGTTTAAAGGTCTGCAAAGGTAAAATAAATACCCAAAATTGTATCAAATGGTAAGCAAAAATTTTTTGCTATCAAACAGCTCAATATGGGTGGTGAAAAAGACCTGATAAAACGACTCCATAACCTTAAAAGCGGAGCAAATTTTATTGAGACACCCATTTTAAGGAGATTTACATCAACTTTTTGAAAGGAGGAACACCTTGGGTAAAGGAGTGACTGATGGGGGAGATAATGAGTATCTTACTGGTTTCTCTTCTCCTTGAACCACCATTAAACAGCATCATAAAATCGTACTGATTGCAATCGTTTGATTTTTTTCCATGAATGGACAGGGAATTAAACATTGAGGTTAACTCGTCTACAAGGGACAGCATACGACCCCCATTAACAGCAATAATTTCTCCAAATTTTTCCTATAGCAAAAGAAACAAATAATAAATTTGTGGAATCATTATGTTTTGTAAAATGGAAATTGTGAAAAATAAGTTAAAATAACTATTACCCAAGTACATGGAGGCATCACAATTTCATTTCCTAAACGCGTTTCGTTGAAAAGTTCTTCCTCCGTGATCTTTTGTATGAGGCTATTCACAATTTCAGATAGAAATCTGTGAAGTGATGATTTTCCACGTCCTAAAAAATTGTGACCAGATTTTTAGATAAGGTACCTTATTAAAGGGACAAATTTTGGCTGGATTTAAATTGGTGAATAGCCAAAGAAGGATTTAATTTGGCGGATTAGCATCAAATTCAATTTTGGCAGAAATTGAATTTGCCTGATGACAGGTTTCAAGGTTCAAAGTCGGGTTAAAATGTTGAAAATGAACCTTTCTAGGGCCTAAATCCTAAATAGTGAAACTGAAAAATTTGAGAAAACTTAAATTTGGGGAGAATCTAATTTGGAATATGGTCTAAAAAGATATATAGGCAGAAACTTAATTTGGCGGATTTCCAGGGATTTCGACAATTTTTTTTATTACTTTTTAAATTTAGCTAAATAGTAATTGCTTTTGTATTGCCGTTGGTTAAGTTTGTTTTGGCTTCAGGGATTTGTGTTGTTTGTTTTGTGGGTCATGTAGAATAGTTTCACTGTTACTCTGAATCTTGATTAGCTCCTTTTTTCAAACTTTTGAAATTTGAAAAAGGAAAATTTAAAAATAAATTTCAATTTTCAAATTTCCAAAAATTTCAAACTTGAATGGGGGAGGTAATTTTTGTCTTGTTTATTGCCAGAAATAAACTGAAATTTCCAGTATCATCTTTGATTTTCTAATATAAACTTCTTGCATTGAAAATTGAAAATGATATTTTCAAATACTGAAAATTGTGTTGTGAAAAATTGAATTGACAAAACAAAACCAATTTTTTATCACCCTTGCTTTTCCATAAAAACAGATGCCTTAAACAAGTAGTGTTTCATCGGTACCAAAAAAGAACAAAAAAGTAGAATGTTTTATTGTTTGTTGATGTCTAGTTCCCAGGTATTTTGCAGTTTAATTTCCTTCTGGGTAAATATATATATAATGTTACTCTTTGGATACTCTTTGGTCTTTGTTTCAAACATAGTCCTGCAGTGTTTTTTTTATTGAGCAACACCCTTTTTTATAAGAATAATTTTACAAGAACACGAGGCTGAAATTTAGGCCAAAACCTAAGAACAAATTAAGAACAATCTGAGCCTCGGATTTCTAAGAAAGTACTGATTTTAGATTTATTTTAAGTTTTCAAGTAAAAAACATCGTAAGAACATTTAAGCCAGAAAAATTCAAAAAATCAAGAACAGCCCAGCCTGAACCAAAGTATACTTACTGGTTCTTATAAAAAAAACTTGTAATTATTTAGAAAGGGCTTGATTAAGTCTTTAGAATACACAGGACCGTGTTAGGAATGAAATTTCTTCAACCTCAGTGGCACAACTACCTGTCAACTAAGGGACCTTTGATGTACTGCGTAATCAGAAAGTTTCAAATGACCTAACTCCTTGAGGTAGAGATAAATTAGACTAACAAAGAAGCGACTGAATAAAACTTTTGTTTCCTTCGTCTTCTTTGTAACTGATTGTAAATCATTTTCAACTTTCAAATTTTTTATCCGAGACGTCTTTTTTACATTGGTTTGGTTTTGTCAAATTCAATTTTTCACGACAGAATTTTCAGTATTTGAAAATGTTGTTCTAAATTTTCAATGCAAGAAGTATATATTAGAAAATCAAATATGGCAAATATGATACTGGAAATTTAAGTTCATTTCTGGCAATAAAAAACTAAAATTGAAACTTTGAATCAAAATTCATTGAAAATTACCATCGAAATTCATTTTTTTGACCAGAAATTTCATCAAAAATTGATTGAACGTGCATGCATGAAAAGTGTCAACTCAATGAATTAGTTTCAATCCAATCTTTGATAGTTTAAATCTAAAGTGTTTATCTGTTCCGCACTTTTTACTTGGCGATTTTTCTGCGGAACTTCACACTGTTGAAAGCATGTAGTTTACAAATGTTTACACCGTGTCCTTTGTATTTTGTAGCTTTCCATGGAATTTTTAAAAGGGATGTACAATGCTTTCATTGGTGGACACTCAGTGATCATTAATTGACTGTATTCTTTGAGAAATTGGCACACGATTGAAAGTTCTGCCTTACTACTCTTTGATATGACCCTTTATGGTAACATTATTTAAGGCTCTTTCTTTGACTAGAACATTATCTATTGAAACATTCTGAGAAAATTGTGATAATGATGTGACTTTTATAGGACAGTTTAGTTGAGGATGATTTTGATCCCATCAATCCTACCGTTAAGCCTGCTTAATGGATTACTACAAAAACAAAGCAGGAACTCCCCATAACATCTGGGTACTTCAACAAAGCTCATACATTTGATTTTCAAATCTCGATGCAATGAAAAAAAAGCGTAAAAACAACAATTTAAGATCATCAATAATTGGTTTGGCACTTTTGATACAAGGACTTGTCTTTGTAATTTTATTTGTGGTATTTGTGATTATATGGTCAGTGTGGAACTTTTATGCACATCTCTCAGTTAGGGATGGTTATTCGATTGTTCCACCGCGAGGCAGTGAGACAGGGACGTCAGTGAACTAAATGCTTTTACTTATTTCTACAACTACGAGATCATGCTTGCTTTACATCTACATGTATCATTATAAGTTTTATCAAAGCCATATCATTCAAAGCTGACATGGTCTTTTCACAATCACCAAAGAATAGTGGAGAACGTCCATATGAAAGTTCCTTACTATTCTTTGGTGGTTGAGAGAAGGCTAGGTCAGCTTTGAATGATACGATTTTCATAAAGCTTGGGTTGGGATAATTTATGAAAATGTAAAGCTAGCATGATCTTGTGGTAGAAATAAGTAAGCACTTAGTTTACTGATGTCCCTGTTTCACTGCCTGGAACTATAAATAACCATTTCTCCCTGTGCGACGGGCATAAAAGTCCCGCACTGATCATGTAATTGCAAATATCACGAAATAAAATTAAAAAATCAATTTTTAAATTTTGTTTTTCCAATTTTTTTAAATTTCAAACTGATTTAGAAATCAAAAAATTGACATAATTTTTCTATTTTCAATTTTTTGAAAATTGAAAAGTTGCTTCTTTTTTTTAATTTCTAATTTTGATTTCAATTAAAAAATCAAATGATACAATCCGCGCACAGATTATTATGAAATAGTTTTATTCATTACCTGTATGAAGAGATTGCGCAATCCACAGTTGGGTGCTCTCCTTCCAATCGCTGTTGTTGACCTCAACAACTGCATTGCCCAACGCAACGGAGTATAAAGAAGTCAATGATAATAAAACGGTTGAAGCTGATTGCTTCCGGGTTTTTGCTAATAACTCACATAGCTGAAAAAAAAATTGAACAGCTTTAAAAGTTACTGAGGTGCAAAGAGGTGATAAATTTCAGTAAGAAAGTACTTTTTACCCATTACAAGACAAACTATATATATTTAAAAATTGTTTCTCATTATAAGGTTTAAAAGTTAAACTTTGAAGTCATGTTTTCCTCACAATGTTTACAATGCTTCTTAGAAACGAGCAAGCATTTAAAAAAAGTCCTAAATATCTTGACCCTATAATTTTCAGAACATGTTATCTTTTCATTCAAGAACTTTTTATTTACTCACAACTGAAAAGTAATGTTTCTAGAAAAGAAAAGAGAATTTTGAAAAAGATTTTCAAAAAGTTTTAACCCAAAGATTCCATTTTGCTGAAAACTTGACTGCATGCTTCAGAAAAACATGAACAAGTTCATTTTTTTTTATAATTCTATAAATCTACTGTATAGATCAGAGCTTTTCACTGTTAGAGAGGAAAAAAGCTAAGTCAAATTTTCAACTATTATTCTTTAAATTTGTTTTTATATTCGTCCAAAAGTTGGGGAAAAAATGAGAAAATATGTCCTTAAATAAGAATTGTCATAATATATCTTTTACCATGTCAAACTCAACAAATGATTCAGGATAAAGAGTTTTAACAATTTTGATAATAAATATATAATACATAACAATGTGATTAATGTCCCTTCAGTCGCATTTAACCGTAGCATACTAAGACATAACATCATTATAACATCTTCTTCAAGTGCATAACCCTTCAGGCCAGGGGTTGCACAACAATGAAAAATACCCCTAAACAAATTTTATTCTTCTGAAGGGAAGAACATTCTTAAATCTACAAATTCACTGTTTCCTGAGAAAATTTTACTGTTTCCTTTTTTCTTAATAACCAATTAATCAGATGCTGTATAAAATATGCCGGTATAGGACCATTGTGTAGGGATTGCAACATAAAGATCAGGTGTACAGGAACAAACTACTCTCTGCTCTTGCCCTACCTGTTGATTGAAAATTTTTTCCCCAAATATCTTAAACTGCAGTAAAATCATTTGTGAAACTACGACCTAATACGAGTCAAATATTTTAGTATATTAGAAAGTTGTAATATACTCCTTGGTCTTAGTATGCTATACAGTTAAATGCGACTGCCTTTGTTTTTAATATAAATCTTAGTCCTTTATGTCTTCTCATTTCCAAGTAAGGAATGTGTTAGGCGTAGTTTTTTGTAAATATATCCACCAATAATCCTTTAATTAGGAGATGGCATTACCATGACGTTTACTCAAGTGGTTTCTTCTTTTGTTTACTTCAGAGAAATTTTGTCGTAAAAGCTGGAAAAGGATAAGTGAGTAAGGTTGGCAAATTTCTACAAAGTCCATCATAATTCATTTGTTGCCATAGCTGCCTATAATCAATCTTCTTGCTTTTCCTTCATGACATCATATATCAGACAGTTTAATGTAGTGTTGCTTTTACTCCCGAGCATCCTGGGCGAGTATTTGCACTTTGGTTTGCTAGCGAATTTCGTAATCACTTCACATGTCACCTGAACAAATTGAATTGTCGATTTAAAATTTGAAAACATTTTCTGGTCACTAATATATTCCAAAAAAAAATCGTACAGGGGTATTGACGAACTTTTTTCACTAACCCCCCTGGAAATTTGTGATAGCAAACTATCCCCTGGAAAGTGAAATTTTGTGAAAAAGGGCCTGGAAAGTGACTTTTGATGTCAGTTTAGGAGGGAAGAACCCCCTGGAAACCTTTATGCTTTAATAACCCCCTTGGAAAATCTGAAAATGACCAAAAACCCCTTGGAAAATCAAGACTTAGACCCCCTGGAAAAGTTCGTCAATACACCTGTATGGTTTAAAAATGGAATAGCCCAATTTTTTAACAGAAAACATTATAAACAGTGATCAAAGTTCTTCCGTCTTAGACGGATTTCCGTCTCACAGAAATTTTTGTCAAGTTTTCCGTCTCAGTTAGAAATGGTTATTTAGCAAGAAATAGTGATTTTATTCTCTAGAATAATTCCATCGAAGTTTTAATAATTGGATTTCAAGCATGTTTTGTATATACCTTGTATATACATAGTATGACGTTCATATATTTTTATTTTTCAACCTATTTTAGATAGATGTGTATTTTCGCTGTATGATAGGCATTTTAAGAACATTCTGAGTTGTTTTAATTAATAAATTTTAATGCCTTTTTAGCCAATCTAGGGGTTAAAAAATCTGAAAATTTTCTGGCCCTCGGCCCCAACCATGGTGGGGCCTGCAGGTGTCACTGTATACCAAATTATCTCTATCAAAAAATTTTCCGTCTCACAGAAAAAAACTGCTTTGACCACTGATTATAAAGTTTCAAAATAAAAAAAAATGTTCAAAGCCAAGTTGTCCATGGCATGGGCTATAGCTATAGCTTTTGTAATTGCCAATGTGAAAATGATTTTTGTTGACATAGATAAAATAAATATACACTGAATAAAAATTGTAAACTTACATTTTGTCACGTCTGCACAGGCACAGCACGTTATCAACAACTTTATATTGATGTATTGTCAGTGTTTCAATATTCAATCATTTTGTTAAAATTACGTCGTTAAAATCCTACTTTGAATAAGGATTTTAGTGTTGATGTATTTAGTGTACCAATGTTTTTCTTTTTTACTTTCGTGAAGAATGCAAGATGAAAAAATGCAAAAAATTGAAAAAACTATGCACTGCTTGTTTTCACTTGTTTTCTGGCTGTCTGGTTTATTATCCAAACCATATTCAAACGCAGAAGTTTGTCTCGCTCAGTCAAGGATATTCATGACGTAATGTTTTCTACTGAAATACCCCGGTGGCAAATTCAAAACTGGACAGTTGTATAAAATCTGCCACTACAAACCGTTCACAGCTAAACCCAAAACTATGGATGGAAAAATGAAGCAACATATTTTCTATCCGTACGCGTCATCGACGTGGTTTTACACGAGCCCCCCCCCCAGCGGCACCCCTAATCACGCCATCACGCAAAAAAAATTTCTCCATCACGCATCACGAAAATCGCTAAAATTGACAATCACGCAAAAAAATAGCGAAAAATAGCCTCACAAACGCATCACACCAAAATCTTGATCACGCCATCACGCCAAAAAAAAACTCTAACCACGCCATCACGCATGAAAAAAGTCCCAATCACGCCATCACGCAAACCGCTGGGGGGCCTCTTACAAAAACGCCAGATTGAAAGTGAAACCTATCACTAGATTTCGAAAAATATACAGCTTAAAAACAAAAACTAGTTAGACTCAATGACTCAATCCGTCATTCTAAAAAGGGGGGTTTGTAGGGGTTCGAAATACCGTTTTCCCGTCAAAATCTTTGCTGAATCCCGGAATCCCGAAAATTGAAAAAAAATAATAACACCGTCACCACACTGGTTTGTACAGGTTCAAATACCGGCATAATGACAAAAAATAAGGCCAAATACCGTCACCGTCTGATTTTAAAATACCGTTTTCCCGTATCTTTTTTTTGTCAAATCCCGTCACACCGTAAAAGTACAACCCCCTCCCCCTAAAAACGGCGTAATTCATGAGAATGTTTTATACGGCCGCTGTTTGCAACTAATAATGAATTTGAATTTTTAAGACATTTTGCCATTATCATGAATTCATCGAAAATATCAAATTTCGAGTCAAAATTTAGTAATTTGAAAAATATGATACAAGCGAACAATTCCAGAAATGAATGTACTCGCGAAACAAGTTTCTCAAAAAGATTTTGCGGTTCGCGAAAATATATTACCCGGGAAAATTTATACACGTAATAAATGTAAACTGAAATACCTTATACAAATTTTCTGGAATTTTATCCTTGATTTGAATTTCAAGCGCTTTGTAGACTTCTTCGTCGCTGGGGTCCATAACAATGATGATTAGCAGAACTTGAAATTTCACGTCTCTTGGAAAACTGAAAACTGACGAACTAGCAATTTTACAACAAGAATTTTGCAGCCTCGAGAAAGCAATATTTTCAAGAGAATCATTGTTTTATATCTATTGAATAAAGAACATATTGTTTTTCTATTGTATTATTGTCTTACATATGTTCAATTGACATTCAAATACCGCTGACCGAAATGCCAAGGCGTGGTTTTCTATTTCTTTAAATAGCCGGACTGCTCAAAGATGACGTCAATATTTTGTTTTGTTGTGAAAACAAAATATCGAAAGTGAAATTCCCTTAAAAAGTTTTGACACCATCATAGTTCGTCAATCATAGCATGCATCCATATAGATACTTTTTTAAAACAGGTGTTGAGATTGTACTCTAGCTTTATATGTTTCCACGAACCATCTTGACTATGAGCCAGCGGTTATAGTACTACTCCGCCGCTGTATTACATTGTCTAGATGTTCGTGGGCGCGCAGATTGCAGAAGATCGTTTGAGAGAAAAATGTCAACAAAAGGTATTTTCACACATTCATAATAGGCCACACCTCTTCACCACCACGGGGTCACCAAATACACGTTTTTCTTTTTATAAGTACTATAGTGCTTATAAGAATATCAGCGGTCGATAATCAAAAGGCTTGGACGCTAGTAAAATTCTTTTTCTGCAAGCGCTAAGATAGCTTTTTGAATTTGGGCCCTGGAAACAAAAGAGCTCTTGAACATTTATTTCTTTAAAATAAATAGCATAATAGATAAAAGGGTATATAGAGTGTGTTGCGTCTCAAATTATAAAAAGAGAAGAAAACAACTTCAGCAAAATAGAGCTATGACATCAAAAAAAAACAAAATCAAGTACACGTTTTTTTTTTATAAGAACGTCAAAAATTTTCGAAGCCTTTGGGTGTTCTTAGTTTTTTGGATTTGAAGCCTAAAAATGTTCTTAAAATGTTCTTATTTTCAGCGTTTTTTGAGCATTTTGATGTAATTTCTTAAGAAAATGCATGTTTTTAAGTCTCCAAAGCCTTAGAATGTTCTTAGAATGTTCTTAAATTTTTAGGCCTCGAAGCCTTATGTTCTTATATAGTTTGTTCTTATAAAAAAAAAAACGTGTAGGGCGAAAACTGTGTCTCCTTTGAAAATCGAGCGCACATTATCGTGTATTGAAATTGAACAAGCCACTTGCTCTTGAGATATAATAGTTAAGAATACTTTACCCTTATAAAAAAAACAAAAAGCGTGTAGGACTGTTTATTGTTTTTATATAACTCGATTACTTTTGATATACTTTTACAGCGATTTCCAAGCAAGGCGGGGTCTATTTTAAATAAATAAATATATGAGCTGAAAGTAAAACTTATGAGAAGGGAAAAAAAATACACGCTTTTTTTATAAGAATACACTTTATAAGAATGTCCATGATGAAAATGGCCAAAAAATGAAGAATATGCTAAGAATATCACCATCATGGAATATTGCTACTCAGGCGAAGCATGCCATTTTTAGACCATTTTTTAGTCAGTTAGGATCCTAACCTAAGAACGCTGTAAGAATATTTTAGGATGATTTTCCCAAAAAAGCTAAGAATACACGTTTTTTTTTATAAGAACGTCAAAAATTTTCGAAACCTTCGGATGTTCTTAGTTTTTTGGATTTGAAACCTAAAAATGTTCTTAAAATGTTCTTATTTTCAGCATTTTTTGAGCATTTTGATGTAATTTCTTAAGAAATTGCATGTTTTTAAGTCTACAAAGCCTTAGTATGTTCTTAGAATGTTCTTAAATTTTTGGGCCTCGAAGCCTTATGTTCTTATATAGTTTGTTCTTATAAAAAAAACAACGTGGAAATGGATTTACACCATTCTTATAAAAAAAAGCGTGTATTGCACAAAAACTTATTTCTCCACTATTTCTCCTCAAAGCTGAAGAATAATACATAGAAAGTAGAATTAATAAAAAACATTTGTTTGTTTATTGAATACATCTTGCAATGAAAAATATGTAGTTGAGATATTCTTATAAGTTTGCTAAATTTGCAGAGTTTAGGTTATAAAATAAAAAAATGAAATGCTAATCGATCATTTGTTGTATCTTTTTAACATCACGCACCATAATTACATAACTAAAGTCTGTCCAGATATAATTGGCAGTGGAAACAAGAATGTCTCTAACTTTTGATAGTCAAATATAATTAATAGAGATGTTTTTTGCTTGTTTTAGAGAATCAAAAGCGCTATATTTGAATGTATTTTTGGTTGAAAAATTCGCGATTTTTAGCGGTTAAATTTGCGATTGCAAAAATTGAGATTTTTTTCTACTTTTTTTTTCTTCTTTCCTACTTTTTCTACTTATGCTATATTTTTACACCAGTGATGGTTCAACCTTAGGTTAAGAAGTTTGTTAAATTTCAAGGCAAACAAAAAAGTCCTTCGGAAGATACGGGACCCGAAATACTCCTTGGTAGCACTTTTCTGTGAAATATCAAATCTCCAACTTATTACTAAAAATAGTTAGAGAGTATAGAGACATTCTTGTTTCCACTGCCAATTATATCTGGACAGACTTTAGAACGAATTAAAATATACTAATTATTGAATGTCCATGATTTCCAATAACCATGCAAAATGTTAGGAGAATAACAGGATAAATGTCATCGGTCCTTCCACAATCGTGCCAATAAGCAATGTAAAAAAACAATTATCAGACGATAAAATTGAATAGGTTACATATGAATAGTTCCGCACGACCGGTCAGAATAAAAAATATCGATAAATAGAATATTATTCACTATTACAATGAAAAAGGGGTACATTAGTACTAACGGTGACTAGTAGGTAGCGCAAAACCCCCATTGGCTGTTTCTGGAGGAAACACTATCTCCGAACCGAGTGCATCAGTCACCCCGACCTCCGAAGTTTAAAGGTCCTCCTTTGTAAATAACAAGCAAATACACAAAATACGTTAAAAACAGTGTTGTTCCATAATCTCTATTCAAAGTTCAGTCATCATTAAAGATCGCGTGTAACCATAAAAGTGGCCAACTTCGCTGCTTGTAATGAGAATAGCCATGCATGAACCGTATCGAACAATATCGTTGAACCCCATTATCTTCTCCAATGCTGATGTCGATTCATCTCGTTTTCACGTGAAAGCAAAAATAGAAATAGAAATGATTAGCTTAACTTTGCAAGAGGGAGGATTTTGAAATGAAAACACGAGACATTTAAACACGCATTTCTGACGCATGCGCGCAGCTTGTCCCAATCTGCGCAAAGACCATCAAGCAGCTTTGCGTGCGAAACCATTGAGAAACTCGTTTCCCGTCTTTCTTCGATCGCCGAGAAACACGCTAAAAAAAATTATATTCATTTTGTCAGATAAAAAGCAACAAGAAGCCGGAGCGGCGTGAAGGTCCAGCTGACGTGGAAATAACCGAATGTCGTTCGTACCGGGTTCCTTAAAGTGACGCAAAAAGATTTCCTTCGCATCCTCCACTCTGAGCTTCTATTCTTTGATACTTTCTTTGTATTGCTAAGTTTGAAAGTTTTTGATGCATTTCCCGAATTTCGAAACTTTGCCGCTGATGGGATTCGAACCCACTATATATAAAGCACCTATGATTAGAACGCCAGCGCACCTTAACCACTGGCCATTTAGCATAGTTTTAATTTTTGGCCATTCTCATCATGGACGTTCTTATTACAGTGTATTCTTTATCTAAAAAAAAGCGGGTATTTTGTTAAATATTATATAATATACACCTTTCCCAATATTGATTGTGCAATACTCAAATATAGGAAATTCAACATGAAAGGAGTGGGTTGGGTAGAATGTAAACATTACGGTTAAGAAAAGTTTTAAATGAGTGGAAATGCTCCAGTTTTCAGCTTTTTAAAGAATATCAATAGGATACAAAGAATTAAGTTTAAAAACTTTAGAAGAAACCGTTGATTTACAGGTTTCCACACAAAGGATTAAACCTGATTGAAATTCGAGCCGTTACTAGCAACCCTGCGGGGCCTAGGGCGCCGAGTATACACCCGGCACTTGACAAGCCGTCGTTTTGGTGTGTGTAGCTTATCCAATTAGCATTTAGCTATTGAATGAGTATAAAAAACTTTAGAAAAGACGTTGATTTGCAGGTTTCTACAAAAGGGTTAAACCTGATTGAAATTCGAGCCGTTACTAGCAACCCTGCGGGGCCTAGGGCGCCGAGTATACACCCGGCACAGTGACAAGCCGTCGTTTGGTGTGTGTAGCTTATCAATTAGCATTTAGCTATGGAATGAGTATAAAAAACTTTAGAAAAGAACGTTGATTTGCAGGTTTCTACACAAAGGGTAAACCTGATTGAAAATTCGAGCCGTTACTAGCAACCCTGCGGGGCCTAGGGCGCCGAGTATACACCCGGCACAGTGACAAGCCGTCGTTTTGGGGTGTAGGCTAGACCTGAATGAAATTCGAGCCATTACTAGAACCCTTGGAACCCAGAATTCGTAATAGCTGATTACTGAAACAGTAAAATCACTTAATCTAAAATAGTGATCAGTTTCCTATAAAGAACATGCTTATAAGAAAATATACTGATACTTACCTTGTGCACCCGCCCTTGTACTTTGTAATAACTGATTTCCGAAAAGTATATGGCTGTCTGTCAAGAGTTATTAATTTGATTCTTATAAAGTGGATGCTTATAAGAAAAATAAACATGCTCATATTGTGCAATGTTCCTTGCTTACTTTGTAAAAACTAATTA
The DNA here is from genome assembly GCF_902728285.1 of Clytia hemisphaerica. NCBI lineage: Eukaryota > Metazoa > Cnidaria > Hydrozoa > Leptothecata > Clytiidae > Clytia > Clytia hemisphaerica. The sequence goes on from NW_027103529.1 coordinate 143,740, forward strand.
CCGGAAGGTATATGGCTGTTGACCAGGAGTTATTGATTTGATTCTTATAAAGAAGGTGTTTATAGAAAACAATAAATAAGCTGGTACTATGCGCCGTCCCTTGTTTGCTTTGTAAGACTAATTAACGAAAGTTTATGGATGTCTATGAAGAGTTACTGATTTGAATCCTATAAAGAAGATGCTTAAGAAAAAATTAAACATGATCATATTGTGATAAAGAAGGTGCTTATAGGAAAAATAAATTAGTTTCAAATATCTACCTTCTAATTTGACCACCGCATTTCCCGGATGAAAATGGACTGATTTTGGACCACCGAATTTCCCCGGAGACAAATTACTTATTCTGGACGCCCGAGCCACCGTCAACCAATATTTGGTGTGTGTGTTTCAAATATTTCCTTCTAATTTGACCACCGCATTTTCCCGGAGATTTTATGTGATTTTGGACCACCGAATTTCCCCGGAGACAAATTACTTATTCTGGACGCCCGAGCCACCGTCAACCAATATATGGTGTGTGTGTTTCAAATATTTCCTTCTAATTTGACCACCGCATTTTCCCGGAGATTTTATGTGATTTTGGACCACCGAATTTCCCCGGAGACAAATTACTTATTCTGGACGCCCGAGCCACCGTCAACCAATATTTGGTGTGTGTGTTTCAAATATTTCCTTCTAATTTGACCACCGCATTTTCCCGGAGATTTTATGTGATTTTGGACCACCGAATTTCCCCGGAGACAAATTACTTATTCTGGACGCCCGAGCCACCGTCAACCAATATTTGGTGTGTGTGTTTCAAATATTTCCTTCTAATTTGACCACCGCATTTTCCCGGAGATTTTATGTGATTTTGGACCACCGAATTTCCCCGGAGACAAATTACTTATTCTGGACGCCCGAGCCACCGTCAACCAATATTTGGTGTGTGTGTTTCAAATATTTCCTTCTAATTTGACCACCGCATTTTCCCGGAGATTTTATGTGATTTTGGACCACCGAATTTCCCCGGAGACAAATTACTTATTCTGGACGCCCGAGCCACCGTCAACCAATATTTGGTGTGTGTGTTTCAAATATTTCCTTCTAATTTGACCACCGCATTTTCCCGGAGATTTTATGTGATTTTGGACCACCGAATTTCCCCGGAGACAAATTACTTATTCTGGACGCCCGAGCCACCGTCAACCAATATTTGGTGTGTGTGTTTCAAATATTTCCTTCTAATTTGACCACCGCATTTTCCCGGAGATTTTATGTGATTTTGGACCACCGAATTTCCCCGGAGACAAACTACTTATTCTGGACGCCCGAGCCACCGTCAACCAATATTTGGTGTATGTGTTTCAAATATTTCCTTCTAATTTGACCACTGCATTTTCCCGGAGATTTTAAGTGATTTTGGACCACCGAATTTCCCCGGAGACAAATTACTTATTCTGGACGCCCGAGCCACCACCGAATCATCCCAGAAAATGTAGTCGAAACTGTACATAATCTATTTGCGTTTTGACCACCGCGTTTCGCCGGAGAGAAACTGATGATATTGGACCACTGCATTACTCCTGGGAATGGCTACTAAAATTCGACCACCATATTATCCCGGAAATTTTAGTCGAAAATGGTATATTAGGGAGATAATGATATAAATCTTTTGCGAAGGTCTTTCCCCGGAGACCAGCGCAAATTTTCCTCAGTACTGGACATGAGTGTTTTTTTCAGTGGACACCCAGCTTTAAGGAAATAAAATCTTAGATTTACAAGTTGATATTATTCTAAGACTCATCTGAGTAAGAAAGTGCCAAAATATCTTGAGACTGTCTACTAAGGGACTTATATGGAAATATGGCAATAAGAATTTGGGAGATATCGAAATATGTTGTACACATTAGTTTCATATGAAAAACTTCCTTGTCATCAATATTTTAAACAACCATATTATAACATTCACAAATAAAAAGTTACTTAAACATGGATCTCCTTCTTTACAGATCATGGCGTCCTCCAGCTTTTTGGTCCCCCCTAATATGAGCTAAAATCCCCCATCTGGCCTTTCCCCCCCACCTGTCTTTAAAATTCGTGCGCCCCCAATTGGGAATCCCCTAGCAGTATGTATAGGGTTGCGAAGTGATGACCAGACTCGCCTCACTTGCAAGCTACTTAGAAAAAAAAGTCTCAAAATCCAAGAAAGCCGCAGAAGCCGAATGCCAAAACACCAGAAGGTCTGTATTTATCCTCTTACTCCCCCACTAGGAAAGGACTGAATATACCCCCTATTGCCTTTCTCCCCCATAGCTGAAATTTTCCTTCCCCCTGGCACCAAATCTTTCCTGGGGGGGGGGATGATCCCGCAGATTTAATTCCAGCTAACATCGTTACATTAGTATTCATGTGCTAATACAATGTCAACCTGAAATTGTCACATTTAGTTACATATTCTAATATTTTCAACACTTTCAGCAAACTTTTTTGTGAAATTTGTGTCTGATAAATAAACTCCATGCATTGTATCATGATCATTAAATCACATCTTGGACAATAAGTCCTTGTTCAATTATTGCAAGAATGTTTACTTGTTCATATTCCATTATGTGCAACATTATCATTACATCATTGCCAGCAAGTTACATTGTATTAGTCAGCTTTAGAGGTCGTCAAACTTTGTTGAATTTGAATCCAGGCACCTGAATGTGAAAGGAAAGAAAAATTCAATTTCTATGGGAAATCTCTTTACAGTATCAATGCCTCTGTGTGGTCATTCGCTGAAATTCTCCCAAAAAAAACGACTTTAAAAGGGTGAGACCTGCTGATGGTTTGAGCTATGTTTGCCATCATATATACTGAGCCTATAGAAGTACGGGAACGACAAAAAAAGCACACAGGTACTTTACAATAAGGTTAACGGGACATACAATAGGTTCACGGGGAACTACAATAAGTTCACGGGACCTTCAGAAGAAGGACAAGGGGAACGTACAATAAGGTACAGTGGACGTACATAGGTACACGGGAAGGACAAAGGTTGTCACTGGAATGACAATAAGGTACACTGGGACGTACAATAAAGGTTACGGACATACAAAACGTACACTGGAACGTACAATAAGGTTACACGGGGACATACAATAAGGTAGAGGGAACGTACAATAAGGTACAAGGGGAACGTACAATAAGGTACAAGGGGAACGTACAATAAAGTACACAGGGAACCTACAGGGAACGTACAAAGGTATATACACGGGGAACATACAATAAGTATGGGGGCGTACAAAGGTATGGGTACCCTACGTAACAGCTAAGATACATTCAAAACAGGACCAGGGTATTTAGCCAAAAAGGGACCAACAAAAATACCAAAGGATCCCAGAGAGCGCACAAAGATACAAGCAGACAAGGGAGGGGCGCATAAAAAAGGTAAACAGGGAGTTAAACATCTATTCTTATGATATTTTTATTTTAAAATGGGGGCACTGAGAAAACTGCAAGCTTCAAGTTTGACCATTATATCTAGACAATATATATACATGATGGAAATCAGAGAGAAATTTATGCTCACTCTTCTCAAGTCAAGATAGGAATGGATTGGATTTCCATGTGTTCAGGCTTCTTTCTCACCCTTCTTCTTCTCCTTATGGGAAAGACAATAAATTCAGCACACACGAGAGAAACTCAGGCAGTCCTCTGAGCTTTACACACAAGCATTTGTTTTATGAAAAGCTGGTAAAAACCCCTGCCATATTTTGATAGAATAATACTATTTTTTTCCCCGCTAAATCTTCGCGACGATTTTTAGTCACGTGACTGAAGAGCCTAGTCATAATGTGCAGCACGAATAAAGAAAACATTAACATCGAAAATGGAAATGGAAAAAGGCCGTTTTAACAAATATTCCCCTATAGTAGGGAAATATTTAAAAAGTATTGTACATGCGGCCAGCCATAGACTAGTCGACTTCAAAACTGGACACACTTTCCTGGGAAATCTGTGAGCAATTACAATTAGCCTTTCTAGCATAGTGTCCTCCCCCCCCCTTTATAAATCAATTTTCCAGTTTTGAATGGGTGAGGGGGGAAAATGAAAATTTGAATAGTAAAGGGGGGAAAAACCAAAACACGATAGTTGGCAAAATTTGGTGGGGGGAGTGTGAAATCACTTCATTTTATCTCGACCAAGGTCAGTCCACATGATTCATGTGTTAGATCCTGATTGAAAATACCATTTTGTTCTATTTTTGGTTCTAGTATTCCTTGCCGCAAAAATTTTCGTCTGTGTCAGGTTGAAATTGAGAAATTATACGGGTATGGGGGGAAATGATATTTTCAGAATTTTCTGGGGGGAAAGCAAAAAAGAGGGGGGGAACTAAAAAACTGAAAAGTCATAGGGGGAAAAAAAAGAGGGGGGAGATTCAAAAAAATCAAGAATTTGGTGGGGGGAACAAACCCTGGAGGACACTATGNTTTTGAGTGATTTAGAGCTTTCTTTTGGGTGCATGTCAATAGTGCGACACTTTCTATTCCGACAGTAAAATAGTCCGAATCTTTAAAAAAATATTTACAATTTAGAAGTCTTTTTTCCGACGTCACTTTTGTCCGAAAACGAAAGATTTTAGAGTGTCGAATGTTGAATAAGGGTTTTTCACTGAGATAATATTAATATGTTCATTTTGGCGGCATTTTGACATAATTAGAAACAAAGGACCAATCAAATTTGCGTAAAGATAATTTATAACAAAAAGAATGCACCGCCTTTAAGGGTCCCTTTTTGCTTTTTTGGAAATGCGGGAGAAAATCCTGAAAATGCGGGAGATTTGACAGCTATGCAAAAGAAGAAGGGTCGTAAAAACAGCTAAATCCAATTTCTTGACTCTTGAAAGCCTAATCCAAAAAAGCTTCCCAAAATTTAAGAAAATTCCGGTTTAGGGGCCCAACCTCAAAGTCGGAACTTTGGATTTTTATAAACACGTGGTTGCTTATAAAAGTTGGCCCCCTCTTTGGCGATTCATATTTTTTTTGACTCGTTGTCGAACAAAATTGTTGTCGGAATACTTACGCATTCGTCAAATCCAATGTCGGACATTTTTACTGTCGGGCTAGAAAGTGTCGGACTACTGACGACCTCCCTTTCTTTTAGCTTTCCAACCATATATATAATGCAGGTGTAAGAGGAGGAAAAAATGTTCAGACAGTGAAACTTTCCATATTTATCAGAAAATACCTGAGAAATCCAATGCTGCTAGGCTCTGAAATTAAGAGACTAAAATAAAGGGGTCGTTGTAAAACATGGAGTACTTCAATGGAGTACTTATTGGAGTACTCTAAAAATATTGCAGACCAGATTTTAGATTGTCGCGAGAGGAAAATAAAGACCTGTATAATTTTGTATTTGCTCTAAAACCACTCTGTAGCAAGAATGTGGCTTTTCATGTTGGTCTCTTTTTATATCCTTTCATGTCATCTGCATCACATTGAGTATGAAATTCTCATATCAAAGAAATAAGTTGGCGGACTCCATTTATTGTGATTGTCTTATTATTTTGTCAATAAAATGACAATGAATAATTTAATGCTCTAAAACCCCTCTGTAACCTCTCTCACAGACTGTCCCCAACTGCCATTTCATTGTCATATCCAGTCATACTACCTGCATCATATTGAGTATGATAAAAATTCCTTTTGGAAATGGGTTGATAAGCTATATGTATTCTATGATTGTCACAATATTTTCTTTAAAAAAGTCAATCTGTTGACAAAAGGACAAAAGAAAAATATTGCTTAAGAAAGCTCCTAGTGCCCTACTGATGTTACATAAATAATATATACATAATACTATATACAATTACACTGATATTATATGTATTATGAGGCCCCCCCAGCGGACCCAAAATTCACGCCATCACGCCAATTTTTTTTCGATTTCACGCCATCACGCCTGAAAAATTTGATTTTCACGATCACGCCAATTTTTTTCGATTTCACGCCATTACGCCTAGAAAATTTAGTTTTCACGCTCATATTTTGCTTTATAAACTTAATTTTTGCCCACATATATGTGTGTTTGGTCGTCAATCAGTTTTTCGGCATTCTCATATGCGTAAGTCAAGATTATATAATTTTTCCTATCGAAAACACCCGAAAAATCTGGATAAAATTTGACCTCTGTTTTTCTATTTTTAGTAATACACAGGGATCAAATTCCAGTTTTTTTGGTTGTTTTCGATAGGAAAAATGACGTAATCTTGACTAATGCATATAAAAAATTGTTGGACAACTGGTCACATCAAAGTGCACCGGTTTGAGGGCTGAGGTATATTTGAGTAAATTGACAAAGCCCACCATGGTTGGGTAACGGAGAAAATTTTTGAATTTTGAAGGGTTCAAAGTGCTAATTTGAAAAATAATTCCTGTAGAAATAATGGAAATCGTTTAAAAGTACAAGCAACATGAGGGGCCATGCCCCCTGGTCCCCCGTTGACGGGACCCATGGGCATTAACTGTGAATTAGTGTCAATAGTTTTCAAAAGGGGAACGAGGAGGCGCAACCATGGTTTGCGCCGACGGGAGAAATTTTCAATTTAGTATGGCTAAAATCGCCCTCATTTACTCTCTTTTTTCCAAAATATGGTTTAAACATCACAGGATTCCTTTGATCAATCTGCTTAAAATTACACCTCATAATAAGCCTGTTGCTTCTTTGTGTTTAAGGCTTTGCTACAAATGTATGTTTTCCTGAAAAAAAGGACCTGATGTCTTTGATGCATCTATAAGAATAAACATCTAAGAAAGAGAGGAGAGTGTTAGTTACGGAGAAAGCGCAACCATGGTTTGCGCTGACGGGGAAAATTTTCAATTTTCGACCCTCTCATAGTGGGGGGGCGTACGGGACTTCGTAATACCGATATACCGATCACTTTTTCTCTCAATTACCGATATACAGATAAATTTTTCGCTCAAATACCGATACCGATCAATTTTTCCCATTTTTCAGGTACTCGTCCCCCGGAGGGGATACTTAGCCAAAAATTGGTGCTTGGTATGTGTGGACGATAGAGGTCGGGTTTTTCATCACCCAAAGTCTCTATAACAACTACCAAACTGTAGCGTGGGGGGTAGGTACAGGCTAGGGAAGCAAAAGTAGAATTTTGGCTTACGGTGCCCCCTTGTAGGTAACTTATGCGCCGCAGGCGTAAATTTTTGCTCTAAGCAAGCTCAAAGTTAGCGAGAATAAGGTCACAAAAAGTGCAGAAAGCATAAAATTTCATGTCGCAGAGAGCTTCCTTTGTAATCTTGGCACTGCCGGCGAAAATTTTGGTCTAAGAAATGTCAAATAGCTTAAATGAGGCCTTAAAAAGGTCAAAGGTAGCCAGAAAAAGGTCACAAAAACTACAAACCCCTTCACATTCTGTTGGGAAAACTTTGACCTTTTTGGTCAATTCTTTTTTTGGGGGGGAGGGCGACTGCCCACTTTGCCCCCCCCCCCCCGGTGGCTACGCCACTGATAATACAGTAAAATGATATTGAAATGGGAGAAGAGCGAGCACAAAATTTTTGAGAAGAAAAGGAACAAAACACAACCATGTTAAATTATGAGATTATAAAAACTTTAAAATCAGGTTTATAATATATGACAAATTTTATCTAAAATATCAATTATTCCACATACAATCCTTGAAGAACTATAATTGGACATGGTTCACTATAGTCAGTGCAAAAAGGTTGACTCTGTTTGACACGAGCGAAGCAATCGAAAAATTTTTCCAGAATACAGCTTAAATTTGACCAAAACTTTAGTAAGATGCTAGAAATTGAATAAAAAAACCATCAAGGGACCTAAAACTTTCATCGAAAATGGGAGCTTATCGAGTGATAGAATGTCGAATAGTAGAAAGTAACGGATAAAGATATAAATTTAATACTATCTCTACAATCAGTGACATAAAACTCACGTTGACACGAAAGGGAAATTCCCCACGAAACACAAACGATTTGTAAGTGCTCTAAAGTAGGTTGGAAGAGTTTTAACTCTGAGTTTTAATGCTAGACTTAAGACTTAGGAGCTTAGGATCTGAGGATCAAAAAGTTCAAAAATTGCTTGAAATATAGCCTGGAAGCCAATAAATCCCTCCCAAATCGAAATATTCGATGAAATGAAGTTGAAGGCCCGAAATTGACATTCTCTCTCGAACTTCTTCATTTTCGGAAAACGGTAAAATAACCAAAATTGCCAATATGTTATGGCACTGATTGTAGATCAAAATATTTGAAAGAAACTACTGCTAGGGAAGCGAGCGAAAAAAATTTCATGATTTTTAAAGGTATGTCTGGTCGTGGGGCGCAATTTAAAGCGAATTTAGGGTAATTTTAAGATTTGGGCGTTCAAAAAAGCTCAATTTGGGGAAGCGTGGTCCCCTGCCACAACGCCAATGGATTGAAAATGGGAGCTTATCAAAGAGTAGAACGTCAATTTAGAGAGCGTCAACTGTATTCACGACAGACCTCTGGCTGAGCCTCTTGCCTTATCAAAATTGCAGCAATGATTTTTCAAATTGGCGCCCCTGAGTGTTCCTTAATTTGTACTAATTTACGTATGAGGGAGCGATTATTTAGTAGATCAGCGCTTAGAACATATCGTTCATATATTCGAATAGAAAAGGAGGCTTTGGCCAAATAGAAAATTTTTGAAAGTCAACCAAATAACATAAACTCTAAAAAAGTCTTGAATCTGATACTTATCAAGAAGAATTCGAAGAAGCTGGGAAGCTAGTGCGAGCGAAGCGAGCAAAAAATTTAGATTTTTGTTTTAAATATTTTGTGTTCGCCAAATACACTCTTCTCGAGAAAGCATTGCTGGCCTCGTTCGCAAGCAGAATAGTTATTCAACATTCAATTTACGTAGACGTAAATGCATTCCCAAAAGGAAGTTACCAGTTTTAAAACAAAAGCACGCACATTTACAAAAGATAATTACATGTCAAATGACGTTGAGTTACTTAGGCAACAATATTTGAAAACGAGGCCTGCAATGCTTATTTATGCATCTCGAGAAGAGTGTATTGGTAGATTTTTTTCAAATTTATCTCACCAAATTTGGTCTTGGGGCGCAATGGCTCATGATCTTTGATACCGATGGTTGACCGAAAATACCGAAATACCGACATAAAAGTGGGTCTTTTACCGATACCGAGATGATTTTAGAATACCGAGTACCGATCATTTTTTTCCTGTAATACTGATTTACCGATCTAAAAAAAGGCCAATACCGATGTACCGATATCCCGTACGCCCCCCTCTCATAGCATTCTACTTTATTATTTTTAGCAACTGCTAAAAACAATCGGAAGTTACAAGGATAAATGGCAGATGAATAGAACTGTTTGCACCGTTTCTTTTATGTTTTAAAATGAGATCTATAGGAGACCCTATAGGAGGCCCCACCATAGTTGGGGCCGACCAAGAAAATTTTGAAATTTAAACCCTCTAAATTGGCTAAAATGGACATAGAAATACGATTCAACTAATAAATATAATTTTCACGATCACCTTGAACTGCTAATTTCACGCCATCACGCCTAAAAAAACTCAATTTCACGATCACGCCGGCACTTCATTTTCACGCCATCACGCCGTTTTTTTCAAAATTTCACGCCATCACGCCACGAAAAACCCTCCATCACGCCATCACGCCAACCGCTGGGGGGGGCCTCTATTATTATAAAGTGTTTGATATATCAGAGCTATTCTGCAAGCTAAATCTGGTCTGTTAATTGTAGAATCAACAAAGATTTTTAAGCAGAGAGCGTGCGCTATATTCCTATATGAGCTTTACTGCCAGAAATGATGGTAGCCATTTTTTCACAAACAAATACTTGAGAAATTCTTTTGATTGCTATAAATTGGAAGTATACAGCTGGTGGAAAAGGTTGATTATCAAATTTGTGATATTCATCGCTCTGACAGGTATTTTAGGGGGTACTCCATTAGGTACTCCATTGGACAGTTAGTCACACTAGCGTCCCGCCAAAATGCATATCAAAGATTAATGCTGCGAAAGCGCTATATCGTTTACTTGACTCGCAAGCAAAAAAATGCGTCGCAAAACTTCTAAAGGGATTTATGAAAAAATAACCCGGCGCTTTTTGATGAAATTAACATTTTCAAAAACTATGAGAAATTTCCTAAAATTTGAGCCATAGATGAAAAAGTTTGAGCCAAGCCAGCCTTGAAAACTAATTTGAAGATCAACTTCCCAAGAAAAAGATCTACGGGGGAGACGGGACCCACCTAGATCCGCGCACCGCCGGATAGGCTACTTCCCGGAAATTTTGCCGGACCTCAAACACTGACCCATTTACATGTGCAGATTTTTTTTTACTTTAGCATATAAACAAGGCCTTAAAACTCGAAGCACTGTCTCGGGAATTGAATGACAAATTTTGGTTGGTTGATTTTGGCTGCTGCACGTTTTATTTTATTTCAAACTTTCAAGTTTTAATTAATTGTCTTGCAAACTTGATTCAGGTAACTCTCATCCTTGTTGTTGCAAATACATCCTGTAGATGACTGATGTTGTTTTTTCTGAAAGCTAGATTTCCTAGTGTGACTAACTGTTGGAGTACTCCATGGAGCTAATCCATGTTTTACAACGACCCAAAATAAAATGAGATTAAGATGTTTGTGCTTAGGAATAGGGGTGANAAAGTCGAATTTCCAGGATGGTCGTATAAATATCCCCATAGTCTAAATGTGGTCTAATGTAAGATTTGTATAAAGTAAGCAGAGATTTTCTTGGTACATGTTTGCGAAGTCTGTTAATGAGGCCAATACCTTTGTTGGCCTTTTTTATTTTTTCTTCTAAATGGTGACTGAATGAGAGTTTGGAATCCAAGATAAGACCTAGGTGCTTCTGACAGTCACTTCACTAGCTCTTATGTCAGTATTATTGAAATATAAAACAGGAGCATTAGCTGGTAAGAGCCTTCTGGAAAAGTAAACTTCCACAGCTTGTTTTGTGGGATCAGGATTAAAAGACATCTTCCATTGACGAGCCCACTCACTTATTCTTGCAAGATCTCTGTTTAGTTCCTCACTGCTCAAAAATTGGTCAATCACTAATGAAAATAAAGACGTGTCATCAGCGAAGATTTTAGCCTTGGTCTCGAGATTGTTGGGAAGGTCGTTGATGTAGATTAGAAAAAACAAAGGACCAAGAATTGAGCCTTGAGGAACTCCTGCCTTAATTTGTTTCCACTCCGAGGTTTTCCCATTCAAAAAAACTCTCTGATACCTACCTGATAGAAAATATCTCAAAAGGGAAAGTAAGGGACCAGTTACCCCGTAGGATTGGAGTTTGTAAATTAAACCCTCATGCCAGACTCGATCAAATGCCTTTGAGATATCAAGAAACACTCCCCTCGTGTCCGAAGGTGGATCAGCGTCAAACCCTTTAAAGATGTCATGCGTTATGGACAACAACTGAGAGACACAAGAATCACCCTCCCGAAAACCTGACTGGCACGAAGTAAAAAGATTGTTGCTTGCAAAATAATTGTAAAGTACATCATAAATGCACTTTTCAAATAATTTGCTAAGCACTGGAAGAAGAGACACTGGTCTGTAGCTTTTAGCAATGCTTTTGTCCCCCTTTTTATAAACAGGAACAACATTGCCTTTCTTCCACAGCACTGGGAAGGGAAGATACCTAAGTGAATTGAAAGATTGAAAATACTGCACGAAGGTTTGACTAGAGATTTACCGCAAATCCTAACCATACGTGTAGAAATATCGTCCCATCCACGAGCCTTGTTTATGTTTAAAGATTTTATTAAAGACTCAATCTTATCTTCGTCAAATTCTAAGTTTTCCAACCTCAGGTCAGTAAGGAATTGTTCAGCTGGCAGAACACTGCCAGTTTCAATAAGAGAACATTGTTCGGCGAAAAAAGAATTAAGGATGCTGGCTTTCTCACAAACATCAGATACGAGGATGTCTCTGTTATCACGTATGGGTGGGATTTTTGGTGTTTTGCGCATGCCTAAGAATTGTTTAAGGGTAGACCGGTATTTCTTACTTCCAATGTTCGGATCGTTAAGAGAATTGCCAAGACGAGTAAAATAGTTTTCCTTGGCTTCTTTGATAGCCAGTCTAGATCTTCTGGAGATGTCATCGAGTGCCTGTTTATCCAAGGGACCCCCCCGCTTTTTCCACCGGCGATAAATTTTAGCTTTGTCGAGGAGCATTTGTTTAAGCTCAGGAGTCATCCACAACGCATCCTTATCCCTGATTGTAATTATTTTATTGGGAACGAAATTGGAAAAAATGTTTAAGATATATTCAGAAAGAAGGGCAACACTCTCATCCACATTTAGACCTCGAAAAGAAGTATCCCACTCAATGGCATTTAGAGCAAGCATGATTCCCCTCTCATCAGCCCTAGTAAAATCCCAAATTTTCGTTTGTATGCTGGAGGGAATTTAACCTGAAAATTAAGTTTTACAAAGGTTATCTGGTGGTGGCAACGGGCATGGAGCGAAGGCAAAACCCCGGAGTCAAAAACAAGAGCCTGGGAAGATGTAAAAATAAGATCTATGCAAGAAGGTGAACAGTCGGGACGAAGGTGAGTCGGCTCGTCAATAAGTTGATGTAAACCATGCTGTAAGGCAATATCGCTAATGTCCTCACCTTGGGAATTTGTTGTATCTCCAGCCCACCATTCCGAATTCCTCCCATTGAAATCACCAAGTAGAATCGTGCCAGCAGAAGAAATGTTGCTTATATTTATAATTGTCTCCTCCCATTTATACTTAAAGTCTGCGAATTCATCCGCATCTTGACTTGGGGAACGATAGAGAAGACAAAGAAAAAGTTTTTTAGTACCAGAATTAACTTCGCAAACAAGACACTCATCAAGAGAGGACACTAGATCAAAAGTTAAGGGGTGGTACAGGAAAATCCCCCCCCCCCCTAGTTCTGAACCGCCCCTAAAAGCCTAGGTTGAATAGGGTTAAGTTGGCAATATCTCTCTAACATCTTTCTGAGAAGAGCTAAGATCGACATATATGAGACTTGCGTGTCTTGGCTTCACCGTGGTATGAAAATATTTTAGAGGCTCGGTGGCTTTATTGAGGTTAAATTTTGAAAATTTCTGGTGTCAACATTCAATTTTTCATACATAGCATGTTTTTCGTATCTTTCTTGCAACTTGAAACGTTTTAACGACACGTAATTAGCAAATATTTTGATACGTTCGCCTCTCTAAGGAAAAATTAATTTTCATTTGGGAATGATTAAAATGTTATGAAAAATCATTTAATGAAGGAAGGAGAGTGAACAATAATGTCATTACTGCGGACAAGGCTCGAGCATGAGAAATCAATGAAAATATAGCTCGTTGGTTATCCAGTTGTCTGTACACAAACCCAATATCTACGGCTAATTTCAAAATTCATTGCCGCTACGATAATCGTGAGATACACTCTGGTACAGATTAGTTATCCAGTGTCTATAATAAATTCTTGGTTTGACGACCAAGACTTAAGGGCTCTCTCTGACCATAGTCAGAAAATTAATTTTAGTATCTGAACATAAAAGTTATGTTTTAGATTCGTTAACACTTTTAACAAAGAATTGTCTTTATAAATTGCTTTTTAATCAAATCCCTTAAGAGTAATTAAGAACTTAATTGCAAAAATGACGTTATGAACTTTATAAAGACGTTAATAATATGTTGCATCGCCTTCTTTTATAAAAAGTGCTAAGTTTTAATGGGTAATTAACCTTTCTGTTTCGAACTTTTTTCAACTGTCCGCAAAGAATTGAACTATTTTAGATTTTGCGGAAAATTTTTCTATAAAGATTGTGTCAAAAGTTATGACTGTTTTTTAAGCAAAATCCATATGAAAAATTGATGAAAAACCACTATTTTGAAGATTTCGAGACAAAGAAGCATTTACAAAAATTTTCCGCAAAAATTTTTATTGTTCGGTAAAAGATACACCATCTACTGCGAAAATTTTTTCAAAATGTTTTTTCTTCGCCAAAACTAAGCTCTTCAAAGTTGAAATACTCTTCCACGAAAAAGTCTTCATTTTCTTCTTCAAACTTTTTCAATGCAATTTTTGAATTTTCATATTCAAGAATAGTTTGTCTAACAGAAAATGTATAACATGCCATAGTTTTGTTGGTTACATCAGTCAGAAAACACATTTTAAACACGGCAATTATGAAAAATAGTCGAACGTGCGCAACGCACTGGGCTCAACTTCAGTGGCTTCAAATTATTCATAGGCCCAATTATAGACCCCCAGATATTTACCCAATGAATAAGTGTGCCAAATTTCAACCAAATCCGACCATTTTGGAGGCCTGTAGGCTGCCCCAAAGTTTTAGCCTCGTTTTGGCGAAAAACTCGTCCCCAGGCCCCAAAAATCAAAAATTTTGAAAAATGAAAAAAAAACACCCCCAGATATTCACCCAAGGAACAAGTGTGCCAAATTTCAGCCAAATCGAACAATTTTTGAAGTCTCCAGGCTGCCCCAAAATTTTGGGACACACACACACACACACACACACACACACACACTCTCAGATTCTAACTCAACTGAAGTTGAGAATTCACTATGGTCAGAGCCCTTAAGTTTGATCTAAGGTTTGATTCGATTCAATTTGGCGGATAAATGATATTTTTGCCCAAAAACGCTACTAAACAAGCTAGATGCTGAATGGACCTACCTGATGATGAAAGTTAGATAGCAATGCGAGGAGAAAAATGAAAAAAATCAGTCAGAAAATATAGCGTTTACGTTTAGTGAAAATGCACTAGCGCAATAAATTCATCATTGATTGTTGATGGGGGAGAGGAAAGGGTTGTAAGGAAAAAATAAATAGAAAGTTCTGGTCGCAAAAATCAGTTTTATTGACAATTGAATCATGCTTGATGGTGAGCATTGTTATCAATAATGTTTTTGTGTGAAAAAAATTGGAAATATAAGGAAAAAATCCAATGAAAATCTGCAAAAACGGGGATTTCCGGCATTTTCCACCAGAAGAAATTTTTCTCAAAAATCGAACTCGGCCATGTTTTGAGCATTGCGAATACGCATCTCTCTGCAAAAAATCAGAAAAAACAAAGATGAAAATTCGAGGAAATGTAAAAAAACCGGTTTTTCCGGCATTTTCGGCCGGAAAAAAATGTTTTTCGAAAATCGAGCTCCATCACATTTTAGGTATTGTCATTTTGCATCAGTGTGAAAAATTTCATAAAAAAATATAAAGTACAGCTCGAGAAATTCAAGAAATACTGTCTTTCCAGCGAAAATAGGTTGTTCCGGAGATTTTTAAATAGTTCCGTCTTCAAAATTCAATTTTATTGACAATTGAATCATGCTTGATGGTGGGCATTGCTATTAATAATGTGTTTGAATGAAAAAACAACGAAATATAAGCAAAAAGTCCGATGAAAATCTGCAAAAATGGCGATTTCCGGCATTTTCGACCGGAAAAGATTTTTTCTCAAAAATAGGACTCGGCCAAGCTTTGAGCATTGCTAATACGCATCTTTTTGCAAAAAATCAGAAAAAACTAATGATGAAATCTTGAGAAGATGCCAAAAAAC
This sequence comes from Clytia hemisphaerica, assembly GCF_902728285.1. Classification (NCBI taxonomy): domain Eukaryota; kingdom Metazoa; phylum Cnidaria; class Hydrozoa; order Leptothecata; family Clytiidae; genus Clytia; species Clytia hemisphaerica. Next base: position 159,346 of record NW_027103529.1, read on the forward strand.
CGGTTTTTCCGGCATATTTCCGGCATTTTCGGCCGGAAATGATTTTTTTTCGAAAATCGGGCTCCGTCACATTTTGAGCATTACTTTAGGCGTACAAACTTTCGCGAGCAGAAACTTTCGCGAGGACGAAAAATCGCGAAATTCACGACATTTACTTTCGCGAATTTAGCGGAAAAATATTTTTCGCGAGCATAAACTTTCGCGAATCAAGACGTAAAATTGAGAATTTTCACACGAAAAAATGGCTTAGAGGGTCAAATACTTCTTGGATTGGCTTGAAATATTTGTCTTTTGACTTATTAGTATTTTAGCAGGCTGAAAAGTGCCATAAAAATATTATTCAAAGTTTGAAGTTTAACAGATTTTCTATTTTGACAAGAGTTTTTCGCGAGCATAAACTTTCGCGAATGGCCCTTCCTAGAATTTTTAAAGACATTTACTTTCGCGAAAAGAGCCAAAATTCGCGAAAGTTTCTACGCCTAAAGTACCATTTTGCATCACTGTGCCAAAAATCAAAAAAAACTAATGAGCCAATCCTGAGAAAAGCTGGTAACAGACGGACGGACGAACGGACATGGGTTAATTTATAGGACCTCCACCGGGGCACCCGGAGGTAGGTCCAATAAGAGGAACCCTTCATGAGGACAGAAATAGCACAAATTCGGGAAATGAATACAACTATTAAAATTTGGCGTGAATTTTAGCAGAGAAATGGAAAGGAATAGAAAAACAATTTCTTGAGAACAATGGAAACACGGCTTGTTATGTACCAGGACCTTTGCCCAAGGAAGTTTGTTTCGGGTAATGGATTTCTTTTGTTGTTGATCAAAAAATAATTACTGTATTGTGAGGAGATTCTTTCGAGTCTAATTACTCTCGGGTACCTAATAGCCGGGGGGGTTGGAATAAACGGGGGGGTTGGAAAAATTTTCAAAACTTAATAAGCGGGGGGGTTGGAATAAAAATGTCCTGGGTGGAAAATTTTGAAAAGGAGGCTAATACAGCATAATTGGGACAAAAAACGGAACTTTCAAAAACATTTTCCGAAAAATTAATAAGCGGGGGGGTTGGAATAAGAATGTCCTGGGTGGAAAATTTTCGAAAAATTAATTAGCGGAGGGGGACGGCTATTAGGTACCCGAGAGTATGCGTAAACTTTATTTCTCAGACTATAGTAGGGGGAAATTTGTTCGTTTTTTTGAGGTCGCTCGACTTTTTTAGTCAAAGCACTTGTTATACATTTTTGGAAAGCTAAGGGGTAGGGGAATCAAAATAACTTGGGTGCCAATTTTCTTTCGGACACTTTGGTGTCATTTTCGGACAAATACGACGGTCTCAGGCAAAAATCAATGAGTGAAAAATTAATGAAAATTTTAGCTTGAGAAAACGGAGACCTGTTGTATATTTTTGGAAAGCTCTCAAAAAATTAAGATTAGTGATATATTGCGAGTATAGGTGATTTCAGTACCTAACTCGAGATATTGAGCTTCCGAAAGCGCAAAAACTGGACAAAACAGCTGTTTCTGGCTGAAAAACACTGAAAACACTGTTTTTAAGGATTAATATCTCAAGTTAGGTAAAGAAATCACCTATACTCGCAATATATCACTAATCTTAATTTTCTGAGAGCTTTCCAAAAATATACAACAGGTCTCCGTTTTCTCAAGCTGAAATTTTCATTAATTTTTCACCCTATGATTTTTGCCTGAGACCGTCGTATTTGTCCGAAAATCACACCAAAGTGTCCGAAAAAAAATTGGCACCCAAGTTATTTTGATTCCCCTACCCCTTAGCTTTCCAAAAATGTATAACAAGTGCTTTGACTAAAAAAATCGAGCGATTTTACAAATTTCCCCCTACTNATTTCCCCCTACTATTTATGAAATTAACATTCTCAAAAACTATGAAAAATTGCCTAAAATTTGAGCCATAGATGAAAAAATTTGAGCCAAGCCAACCATGAGAACTAATTTGAAGATCAACTTCTCAAGAAAAAGATCTATGGGGGAGACGGAACCCACCTAGATCCGCTCACTGCCGGATAGGCTACCGTCAACTGCTCCAACTTCTATCTGGCCTGTATTTTCACTTACTGTTAAATCTCTTTGACAGCAAATTTGTTTTGATAACTCCACCAAGTTTACCAATCATACTTTCTGTCATAACATGTGGCAGTAACTTTCATTGATAGCACACCCTTTTTAACTTTTGTTTTCATTTAAAATGACCAGACGCCGAATTGAGAATTAGAGAACGCCCGCTGCCTAACCGCCTACCGCCCGATGGGATTAACAAATAGCGAGTGTGTAACTTGCCGCGCGAGTGAGGTTAAACGCTCCATCGTTTTGCCACTAATTTGTTCTTCTTCGTTTCGGACACTCACACATGTTCCACAACGGATTTTTTTCATATTTCGATTTAAAAGCCTACTCGATGCGAAAGAGAAATTGTGTATTTTTAATACACGGTTCACTAAACTCAAATCAAATGACTTTGGAGGTTCGATGAAATGGTGGTGGAATGGCCGTCCCATGTTGCGTAAGATAGTCCCAAGTTGGAGCAGTTGACAGTATTTCCTGGAAATTTTGCATTACATGCGGGATTGTTTTTACGGAATTGAATGACAAATATTGGTTGGTTGATTTTGGCTGCTGCATGTTTTATTTTTTTTAAACTTTCAAGTTTTAATTAATTGTCTTGCAAACTTGATTCAGGTAACTTTTCATCCTTGTTGTTGCAAATACATCCTGTAGATGACTAATGTTGTTTTTCTGAAAGCTTAATTAGTGTGACTAACTGATTGTCCAGACGGTACTAATCGAACGTTCGATTGTGATCGAAGTACTGTAATCAATAATGATCAATAACAATTGAAGGTAATCGGTCAACACTTATCAATTCTATCGGTGATCGAATACTCACTCAATCAGACTCAATTCCAAATCATGGCATTTTTATCGACCATTTTTTATTTGTTTGATTGTTTTGATTACTGTTCGATTACTTTCAATCACTCTCGATCATATTGAATACTTTCGATCATATCTTATGGTGGGCCTTCTTTTTGTGCTTTGGTTTTACAGTAATTAACTTAAATTTTAGTTTTTCTTCAAGATATATCATAGTAATTGGTTATCAAAGTAATCAATTGGTTCTCAAAGTTGTCAAAGTTATCGAAAGTAATCAATAACAATCAAAGTACTCGAACAGTTATCGAGTCTTCGAAGGGTTGTTAAGAAAGTGATGGAAGACTCACATTGTTAATCGATAAATAGTTGTCCAACTACTTTCATCATTATCGATTACTTCAATAATCAAATTATTCTATACTGTAGCAAAAACAGCTGTTGGATAATTAACAATATCCATATGGCTATTATCACCAATAGCAATTGTTTTATTCAATTTTTTTTAAAGATGTTGGATTGTTGTATGTTTATTACTCTTGCTAGAAAAGAAACTTTTAAATAGTTCTATTTGTCTAATTTACTTTACATTTAAATGACTAAAATATAATGAAAAAGTGATAAAGAGAAAAATTTCGAAACATTCCGTGAGCACGTTTTTTATTTTGTCAAAAATGTTTCAGTTTTTCTTTTGTTTTGCTTTAGGTATATATAGAATAAAACGTATATTCGATCGGTTTTACGTTGGTTATTGGATTTATTAACCCTCAGTGATGATATTCAACTCGGCTTCGCCTCTTTGAATATTCATCACCTCGGGTTAACAAATCTCAATAACCAACTTTTACCTATTGAATATCTACTTATTATCGATTAGTACGTCTGGGATTGAAATCTTACTGCTTATTCGTGTTGGAGATTGAGGAGGAAAAAATACTTTGATAAAGGTTTATATGAAACACTGGATGTTCTTTGTAAAAACGTAGCATTTTTCAATCATTTGTGTGTTTTTCAAGTTATGTCACGTTCCAGTTTGTTGTGAAGTACTTTTGTTCGAGATTTGAGAAGAAAAAGCTTTGTTGATAAAAAGAATGATGAGTTTGTTTTTTTTTCAAAATTTTTTTTACTGATTTCTTTCAATCAATAAAACGAGTTCTCACTTATCAAACAAATTATTGTAATCAATTAACTTTTAATGAACTTGTAAATGAAACAATTGTCCTTTGGGAATTTATTTGGGATAGTTTGTTGAGAAGAGACGTCAGGTTGAATGTTATTGTTGTTGCATCACTAAATTTGAATTTTTGTTCAAATTAAGAACGCATTTTTTAAAGAACATTTTAGGCTGAAAATTGCTAAAAAAAATCAGCACATTTAGGTGTTCTAATAAAAAAAAACGTGTAAGTCGTGGCAGATGCATGACCTTGGAGTGACTGAATGTTTTGAAATAATTATTAAATTTACTTTTACGCACCTTTTTTTATGGATCTGCTTTCTGAAAGAAGTTTAATAAATGGCACTTTAGTGTCAGGGTTGAATGGTATTGTTGTTGCTTCACAGAATGTGTATTGGGAGTGATAGAATTTTTTTTTAATTATTTTTATACTTGATGAAGTACTAAGTACAAAGATGTGTATGGGTCTTTGCTTTTTTGTATATTTTATCAAAAGTTTTAATGTTCTGTCACTTAAGGGTTAGTGATTTGAATTCAGCAATAATGTCGATTAGTTTTTTATTTCTTAAGATGGCAAAACAGTTACAAATGTCCAGACGGTCGTAATCAATAAAATCGATCATAGATTAGAATCGATAAGCTCATTGATATTTATCGATGAATTAGATACTGTCAACTGCTCTAACTTCGGACGATTGGTCAATCATGGGACTGGTTGATATCTGGCCTATATTTTCACTTACTGTTTGTTTTGATAACCAAGTTTATCAATCATATATACTTCTTCGTTCCCCTTAAAGTGCACAGAGACGTGTGTGTGTTCCACTACGGATTTTTTTCCTATTTCCTTTTAAAAGCCTACTCTGTGCAAAAGAGAAATCATGTATTTTTTTCATTAACTCGAATCAAATGACTTTGGAGGTTTGGTGAAATGGTGGCTGAAATGCCGTCCCATGTTTTGTCAGATAACCTCAAGTTAGAGCAGTTAACGGTATCGATTAAAATCAATAATCGATAGCTAGTCGATATTCACAATTTTTTCGATTCATGGAGGCCCATGTACTCGAACGGTTGCCTGCGAAATTGTATAGCATTATTGTTGTTATTATAAATAAAAATGAGGTGTCACTGGAGGGAGTGAAGACAGTTTAGCTTTTTTTTATGTTTTCAATTATTTGTTCGTTGTAACATCCCTTTTTGACGTGGGTTTGATGGATATGCAGGGCTAATTTGTCCTTTCTTCTTGGCTGATTTTAACTTTAACTTTGCCAATTCAATCATGGGGACTGAGCCTTTACTAGAACCTTTATGCAATATCTGGAGTTGTTGTGTGCAGGTTAGTTCCAAAATTTTTCCCCAGTTTCCTTGAAGTGCTTCATCTGATCCATGACTTCTTGAGTAAAAAATTTTGAATAAGTTAAGTTGAATAAGTTAAAATAAAATGAATTTTTGATATCATTTCATAATTGTGTTAAAGATGGATTTAATCACGAGTAAAGTCATTTTTAATAAGACATCCTAATGAAGATTTCATTCGTAGTGAGTAATACCTTGAGGGAAGAAATTTTAGCGAGAAGAAATTTTCGCGGAATTTAATTTTGCGAATCAGAGTTTCAAAATGGCAAATTTCACGGAATTTAATTTCGCGAATGAGCCGATTTCAAAAGTTTAACGGAATTTAATTTCGCGATTGAGAAAAAGTTATCAACTTAGATTAACTTTTAAGCAGCACGGAGTTGTTTATATTTGTTTATATTTTACAAAAAATGCACGTTATAATGCTTAAAAATCAATTTTGTCCATCTTTTTTGGTTATACCTGGTCAAAAACAACAAAATAAAAGAAGAAGAAAAAAAATCGATTTCGCGGAATTTAATTTCGCGATTTAACAATTTTGGTGTGTTTCGTGGAATTTAATTTCGCGAGTTACGCCCAAATTTGCGATATTAAATTCCGCAAAATTTTCTTCTCGCGAAAATTTCTTCACTTAAGGTACAGTGTAATACTTGTAAACAGTGTAACACTGCAAAATTGATTTCTAGTTTTGTGCTCGTTAACTTCTCTCTAGTATGTTGCCTTTATCATTTATAGAAAACAAGTAACAAAGCTCCTTTTCAAATATATTTTATATTTCAAAGCTACTTTGATTTTGACCATGACTTCTCTTTCTACAAAGTTGAAACTTTTTTCTGCCATTGAAAGCTGATAGAAATCGTTTCATCCAGCCACTGACTTATCGAACTAAAACATTAAATCATCATTGAACTACCCACGAACCTGCACGAACCACGAACATTTGATATGCAAACTCTATAAACATTTCATCACTTATTTGCTCTTGAAAAGTAGCCTAGAAAGACTTCATCTAAAAGATACAGCAAAAAAGTACAGCAGAACTTTTCCAAATTACTCCATGCCAGTACGGTTAAGTTTTGATTTCATTTCGAGATGCTGGATCGCTGAGACAAATAGCCTTTTTAACACAGTCAATCTTTTAGAAGTAATTTTGATCTTCATCAAGTGTTTTCAAACAACCCTTATATACATTTTTATCACAAAAGACTGAGCAAGAAAATTGGAATAGTACTGAAAAGATTAACTTCACAACATTATCAAAAAGAGCTTTGTGACAATTGATGAATTAATCCTGATTGCCTGACATCGCTGGCTCTACCCTTGCGTAAAACCACAGACAAAATGTTGTTACTGTGAGGGTAAGATATTAATTAACGAGAGGTAAATTCTAGTCATTTAAGAATTGAACGAACAAATGATTAGTCCTCAAGAAACTACAAGAAATGATAGCAGAAGAACCAGTTCCTATTTTTCATTCTGGTCTGCAAAATATTCATCGTAGTCGAAACTCTGTGTTAGGGATGGGAAAGATATGATTACGTTACGTCATGATGTAGATAAAATATTATTTAAAACATGGGTCCAAAAATTTTGTCCTTTGAAAACAAACGGGTTATTAAAGCAAAAATAATCAAGGAGACAAACTTAATTGAAAACGGTATGAAAGGCATAACAATTTCAATTGCCCACCTTTCAGCACAACAGTTTTGAATTGTTTTGATCTCAAAGTTAGTATTATATATTACAACTTTGAAGCTCCAGACTATCTAAGGGGCCTAAAATGGCACTTATACTCTGTTTTTTGTGATGAAATTGCCCAGATTTGTTGTTCAAAAAAATCCAAATAATTATAAGATAATTTTTTCAAAAATTTCGGAAAAATCATGAAAAAAAGCGAAAATTTGAATATTTCATTCTCTAAATCATTATGACTGCTTGAGTTAACATTTTTGAGATTTTGCTTGAATCATTTCTAGTTATATGGTTACACGTTTGCAAAGTTAAAAAAATCGAATGAACAGTTTTTGAGATATGACATTTTAGTGATTAAACCCAGGCTAGCTAAATCGACCCCTAAAAGACCCTTGTAAAACCTGAAAACCACCGATTTAGCCCGTAAACTATCTGGTTTCATAAATACTATATGTTAAGGCACCAAAAAATCAATATGGCGTATTTTCTACCAAAAGTTGGCGCGATGCTGAGTCATTGCTTGGTCTAATAGACTAGTAGCTGATTTTAGATCTTTAGGCTTGAACTGAGAGAATTAACAAACAGGAGGCTTATTGTATGCAGTGTTCGAAAAAACTCAGCTTCTCGGCTAAAGTTACGTAGGGGAATGTCAATGAACTGCGACAGTGACCCGACGACCAGAAAACAGCCCTATCGAAATAAGTAAAGACAAGATGTTTTTCCATACATATTGTCCTTACAAATTATTCCTTTTGATTGGTTTTTTGAAACTTGTAGATCATAAATAAATTTTGTCTTCTTTTCCCTTTGCAGACGTCACCGTCCTGTGTTCCGTTATTTGTACCGTTTGAACACTGATACAGATGTTGAAAGCTCATCGGAAGTCGAAGGACAAACAAAATACAATCCTTCGTTTGATGGCAAGTAGTTAAGCTCCGCCCAGTCAAGTCAAGCTACCAATATTCAAGTATCCTATCTCCTCAACATCAGATCCACCCTCCCCACCCGCTAGGTAACCTCTGGAACATACCATCTAGGAAGCGAATCGGATCCAGCTTTCCTTCAAATCCACCGAAAAACAGCAGCCGACCTCCCTCTCATCACTTGGCATTGTGTTTTGGTAAGTATTTGATATCAACTTCATCCTGATAGATGATTGGAGAAATCATTCTCTTGACATTGGCTCGCCCAACCCCATCTCTGTGACCCGGTAATTATTTCTGTCTACGCATACGTTACCGATTCGGCGAGAGTTTCCGGTTAACCTTGTTACAGTGACACACTGAATATGTCGGTGTATCCTTGTCTCATCATTAACACGCTGATTTTATCGATATCTGTACACCCCTGTCTCAATGACCATTCGAACATGTCCCCTATCATTTTTACTTGGTAAAAGTTTTTGGACTCGCTTGTCTAAGTGACACGATGACAATTCCAATTCATCCTTGTATTGCGACCCACTGATTATTTACGTACCGTATGTCCTGCTTCGATATCAAATATTAAACAAAGAAATATCATTAAAAAATCATAACTCGAAAATACACTACGTAAATTTTCAGTATATTTTCACTTTCATCTTTTATTCCCTTCAGATTTCATCTTTCATTCGAAACTTTAAAGAACGCTAATGGTGAAAGTGGAGCTACAAATGGTACTCAAAGACGTGTATATTTTCAATGTCTTGAGATACAATCATAGACGTATTGAATGTTTCCGAGTAAGTACCGGTGTTTTTGTAAGAGACCAACAAGGTGCTGCATATTTCTTGTACGTAGTTTGGACAAGCGTGGAGTGGCTTTTTTCTGACTATTTTGAAATAAAGCATGACCAGACCTATTTCTTAGCATGCCGAGGTAATATTACACTCCTCCTTTTAAATTTTAAGCCTCCTACACACCTAATAACAATAATTTGTTAGCGTTGAAATTATTCCTCTCGTCTCAGGGATCTTTTAAGATATAATTCTAGAGAGATAATTCCAGCTTTAGGCTCAAAAGATTTTGACAAAGTTGCTTCTGAAGAATAGATTGATTCACAGTGTCCTTTTTTATTTCAGACTCATCAATAATGAATTCCAATGGAAAGCCTTGATCAGTAAGTAAGTAAGTAAGTAATGAATTTATTTGTCTTAATAAGCGAGACGAGCGACCACACTCATAGACATAAAGCTAAACTAAGGAGGTGGCCGCACGCTACTGTTACAAGAAAAAATAGTTTCTAAGATCTTACTAGGATACATTGAAAATAAATTTTTTATAAAATAGCAATAAAGAAATGAAAAATTCAGAACGAAACTCGAAAATCGTAAAAGTTAAGTATATGAAGAGAGGAAATATAATCTTGTTAAATCTTTGAGACGATCCAATGTTAGTGTAGAGATGTCGTCATAGACTAGGTATTTTTGTATTTCGTTCCAAATCGAAATAGATTGGTATAAAATTGAGTAATTACCATAAGTCACTGTAGTTACTTCAGGAATTTTTAAAAGACCAGACTTACAACGAATTACATTATGACGGTCAGTATCATTTAGACGCCTATATTCAAGACTTTGCAGAAGAGGAAGAGGTAGCTTGTGATTTAAAAGTTTAAACAGTAAAATGATATTTAAGTATTTGACAAAGTCAAAAAAGGAAAGAAGTTTAAAGTCCAAAAGCAAGGGAAACGAATGTGCACGAAAATCAGAGAAGGACATAATTCTAAGAGCTTGCTTCTGGAGAATAAGAGCTCGTTTAGCATGAGTAGTAGTTTGACGTTGGCCCCAATTTGGGCTGCATAAGAAAGATGACAATGGAAGAGAGAAAAGTATAATGATGTTAAGGTTTTTTTGTTTACATAATGTCGAAGTTTACTCAGAGCCCCATTGGCTCTTTTTAATTTGTTACATACAAAGTCAACGTGATGTTTCCAGTTCAGATGCTCGTCAATATACACGCCAAGATATTTTACAACTTTGCTTGGCCTAAGCCGATGACCATTGATTTTAATTTTTAAATCGTAGTTGATTTTCTTTCTGACTGGACGGAAGATCATAAGCTCAGTCTTGCTGGTGTTCAGAGATATTTTGTTTGCCTTCAGCCAATTCATCAAGAGTTTTAGATCAATATTGGCTTGCTTTGAAATTGGTTTTAGAGATTCGTTTGAAAAAAATAACATAGTGTCGTCAGCAAAAAGATTGACCAATGCATATCGAAGTGCAATGTGGAGATCATTCACATAAAGAAGAAAAAGTAAAGGGCCAAGGACAGAGCCTTGCGGGACACCATGTTCCATGGGTTTTGATCTTGAGTTCTTACCAGATACTGACACGAATTGTGATCTACCAGAAAGAAAAGAACGAAACCAGTCAAGAGCTTTGCCACGAATGCCATAAAAATCGAGTTTTGACAGTAGAATTGAGTGATCGACGGTATCAAAGGCTTTTTGCAAATCGATAAAGATAGAACATCCATACTCACCATCATCAAGAGCTTTAGAAATTTTGTTTATGCAGTAAAGAAGGGCTGTCTCAGTTGAATGATTGGAACGAAAACCAAATTGTAAAGGATATATAGAGTTAGAATGATCAAGAAAGTTTATTAGCCGCTTGTGCATAAGTTTTTGGAAAATTTTGTCGATGTTTGAAAGAAGAGAGATGGGCCTGTAGTTTTCAGCATCAAATGGAGAGCCCTTATTTTTGAAGACGGGGATGACTTTTGCTTCTTTGAGTTGACTAGGAAAGATACCAGTAAAGAAAGAAAGATTTATGATATCTGCAAGGATTGAAGAAAGACTTTTCAGATTTGAGGAGATAATTCGAAAAGGAATGCTGTTTGGACCTGAAGCTTTATGTTCACTGAGAGATGAAATAACTTTGGAGATTTCATTTTTGGAAGTTGGAGAAACAAGAAAGAGATTGACGTTTCGATTGTCATTCTTCAGCCATTCTGAGAAATGATGACGCGTGTAAGGAATTTTAGAGCGTATCTTACCTGCAATAGTAGAGAAAAAGTCGTTAAAAGCTTCAGAAACTTCTTCAGGATTAGAAGATAAAGAGTCATTGATATTCAAGGAAATGCCAGTGGAAGAAGAAGAAGAAGATATAATCTCTCTGACGCCTTGCCATAGTTTGCGGAGATTACCAGAATTTTGAAAAAAGCAACGAGAATAGTAAAGTTTTTTACTTGCACGAATAAGAGACACAATTCGATTTCGATAAAATTTATACCTACCACGGAGAAATTTTTTAAGATCAGGTGAAGAATCAGGTACTCTCAGATAGTCGTTTTTAAGGTTATCTCTGATTTCCATGGAGTAACGAATGCCTTTGGTGATCCAAGGTTTTAGTAAGAGATCAGCCTGGCGTCTGGTCAATTGTTTCAGGGGAACATGCTTGTCATACAAAGAATTAAATCGAGTTATAAAAGAGTTAAAAGACGAATCAACATTTCCCCTTTCAATATCAAGAAGACCTTTCCAATCCACGTTCTCGAATTCTTCTTTGAAACCTACTTCATCAAAGTTTGACCAATCTCGACGAAAAGGAAGTTCAGGTTTATAGTGAGAGCTACAATCGGTGTTTAGAATCAAAAATTGTGGAAGGTGATCGGATATCGAGACAGTGAGGTTTCCAGAAATTGAAGAGCAGTTTAGAGGAGAGATAAAAATATTATCAATGAGAGTACTTGAAGTATCAGTGATCCGCGTTGGAAGAGTAATAGATGGAAGAATTTGATAGGCACCAAGGACGTCAAGAAATTTGGAGTGAGAGATGTCAGAATCACAAGTCAAAAGATCAATGTTGAAGTCACCCAACAGGACGAGATTTTTGTTTTCTTGACAAGACTTTCGCAACAAAGGAGTTAAGATTTTTTCGTTAAAAAGGTCAATGTCGAAAAGAGGGTGTTTATAAATACATCCAACAATGAAATTTTTACGGTTTTTCAGGACAATTTCAGCAAAGGTGGATTCAAGGTTGCCAGAACTAGAATATACAAGCTTTGAAAGATCTTCACGAGGCTTGCTATTGAAAGATTTAGAAATAAAAAGGGCAGTTCCCCCAACTGTTGTGACTGCCGGGGTATCGAATGACTTAAAACCAGGGATGGAGAGCTCAGTATTTTCGATCGTAGAATGAAGCCTTGTCTCAGTGATACCAAGAATGCTAAAATGATGGTTGAGACGAGAGAGTAACGTAGTAAGATTATCGTGGTGTTTTTCTAAAGAGCAAATGTTCAGATGGAAGCAAGAAAAATTTTGTTTTTTGAGGGAAAGAGAAGAAAATTCTTGAGTACTAAAATATTTGCAATCAAAATGATTAATATGTAAATTCATCTCGTTGTTCATCGATTTGAGAATCAAAATTAGAAAAAGTATCTGAAATAGAATTTAAGTGTTTAAAATAGGTTTTCAAGTGACTTATGTCTTTACCAATGGGTAAATTTTCATCAGAATCAAGGTTAGGTAAAGCATCATACCTGCAAAGTTTACAAAGCCAGATGTTCCTTACAAATTTAGATTCGACACCAAGACACTTAGCATGAGATCGCCTTTCGCAGTTAGGACAAAAATGAAAAGTTTTAGCTGTTATTTTTTTCGAGCAAACAGAGCATTCATCGTTTGCCATTGTAAGAATTTTTGTCACTGAATGTAACAAAAGTGTTTCTCGAGCCAAACACAAAATAGAATAAAAAGAGCATAAAGCAATAATCGGTTATAAGATCTACATAAAAGAAAAATCAATTGTAATTGTATTCAAAGAGATCGCTGTAGTCAGGAAAAGACTCAATTAAATCATCAAGATGTGTCACTTTAAACACTTCACCATTATCACCATTAAGTCTCACGTTAATTATACCATTAAATACCCAAAATGAATCAATCGCTTTTTCATTATAAAGGCATTTAACTTTTCCCCAGAGAAATCTGTAATAGCTGCAGAGATTGTTATTTATATAGATTTTTTCAGTTAAATTGGCTTTTTCAAAAACATCACGTCTCTTAAATTCTTTCCCTCTTTTGATAAGATTTTCAGCAAGTTTTCTGTTGACAAATCTAACTATAGTACGTTTTGGACCATGCTGATTTCGACTTTGATATAAACGGTGACAAGCCTCGATTTCCTTCGGACAGATTTCAATGTTTACAGCTTTCCCAATTTCGATAACTTTTGATTCTAGATCACATTGTTTTACTGAATCTGGTATACCAACAATTTCAACATTATTCCTTCGTATATACTGCTGCATTTCATTTTTTTCTCTTTCTAGCTTTATAATGTCGTTTAAATCAGCCTTGGAATTCGCAACTCGATCTAATTTAGTCTGCAAACACTCCATGACTTCAGATTTTGTTGAAAGTTCTTGTTTGAGATTATCTACTTCTGTTTTGAGTGACAGGTTTTCGTTTTGTAGTTGAATCAAAATATCATTTCTTGCATTTTCTTATTAATGTCATACCTTATAACTTTCATCTCGTAAAAAATCATTTCTAGTGTGATTTCTTTCATAGGATCTTCATCAAAACGTATCATTGAAGAAGCAGGAGGTTGAGAAATTGAGTCATGGAATATATCCCCATCAGGAGCATCTTTATGTGTTTGTTCTTGTGTTGATTGTGTTGATTGAGTAGTGTATTCAGGAATATCAGCAAGTATTTCCTCCATATCAGCTTGTTGATGCTGTTTTCTTGTTGTTACAGGCATTTTGGCTCGAGAAACAACGCCTACTTTTTACGCGCCAAAAATCTTGAAGACACGTCTTACCTCAGCGAATGCCGAATGCCGAATCAGAAAGTATTAAAACGCGTTCACCATACATTGATTTAAAATCACTATCATATTGACCAAAGCGCATCTGATGCTTTCAACGAATGGCAGTCTTCAATTACACTTAACATCCGCTATCAAGAAATGTTTGGGAAACGTTTCGAAACAGAATTTTAGTTGCGTCCAAAGAAATACCAGGTAAATAAAACAGTTATAGACACCCTCTTCTCACAAACTTTTTCAGCCAGTGGTGGTAAAATTAATGGACTGAAACTCGAAGGGGACTGATATTCCTATGTTTTTTTATGGAATTTGAATAACATCATTTTTAAGCCATGAAATTAAGTCGGGATGGAAAAAAGTAGCATAATATTTTTGGGTCAAGTTGGAGTTTTTACAAGATATACTTACAAATCAGAGATGCTTAGAGCATTGAACTTTTTCCTATCATATACAATAGAATTGATTTATAAAATACACAACTATGCCAACACTCGCCAAAGTATCTACATTCCCAGCTCCCATGGTGCCGAAGTCCCGAGTTGAATTATGCCAACACTCGCCAAAGTATCTACATTCCCAGCTCCCGTGGTGCCGAAGTCCCGAGTTGAATTATGCCAACACTCTCCAAAGTATCTACAACCCAAGGTCCCGAAGTTCCTAGTTGAATTATGCCAACACTCTCTAAAGTATCTACAACCCCAGGTCCCGTGGTCCTGAAATCTTGAGTTGAATTATGCCAACACTCGCCAAAGTATCTACACTCCCAGGTCCCGAAGTCCCGAGTTGAATTATGCCAACACTCTCCAAAGTATCTACACTCCCAGGTCCCGAAGTCCCGAGTTGAATTATGCCAACACTCTCCAAAGAATCTATAACCCCAGGTGCCGAAGTCCCGAGTTGAATTATGTCAACACTCGCCAAAGTATCTACACTCCCGGTTCCCGAAGTCCCGAGTTGAATTATGCCAACACTCTCCAAAGTATCTACAACCCCAGGTCCCGTGGTCCCGAGTTGAATTATGCCAACACTCTCCAAAGTATCTACACTCCCAGGTCCCGAAGTCCCGAGTTGAATTATGCCAACACTCTCCAAAGAATCTATAACCCCAGGTGCCGAAGTCCCGAAGTCCCGAGTTGAATTATGCCAACACTCTCCAAATTTTCTACAACCCCAGGTCCCGTTGTCCCGAAGTCCCGAGTTGAATTATGCCAACACTCGCCAAAGTATCTACACTCGCAGGTCCCGAAGTCCCGAGTTGAACTATAACAACAATCTCCAAAGTATCTACACTCGCAGGTCCCGAAGTCGCGAGTTGAATTATGGCAACACTCTCCAAAGTATCTACACTCCCAGGTCCCGAAGTCCCGAGTTGAATTATGCCAACACTCACCAAAGTATCTACAACCCCAGGTCCCGTGGTCCCGAGTTGAATTACGTCAACACTCGCCAAAGTATCTACACTCCCGGTTCCCGAAGTCCCGAGTTGAATTATGCCAACACTCTCCAAAGTATCTACAACCCCAGGTCCCGTGGTCCCGAGTTGAATCATGCCAACACTCTCCAAAGTATCTACACTCCCAGGTCCCGAAGTCCCGAGTTAAATTATGCCAACACTCTCCAAAGAATTTATAACCCCAGGTCCCGTTGTCCCGAAGTCCCGAGTTGAATTATGCCAATACTCGCCAAAGTGTCTACACTCCCAGGTCCCGAAGTCCCGAGTTGAACTATAACAACAATCTCCAACGTATCTACCCTCCCAGGTCCCGAAGTCCCGAGTTGAATTATGCCAACACTCTCCAAAGTATCTGCAACCCCAGGTCCCGTGGTCCCGAGTTGAATTATGCCAACACTCTCTAAAGTATCTACACTCCCAGGTGCAGTGGTCCCGAAGTCCCGAGTTGAACTATAACAACAATCTCCATCGTATCTACACTCCCAGGTCCCGAAGTCCTGAGTTGAAATATGCCAACACTCTCCAAAGTATCTACTAACCCCAAGTCCCGAGGTCACATTCTCAACAGTATCTACAACGCCAGTTCTCGAGGTCCCGAGTTGAATCATTTCAATATCTACAATCCCAGGTCATGAGGTCCTGGGTTGAAATATCTTATATTCCAAGACAAAATCTCTACTAAAAAAACACTACAAAATTTAAAGCCAAACTTTAAATCGGCAGTCAGTAACTGACATACTGATACTGGCAAACTGAACAGCCATAATTTGAGGGCCTACTATTTACCCTCCAAAGAATCTTCCCTAGGTTTTTTCAACTATAATCAATTCAAATATCCAAAATTCCAAAGAAAGTAAGACCAATGTTCGGTCAAGTCCAGCAACGTGATATAATCAATTCAAATATCCAAAATTCAAAAGAAAGTAAGTCCAATGTTCGGTCAAGTCCAGCAACGTTTTTATCCAAAATGTAGTCGATATAATCCAATATATTTTAATGATTAAGTAAGTTTTCCTTGAAGTTATCCAGTTTTTTCGTGAATGTGCTTCTCGATTTCAGATTTTCTTCTCATTCCACCATGCTGATGCATAACACTGACCAAATCAAAAATGTTTTTTTTTTTCAACAAAAGAAGTAAAAACAAACAATTACTATAAATAAATAGTAAAAATTTTTTTTTAAATTTATTTTGATCATTTATATTAAATTAATTTAGACTAATCCTTAACAAAATGGACAACAATAGTTTTATATAAAGTCATGGTTTTGTTTCTGTATACCATGAGGTCGCTTCGTCGCCTCACTATATTCTCCGCTTCGTGCGTACTCGCTGATTTCTTCAACTCGGGACCTCGGGAGATCGGGACCTGAGTGATATAGTTCAACTAGGGACCTCGGGACATCGGGACCTGGGGGTGTGGGTTTTATTGGATGAAGAGAACATAGCTCAACTCGGGACCTGGGGTTGTAGATCTTTTGGAAATAATAGTGATATAGTTCAACTAGGGACCTCGGAACTTTGGACCTGTTTACTTTTTTGGAGAGAATATTGATATATATATATATAGTTCAACTCGGGATTTTGGAACCTGGGGTTAGAGAATTTTTGGAGGTATAACATATCGGGTGTGCTTGTTCCGTAAAATACACACAAAGAAACTCGCATCCCAGCTTGTAAAAACTCCAGCTCATCTGAATATTTTGAGTGAAAAAATTAAGAGTACAATTTTGCACTGGGGACGATATTTTAGCCAATTTTTCCGCAGTGGAGAAGGGAGAACTGTTTGTTGATACGACTAGATATTTTTACGTGTGTTGCTTAAGAGCCATTTTCTTAGGGATATGGACAATTCGTCAGGAAGAAATTTCCTCAGAATTGCTTCATTTTCAAATATTTAGTTCAAAACCATGATTGATGCAACTTGTAGGACTTTCTTTTTTCTTTGTAATATAATATGGAACTACTATTTGATACTTCACGTGAAAATTTGAGTCCTGAAAACCATGGGCTAACTTAAGAAAAACTAAAATATTTTAGAGGTCATTTTCTTGCAAGGCTCTCACTACGACATGTTGGTTTTTGTATTTTTAGTCGTTTTTGTAGTCTTTAGTAGATATGTTTTTTTTTTGGTAGTGAAGAAGTGGGTTAGGACGGCGGCTTAAAAATGACCTTTAACGTAAAATCGCCATTCTTCCCCAGTCCATTTAAGCCAAGGTCCTCAGTTGTGAGGTGTTTATTAGGTTGTTTTGGACTCTCCAGACAGATATACGTTTTGACAGTCGAAAAAAGTCCAAAGATTTCCATGTGGTCTAGCCTCGTTAGACCTGTTGAAGGCCGAGAAACTAGGCTTTTTAGCTTACGCAGGATTGCCCTTAGCAATCTTAGTAAACAATTATAATAAATAGTGACAGAGATTACAAACCACTGTACGAAATTGTACCGATTTTTTGAATGGCCGCCCTGTGATTTATGTTGTTTACTATGTCTGTGTTTTTCATGTAACTAAAGTAACGATTTGTAAATTTACGAATCATTTACATCTGTTCCTATTTTATTTTAATTATAGTACCCGGGATGATATTCTCAATGGGATGAATTTGGTGACCATGGAAAAAGTTGTTGCAGCGGTTTGCGAACGACAACCTGACCAAGAATACACAGACAGTCAAAGAGAAAAGAAGATTATCCTTAACTATCTCTTTTTCAGCAGGTGAGATGAGGTTTTTGCTTCAATTGATGGGTACACTCATCATAACATTTGAAAATTTGTTATTTTGATAACATGTGCATTATTTGGTCCTAACATAAATTGCATTTTCCTAAATTTGAAACGCTACCGTTCCTCAATTACATGTTTTTTTTATAAGCATAACGTTTATAAGCATATGCAGGCTCAGTTTTTGGTACCTAAACAATGGCTCTATTGTTTGAGAACAATAGAATGCTAAGCATAATGCGAGCCTGACATAGGGACAGACACTTGCCTTTAAAAAAAAACATGTACATATTATAAACACTTTGAAAATTAAGAATTTTGTGAGCTTCGATTAAGATTTTAAGATACAGAGACGAAGATAGATCATCCATTAATGACGAAGACATAGCTGTGGTTTTCTTATACTATATGGTACCTTTGTAACCCTTAGTTAGATTCTTGAGGTTTGACCAATGAAGTAAAAGCCCGAAAGACTAGACGTGAATCTCCTACATAGGATTTGAAGCCGCTAAACCCTACCTAAAGCTACACGGCCTTGTGCGTGGCCCGGTCCGTCGTCAAATCTAGCGATGTATATCATAAGTTTCATTTTTTCTTACTTGGGAAAGGGTTAATGATTCGCTTCTAGCCCTTCGGGATTTTACTTCATTGGGTGTGACATTTTTGTGCTCAATATTCAATGCAATCATTTTCCGAAATTCATATTTTTCTAGGTCAGGGGAATGAGAAGACAGACCAGTACGAAATATTGCGAAAAAGAGATAACGAGTCTGGTAGATTGACCGAAAGATTCTAATGGTGAGCTTCGTGTATTGCTTATATTATTTACTCGTTGATCCAAAGAAATGGAAAGAAATAGAAAAAGCGCTTCTCGAAATATGGCTCGTCATATGCCAAGTCCTTTGCCCTTAAGGGAGTTTTCAGTTTCGGGTTAATGGATTTCTTTTGTTGTCGCTATAAAAACTTTGTATAATTGGCGTAATGTGACGACGTCATCAATTTTTTTTGCCAGGAAATTTGTCTCATGATGGAGAACATCTGTACCAAATTTCATGACTGTAGCTCTCCTAGATAAAAAATAATCGAGGGTGGTAGATTCTACCCCCTCCCCCTGGGGATACAAAAGTCAAAAAAGCTTGGGCTAATAGGGTTAAGGGAGTTTGTTTCGGGTTAATGGATTTCTTTTGTTGTCGCTCTAAAAACTGTGTATAATTGGCGAAATGTGACTAAATTTTTTTGTTTCAGGTCAAATAATGCGAGAACTTTAGGGGCTAATGGGACACCTCTTTCTTACCAAAAGATACCTATAATTTCTTGCTCAGAATATTCTAGCGATTATAATGATATAACGGCATCACGACGGCATAATTAGATAAAAAGATAAAGTGTGAGAAAAAAAGAAATTAAATCTGTTTTTAATGAATTTCTTGCAACTTTTCTCGAAGTAACTTGATATCATCTTGATGAAAATTTTTCAGACTACGAGTTAGTGTAAAATTTGTTACTGGATACTGAAAAGCTCAAGGGTAATGGACCAAAAACAAAAAATACCGATCCACTTTTATAAACATAGCCATAAGGAAACCAGCACTCTTCGCATGACGAGCCGTTTTTTTTTCTGAACCTTTTCTTATCACCTAATTAAAGCCAAAACAAAGATTTTATCAATCAATCAGTTATCAGAACACTTTGGAAGCGCTTTTTCTATTCCTTTCCATTTCTCTAGTTGATATTTAACTCACGAGCTCCAAGCTACCATAGTTGTCAAAGATTGAATCAAAGATATCCCGATACCATTTGTTTACTTCTAAGCCTACTCATTTAGTGTGTTCAAAGAGCCTTTTAAAATTGATGTCTTAATGTAATGTTATTCTTATTTGCTGAATGGTCAAATAGCCATCCATGTTTGGACTTTTTCTTATTGACTTGAACCAAAATACTAACACGTACTAAACCTTCGCAGAAAAGACAGTACCGTTCATTGCGGTAAAATTTAGCGGTTAATCTGAAAAACTTGGTCATTCCCTTTTTATTCGATGTTGTCGCGACCTTTTTAGCGGCAACGGATCCTTAATCTAATTAGATGTATGCACCTTATCCAATTTCTATGACATCATTCTTTCTTTTCCAGTCAGACGAAACGAACTAAAAGCGTCGCAGCGCCCTCTGCCAATCATCTGTTGTATATTTTGAGTAAATGAATATCTACGCTCATGGTATCAACCATGAAGTTTGGAGCTCGATGGTTACATACGGCTGACGGTATTTATCAGGTAAATAATTTTGTGATCATATTAGATTTCAACAATAACGAGGGGGTTTATCTAAAGAATCCTGCATTACTAAAAATAGACAAAAAGAACGACAAATTTCATAAAAAACGACATATTTCGCCGTCCACAACCCCGACCGAAAGTGACTGTAACACCCCTAGCGATTCATTCCCTTTCGTTTATCACGGGAATTAATTACATGTGGTCTAAAAGAACGACAAATTACGCATGCGTGTTACAATGCAGGATCCTTTAGAGGAACAAACAATAACCTACAAACGCGTGGTTACTGGAGAGTGATCGAATTGAAACCCCGACGTTGTCCCCACGAACCAGTGTAGACTTCATAGCACAGTCGGTAGCGCAGTTGAACTAGTAATGCGAAAGTCGTGAAATTCCACCCATTTGGTCAAACATCTAAATACGAGATTAAATTTCAAGGCAACTTCATTTATCTTCTTTAAAAAGATTTTAAATTTGAGGTATCTTACATAGGCTGTATTTTTGTATAATAGACCTAATTCGAAAATGGCAAACAATCGATCTTGGAATGATCTCTAACAGGTTAGATTTGGGTTTATTTGTCTATGGAACCGCGATTATACAGACTCTTACCCTCGATCTGTTTTTATATGTTCACCTTAGTACATCTAATAGTATGATGCTAACGATGTAAGAAGTAAAGAGAAAACAAGCAATATAATTATAGTCGAAGGCTTTAACAATAACCTTAATCAAAGGGTCGTTACGAAATCCTGTAATTCTCGTTTTATTGGATTCTTAAGCCACGATGTTTGTTCGATTACCACTCTCGAATTTCTCAATTAGATCTTCTATTGTGAATGATAGTAGAATCGAAACTTCCCTTCAACAAGTCCCACATTGATTTGGTAAATTGTTAATTTTGAGTTTTGTAAGAGGACGTTCAAAATTTAACATTTTCTCTATATTTTATTCCAGGATACGAACTTGTGGCATGAGCATCCCCATGGCTTCAACAACCTGGATTCGATTGGTGGATGAAATTTGTGATAATAATGGAATTGCTTTGACATAGCTGATGGATGTTGTCTTCTCCGTAGATGCATTTACTTGCTTGGTGATTGTTGCGAACCATTGGTGTATTTATAAGAGTATTCGATGCAGTCGTTGAGGTGTGATATGATATGCTGATGGATGGATTATCTTGAAGTGATTTCTTTGGTTGAAAGATGACCTCTTTTAGCCCAGTCATCAACCGTGGCCAATGCTGCTTGGCCAGTGTTAAAAATCAGATCGTTCATTTCTTGGAATGAAAAATCGTCATTTGAAGAGCGACTGTTAAATGAAGTTGTCTCGATATCAATTCTGTAATATTGGTTACCAATTCTTTGGTTCTTTTTGCCTATTGATTAAACTATTTTGATGGGTTAACTTATTAGTGTTCTAATCAATGATTTGTGTAGAATTTAAGCACCCCAAAAAAGCCTACATTTTGACTCAGCAGGATTTTGTTGGGGTTTTAGTTTGTCCCAAGCATTCAAACCTTATTTGTGTGAAAGGAGACATATTTTCAAAGAGTTTACTTGAATCATTTATCACAATTAGTGTTTTGACTAAGTGTAAATAATTATTTGTGGCCTGAAAGGGACTTTTCTTAAAATCGAACTTCTTTTTGGACTTAAAATCACTGCCATGAAATTCGAGTTTTGTGATAGTATAACTAAATTCTAGATGAAGTTTTTATTTGTCAGAATCGATTGTTATCAGCGTTTTACAACTACATTTAGTAAGGCTGGACTTGAAAAATTGTTGGTTTACCGTCACCCCTGCCGACCCAAAAAGTTTTATTGCCATTTTAAAGAAGAAATTTTTTTTCTTCAAAAAAAAAAACTTCAAACAATCAAATCAAAACCCGTATCTTGTCTGTCTCAAGCATAAGAATCGTGAATTCCCTGCTAGCGCTCTTCTGTTTTCCATTCAAAATTACCTAAATGTAAACAAACTGTTTTAACCCTTCCATGTACGAAAATTTCATAAATCGTCAAATAAAATAAATTTCCGACCGACCGACCCACCTCTAAAATCTAGCGTCGGGTGAAGGTAAACTAACAATTTTTTAAGTTCAGTCTAATGGGCCATTTCATTTATATCCATACATGGGATTGGACGAACATTTCCAGGGTGGTCTCCAAAAAAATTTCCAGGGGGGTCCAAGGTTCCTTTACGAACTTTTTTCAGGGAGTTGTTTTCCAAGGGGTTGGATGACTAAGCATCTAAATTTCCTTTGGGCATGAATAATTGGCTCGTTTATTATCTAATGTTCAAAGTTCCAGGACCCTAATTTGATTATAAAAAAGTTATTCTAAAATTTCCAAAGGGTAAAAGATGGATTTCATTCGTCCTTTCTCAATATCTTGATTAAAGAAGGATTTTTCGATGGACAATAGAATCCTTTTTTCCAGATTTTTGCAAATTTTGCCATTATTAAAGCAAATATATGTACAATTTCGTTAATTCTTTTGGCTTAAAAAGATTCGTCATGTGTTTCCTGTATGGATATCAAATGAAATAGCTCAATGGTCTTATTTTATTTGATTTCGTTCATTTTCTCAGTCTGGTAAAGCCCTTTCGTTAGGAGTTAGGAAATCAAGCAATCTTTATATTTTTGCCAACAAGGCACTCTATCCTATCTGCCAACGAGAGGTGAAAGAGCTGCTCTGATTACAAAGCTAAATTGATCCTAGTGACATTCTGAATGGGCTGGGTACAAAGGAAGGGAAATGGTAGAAGTGTCACTCACCATTTTCTCAATGGCTAATACTTGAATATTTTTGCAGACTATTATTTTGTAGCTTTTGTTTTTGCTTTTCATCTAGTAGCCTTTTAGACCTCAATATTCCATTTTGATCAAATACTCTTGACAGACAAAACTCGAAAAATTACTTTCTTCGAAATTCTGTATATGAATTACCTGGTCAAAAAAAGTTTTTGGAGTGGAAGTTTTGTCTGTTAAGGGAGTGCAACAAACGTTACTTAGCCTAATAGTTCGGACGGTATTTTGGGAATTTTCTTTCGTAAATCTTCCTCCGAAATCTTAAGGTTCAGAAACTTTAAGGAAAGGTTTGTTTATGATGATTTTGTGATGAGACCGGGGAAAGGATGTACATATTGAATACAAATCCATTGGATGGAATTTTTCACCAACGTTTGAACTTTCTCTGTGACCATTTACTTTATGCACAGGTGTTTATTTCCTTCATCAAACTTCATTATCGCTAAAAAGGTTTTACCTAAAAGTTGGCTCTCCCCATTATCGCGAAAAAGGCGTTCCCTCCAATAGGTTGTACAGAGCACTTTGCTTCCTAATTTAAGTGATTTATCACGAAATTCACGAAAGCATTCTTGTCTGTTAGTGTCCGTTTCTTTCCCCTCCTTCAGATTTTTGAAAACTTTTGTTTTGAAACCCCTCCCCTTTTGGGAATTGTTAAAGTCAATGAACCCAAATGTCAACAATTTAAAGACAGTTTATCGAATTATATTTTGCCGAATCTTTCTGAATATTTTTCACACATTTCCCCAGAGATCTTAAACACATTTTTTTCTTTTATAAGCATAACGTTTATAAGCATATGCAGAGTCAGTTTTTGGTACCTAGACAATGGCTCTATTATTTGAGAACAATAGAATGCTAAGCATAATGCGAGCCTGATATAGGGACATACACTTGCTTATAGAAAAACATGTATTTTCATATGAGTTTAAAAAAAACTGTTTAATGGACTCTCACTAATTCGAGCTCCCGTTCGTAAATCTTCTTAATTTGCACCTCTATGGTGGCCCATGGGAGCCAAGTTAAATTGTTTTGACATTTCTATAAAAAAAATTCAAAATAATTTACTTTTCACATTCATTTTTGCAATAGCTTTTAATTTAAGTTTTGAACTAAATTTTGATTTCAAAATTGATTTACTTTCCATTTTCGTTTCAAAATAAAAACGGGTTTGTTTTCAAAAACGATTTCCAACTCAGCCCATCGAGGCCATCTCATTTTAAAATCAATTTTAAATTATTTTAAATGAATTGATCTGACAGCCCATTGAGGCCACTCATAGAAATGAGTAAATTTCAACAGATAAAGTTTCTTTTGATAATAGAACGAACCAGTTGTTTGTTTTAGGGGGGGGGTCACATTGGGGTTTCCTCGGAGCCAAAAATATTAAAGCATATGGCGGCAACATGAAAGGGGTTGGAAGTAAATAAAACTTCCCTCTTATTATTACACTCTTTTTTTATAAGAACCAGTAAATTTTTGCTGAGGCTCGACTGTTCTTAATTTTTTGGCACTTTGAGCCTTGAATTGTTCTTATTTTGTTCTTATTTTTTCCAAGGTAAAAAACAAGTTTTGGCTATTTACTTTACTATTTAGAGGATTTTAGAAACCAGGGCAACCAGGAATTCTTTTTGCTATAACTCTCTAACTTCAGCCTCTCCACTGTTCTTAAATTGTTCTTATATAAAAAAAAGTGTATTTCCTCTCTTCTCAACATTTTTCCTTTCATGCTCGCATGCTGCATATTAAGAAAAAATTCGACTCTTTATTTACACATCAAAACAAAGGCTCTTCATGTTCCCCATTGTTTGATGAATAATTTTGTCTGCAAAAAGAAGTAAATTTTTCAAGACAATACAACCCACCAGCCAAACAATGAACAATAGAAAGGAAAAGCACTGTGACGGACAAAAAATCTCTCATTTATGGTACCATAGAACATTGGAGTAAAGGATATCGTTTTATACTCTCCTACACATTTGTAAAAATGTTTGGGGTTTAAGCACTAAGTTGTTTTGGCCTTGATGGGCCGTGAACTGTAAACAAACCAATAAGTAACCATAGTAACTTCAATCTTTTAAGCCTGTAGGGGTCTGGAGACAAAGCTGTCCTTGGCACTGATGGGCTACGTGAGAAAAGTGATTTTAAAAATAAAAAAACAAAATGCTTTTTAAAATGATATCGAAAAGTAAATGAGAATTAAAACAAAATTTAAATCATTTGTGTGGCCTTGCTGGGTCGTATTTTAAGTTGTTTTTAAAGTCATTTTGAAAACGAAATTACTTTTAAATTGATTTTGAAATGAAAGTTAATTTAAATTGTAAAATGAAAGTTATTTTCATTTATAAAAAAAATATTATTATGAGTTTTTCAATAAAAAATTACTTGGCACTTATGGGCCACCATACACCTCTTTACAACAACAGACTCCTATTCAAGTTCGAATTAGTGAGAATTTGTTTTGGAGGATAGAATTATGGCCGATTTTTACAACTCCAATCAAAGTTTTTCCTACTCTCGGGTACCTAATAAATGGGGGGGGGGGGTGTTGGGATATGCGGGATGGGTGATTGGAATAAGCGGGATGGGTGGAGAAACTTTCAAAACTTAATGTCCTGGTTTGAAGATTTTTGAAAAAAAGGCCAATACAGACAAAAGAGAAAACTCTCAAAAACATTTTCCTAAATATTTATAAGTGAGGGGGGGGGGTCGGAATAAGAATATCCTGAGTTGAAAGTTTTTGAAAAATTAATTAGTGGGGAGACGCATGTTAATTAGCGGCACAGAACTTTGTTTCAAGTCAACGTTCATCTTTACGTTTTATGGACATCGTGGACGCTAGATGAACGTTCAAACAACGTTGTAGTAGGATGATCGATTGTAAAATTTACAAAACACCGTAACTTGACTCTTCAGTTATTTTAAATTCCTTGGTTATTTATTCTTTTAAAAAACATCTGATAGCGTCTCATTCCACTAATTTAAAAATATCACTCGACCTTCCGTGTGACTAACGCTTAAAATTGCTGCTCTGTACAACTACAGTGAACTCTCGCCCTCCCTGCTGGCACACAGCCTTGTTTTAACGTTCATCGAACGTTATATGGACGTTGTGAACGTTAAATAAACGTTGAAACAACGTTGTGTGCCAGCTGGGCTAATTTGATAGCTTCGATGATTCGAGCTTATCCTCAGTTATTTGGAAAAACCTTCGTGGAATGTCTTCTATAATTACAATTTCCATGTACTTCAAATAAATTTGATTCTCCTTTGGGGCTCGAATTAGCGAAAGTGTGCGCGTTGTTTAAACTGGGTGGTGCTATCAATTTTTCGTCAGGGTGTGCAATTCACCTTAATTTCAAAACATGAAATGAGAAGTTTAAGCTTTCATGCCATAGTGATTAGCCATTGTAATAAATTCAAAAGTATATTCAAAATTATATTCTTTCCAAACAAAATTGACTACTTCAAAAACACTTCTAGACAGCCAATATTTTTGTGACTGAAATGCTATTACATGATTACTGTAAATTGCGTTCTCATTTTGTAATCATTACCGATTTGCCATTCTTATCTTTTTTGTCAAGCAATTTGTCTTATCTTTTAATACCAAACCAAACATTAATATTTTCAAAGATTTTGAGCTCAATTGAAGGAAACTTATTCAAAATTTTCTATTTCTATCAATCTGAGTCTAAGAATACACCAAAAATTTGCTGTCGGTCAAATCCAAACTAACGCCTTTTAAAATTCCCCTGAAAACTACGAGGACATTATTGTGAAAATCTAGTTCAAAACCCAGAACTTTCATTTTAATCGTATCGAATTTCGAGTCAAAAAAGATCCCTTGATCATTTCTGAAGTTGGAGTTTCGAAGAATTTAGTGTGAATTTAATTTTCGCAAATGAGTCTGTAAGGGATTTTAAAAGCCCCGTACAGATATCTAGAGCAGTTTGCGTCAAAAAAGTTTTGAGTGTATTAATTTCAAAAGTCAACTGTCACTGTTGAACTTATTTTGCGAAAAAATGTTTATTTGTGCCTAAACGTTTGAAAGGGAAACAATGGATAGGGACAACGAATATTTTTTATTAAAACTTTGAAAACCTCTCCTGGATAAACAAGTCAACAACCAGTATGCATGGTTGCAATTTTATCCCTCAATTTGGTCCCCGCGGAATGTTATCCCTAAAAATACGTTTATGTAAATCGCAAAAACTTCTCAATTAAGTCGCACCCTACGCTGCGAAAGCACTGCGAGGAAATTAACCAAAGTTCGGTAAAACCTTTTGAACGATTTTGAAGTTGATGAAGGAAATAATTTCTGTGAAGTTACAGTAAATGGTCACGTGATAGAATAGTACTGCTTTCTCTTCCGACATCTCGTAAGATAAGTCACTTCCCGTTGAATAGAGAAAGCTTCGAATCTTGGTGAAAATTCCACACAATGGGTTTGTAAGTCAAATAGTGCCGTGTGCCTGGCCCGCTATCTCTGAGACGAAATCATCAAAAACGATCCTTTTATCTAAAAGTCTTTGAATCGGAAGATTCCGGAGGTTGGAGGTCGAAGAATTTCTTGAAATACTTAACCAAGCTATTCGGCAATTTATGCGGTTCATGGCGTCATTTTGAAATCAGAAAAATAATGTTAAAAGCCCTCAGATTTTTTAGTTTTTTTTTCGCTGTCAAAATGACGTCATTGATCTCATGAAAAGTAACGTTTGTTGTGCTAATTTGGTCAGGAATGGAATATCGAAAGTTAAACGGCTACAGTACAGTGATGAAAAGTAAAGATAAGGGTGTCAAAATAATGACTTGCGAAATTTACATATTCAAGATTTAGTTCATCGGGAAAATGGCGGTGGCATTTCTGCTTTTCCTTTCCTTTGTCTCAGTCTAAGAATGTTCACTAGCGATCGAAACGCTTTGTTTTCGGAGAGCTCAAGTAGCCTCTCAGGCGGATAGGATAGAGTGCCTTTATATTTTTTTAAATATTTTTTTTTGTATTTTTTTTGTCATAATTTTCTCGGAAAATATAACAACATGCCTTGTACTTTTTGTATCTCTCTTGTCTGTGCATTTACTATGTTGCAATCAGGTCCACAGATATCTCTATGAGTTCACCTGTTGATTTGAGACAACACTTGTGCGATACCAGGAATTTATTGTTGGATAATTGATTGATTGACTTCGGTTGATTGCTGCTAGAATCAAGTGTGCATTTTTCCACCTTATGTTACTTACGACATTATTCCGATCAGTCCGTTCGATGAACTCGTTTACTCAAATTTCTTCATTTCCTCGCACAGTTCAGAGCATTCCAATCGTTGATTTTTCGTCGGCGATGTTTGATCCACCGCGTGGATTCGTACCCACAAACTTAAGATTAGAAGTCTGACTCTCTAACCACTACACCACGCTCTCTTCCGAATGATTAACCAATTTCAACACTTTGGCTGTGAAACTGAGACATTCAAGGAGACACTTTTAAATTTTGTGATACAAGTAGAGCGCACTAAGTTCGAGTTAGTTCACGATTCTTTACGAGATTATTCTGATCCCTAACTAGCTTTACCTCTTCACACGGCTGAGAGTTTACCGACCATTGAATATCTAAGTCGGTGGTGTTTGATTCCATGAGTGGGTTCGTACCCACAACCTTGGGATTAGAGGTTTGACTCTCTAACCACAAGACCACGCTCTCTGTCATGTTATCAAGTGAATGATTAACTAATTTCAACACTTTGGCTGTGAAACTGAGATATACAAGGAGACACTTTAAATTTTGTGATACAAGTACGGCGCACTAATTTCATGTTCATGTTTGTTGATGATTTTTCACGAAATTGTTCTGATCAGACTCTCAACTAGTTTTACCTCTTCGCAATGTGTAGAGTCGTCCGATCGTTGATTTCTTTAGTCGGTGGTGTTTGATTTCACGAGTGGGTTCGTACCCACACACTTGAGAATAGAAGTCTCACTCTCCAACCACTAGACCACGCTCTCTGCTATAACAGAAGTTAATGATTTAACCAAACATTCATTTCTTTGGTCACTAAACGAGACGGCCACAAGAAGACCTTTAGAGCCTTTTACGGCGCGCTAGTTATTTTGACACGATTTTTTGCGGTATTGTTCTGGATAGATCACCAACCAGATTTATTTCGCCTGCAGAGCTTTGGATGGACAGACCATTGAACTTTTTAGATGACGTTTAATTCCACGCATGGGTTCGTACCCACAACCATGAGATTAGAAGTCTGACACTCTACCTACTAGGCCGTGTTTCTCATCAAGCATGTAGGTGAAACATTTAATAGTTTGGTTACAACAAAAACTGAGACGGCGTCAAATTTTTTGATAGAAGTACGGCAGCTTTCTATCTCGAGTTCATTTACGATTATGTGCGAAATTGTTCATGTCGGACCAGATCTGTGTTCACAATCCAGGGTTATTATTCACTCCTCCAACTTGGGATAGTCCAATTGTTGATTCTCCGAAACCTCCGTCAACACTGACGAGCTGTGATGATATTGATGCGGATTTGAACACTGATTTCGAATTAGAAGTCTGGCGTCTTAACCACTTAACCATATACTCTTTGGCGATTTGGTAACTTCTTCGATCTGGAAAGGGATAAGATTTCTAACATAACATTTCTTAAAATGGAGGATATGAAGCTTAACGTCCGTACAATGGGACAGGGTTCAAACCCCGCTTGGTACTATAAGACTGTTCATCTAAAGTTTCCAGACCATCTGAAAAGAACGACAAATAACTATTTAAAAGCGACAAAAAGAACGACAAACCCTAACCCTAACTATCAAAGAATGGGATATTTGGGTGAGCTGGAAACATTACATGAACTAACTTCTATAATAGACCTTTTCATAAATTACGTCACGAACAACACTTGCCTCGTTTCAAAATTATTGCCATGGTGATTGGATTATAAATCCTATTGGATTTTATTAAAACTACTTTCTGTTCATAAAAGAAAATCATTTAATGTCTCAAGGGACAAAATCACCTTGGTAATTGTTTGAATAAGTACGAGACAAGTGATGTCTATTGATACCTGAACGTACCTTCTTCCGGGCACCTAAACCTTATCGGGGAAAAAATGTCGGAATTTTACTTCTATAAGTGCAATGTAAATTTTTTTTCGCCTGCGGCGCTTCGTTTTATTTTACGATTTTTTTTCAAAACTACTATCAGCATTGAATTGCGAAAAGTCAAAGCAAGAGAAGTGTTGTGTATCCACCAGGGGTTGAGATTGATCGAACCTGCTCGCTGTGGTTTTTGTGGTCTTATTTCTCCTTTTTAGAATGTCTTTTTTTAGCTTTTTGACCTTTCTTGCACCAAATTTTTTTGCCTGCCGCGCCACAATTACAAAGAACCCTTATTCCTGCCAACTTTCGAATTTTTGGGGCCTCTTTCAGCCATTGATTTTTAATGGGGAGTAAAGTAAGACTAGGAAATAACAAGTAAATAGATATCAAGTTATCATTACCATCACCTTCGTATAAATAAAAGTTTCTTATCTCGGAGATTCCGCGCGTTACTTTCAACCAGTCACTGCTCTTACAGTTTAATATTTTCACTTAATGGTAGAGGGCTTAAATAAGGACAAAAATACCTGGGGCGCCAATTTGAACGAACAAATTAAGCCAGGCCGCTACTGCGCTACTTCCTTATTTCACTCTCGGGTACCTAATAGCCGTCCCCCCGCTAATTAATTTTTCGAAAATTTTCCACCCAGGACATTCTTATTCCAACCCCCCAGCTTATTGATTTTTGGGAAAATGTTTTTAAAAGTTCCCTCTCATGTCCTAATTCTGCTGTATTAGCCTCCTTTTTAAAAGTTTTCCACCCAGGACATTTCTATTCCAACCCCCCCCCCCCGATTCTTAATATTTTCATTATTTTCATTATCTTCAGTTCCTTCCTGTTCACACGCGTTTCTTAATATATTCCGTCAATATATTCCGTCAAAATACGGATAACTTTTCTACATTCTCTTAGCTGAATTCAAGTTTTACGTCACTTCTAACCAATCGAATGGCTTCCAGCCAAGCAACTTGGATCAAAAAAGATATCAAATTCCCTGAGACGAAATATATTACCATTGGTAAGTTTTAAACATTTTTTTCCAATATTTGCACTGATTTTATTTATTTTCTTCCGTTTGATATTTGTTGAAAATTGTGAAAGAATTCGATTGAAAAGATCCAAAAGATCATTGAGATAATCAATTAAATAATTTATTTTCAGATATCGGATCGAGACTCGTGCTTGTCGTGTCGAGCGTTTGTCTACGTTGAAGACAGGCAGGATGATAATGAAAACCTACCAGAACAAAGGGTAAAACTCGACCAGAAATTGCAAACAAGCAGTGGTATAAAATTCTTTTTATCCTGTATAAGCGGTACCACGTCGAATGGACATGGCAGCGAAGTCTCCAGACCGTGCATTTCTTATTTCATTTGTTTTGATAAAAACACTGACGAAGAAGCTGTTTTTTCGTTATTCCATGATAACGAAATGGATCCAACAGTAAAAAAGATCGGAAAAAGTGACAACAAAAAGAACAAGGATGATATTTTGAAAGAATTGGCAATCGTTTTAAAGGTAATTTTTTAATGGTTTTTAACGGCAAGTTTGATTGTTTCGTGTGGTTTCAGTATGGATCTTTAAATTTTGAAAAGCCTTGACTTGAATTGATTTTGCTTGTCAGTTTTAAGAGTATATAACCAAACTATAACCAAAATGTTGTGTAGAGGGACTTATATCAATTTTTTAAAGTTTACAGATATTCGCAACTGTTCGTTTTCAGGATCACAACAGCGCGTATGCCAGAAACATAATGGAAAATCCGACAAACATCCAACAGAACAGCAAACAGCCAGCAAAAAACCCCGAAGAATGTTTGCAAATCAGACACTTGGTGGAAATGTTACTAATGCCGTTACCAATCTCAAAATTCAAGGCTGCCTCAACGTAAAATTTGAAAATTCGTTTTCAGTGGTACCAGAAGTTACTCAAAATAATCAACAAAACGACTTGGAGCATCCTGTGAAAGCTATTGATGATGTAAATAAGTTCATGATGAAATATGACTATCGTTTAAACAATGGAAACGTTTATTGTAAACCGGACGAAGGTAATTATAAGTCTGATTCACTGTAATAGAAACAAAGATTTAACCCAAAACCCAATGCTAACATATTCTCTCTGATCGGCCGAAAATTATCACAAATTTGATTTTTGATTTAATGGCTATTACGAGATATATTCAGTCACCATAAAATTCGAACTACTTTCTTTTGATAAAATGTGACAAGTGTTTTGATTTTAAATTTCAGCATCTTTTGCATTCGTACACGTATGTGACGCAAGTCAATTTCTACATATGCTACAAAAGAATCCAGAAATTGGCCTCGAAGTCTACAAAAATTTCAGCATGTTGCAAAAGAACATGAGCAGTCCTTATTGTCAGGTATGCAAAGTCAAGATTTGAATTTTTGATATACATCTCTATAGATTTGAACTTTTGTTGTTAATCCTTGAGCCCTTGTTTGAGATCGTCATTTCAAGCTAAATTGGTTACAGGCCCTTGGGCCCTTTATTTTTTTGATCTTGACATTAAGAGAAGGGTGGAAGGCGTTGGCGTTCCACCAATTTGAACTTAGAAATTTTTTAAGTAAATCTGTCAAAATTTGAGCCCTTTTTGTTAATCCTTTAGCCCTTCATTGAGACCGTCGTTTTCAAGCAAAATTGGTTACAGGCCCTTAGGCCCTCTATTTTTGTGATTTTGACATTAAGAAAAGGGTGGAATGCGTTGGCGTTCCACCCATTTGAACTTAGAAATTTTATGTAAATCTCTCAAAATTTGAGCCCTTGTTGTTAATCCTTGAGCCCTTCATTGAGACCGTCGTTTTCAAGCAAAATTTGTTACAGGCCCTTAGGCCCTCTTTTTTTGTGATTTTGACATTAAGGGAAAGGTGGAAGGCGTTGGCGTTCCACCCATTTGAACTTAGAATTTTTATGTAAATCTCTCAAAAATTGAGTCCTTTTTGTTAATCCTTGAGCCCTTCATTGAGACCGTCGTTTTCAAGCAAAATTGGTTACAGGCCCTTAGGCCCTCTATTTTTGTGATTTTGACATTAAGAAAAGGGTGGAAGGCGTTGGCGTTCCACCAATTTGAACTTAGAAATTTTTTAAGTAAATCTGTCAAAATTTGAGCCCTTGTCGTTAATCCTTGAGCCCTTCATTGAGACCGTCGTTTTCAAGCAAAATTGGTTACAGGCCCTTGGGCCCTTTATTTTTGTCATCTTGACATTAAGAGAAAGGTGGAAGGCGTTGGCGTTCCACCCATTTGAACTTAGAAATTTTATGTAAATCTCTCAAAAATGAGCCCTTTTTGTTAATCCTTGAGCCCTTCATTGAGACCGTCGTTTTCAAGCAAAATTGGTTACAGGCCCTTAGGCCCTCTATTTTTGTGATTTTGACATTAAGAAAAGGGTGGAATGCGTTGGCGTTCCACCCATTTGAACTTAGAAATTTTATGTAAATCTTTCAAAATTTGAGCCCTTGTTGTTAATCCTTGAGCCCTTCATTGAGACCGTCGTTTTCAAGCAAAATTTGTTACAGGCCCTTAGGCCCTCTTTTTTTGTGATTTTGACATTAAGGGAAAGGTGGAAGGCGTTGGCGTTCCACCCATTTGAACTTAGAATTTTTATGTAAATCTCTCAAAAACTGAGCCCTTTTTGTTAATCCTTGAGCCCTTCATTGAGACCGTCGTTTTCAAGCAAAATTGGTTACAGGCCCTTAGGCCCTCTATTTTTGTGATTTTGACATTAAGAAAAGGGTGGAATGCGTTGGCGTTCCACCCATTTGAACTTAGAAATTTTATGTAAATCTCTCAAAATTTGAGCCCTTGTTGTTAATCCTTGAGCCCTTCATTGAGACCGTCGTTTTCAAGCAAAATTTGTTACAGGCCCTTAGGCCCTCTTTTTTTGTGGTTTTGACATTAAGGGAAAGGTGGAAGGCGTTGGCGTTCCACCCATTTGAAGTTAGAATTTTTATGTAAATCTCTCAAAATTTGAGCCCTTTTTGTTAATCCTTGAGCCCTTCATTGAGACCGTCGTTTTCAAGCAAAATTGGTTACAGGCCCTTGGGCCCTTCATTTTAAGAACTTAAACTTTGACATTTTTGAATTCAAAGTCTTAGTCCGTGTTGAGCCCATTTGGCCCGTTAGAGGCCCTTCTATCTTAGCCTATTTTCCTTATGAGCCCTTCGGCCCATCGTTTCTTTGAAAGCATTTCGAAATCATTTGAATCGGTTCCAGAGAATAACATGTAATACTTGATAAATACACAAGGCCCGTCATCAGGGGCCTCTTGTATCTATGAGGCCCGTCATGAAGGGCCTCTTGTATCTATGAGGCCCGTCATGAAGGGCCTCTTGTATCTATGAGGCCCGTCATGAAGGGCCTCTTGTATCTATGAGGCCCGTCATGAAGGGCCTCTAGTATCTATGAGGCCCGTCATGAAGGGCCTCTTGTATCTATGAGGCCCGTCATGAAGGGCCTCTTGTATCTATGAGGCCCGTCATGAAGGGCCTCTTGTATCTATGAGGCCCGTCATGAAGGGCCTCTTGTATCTATGAGGCCCGTCATGAAGGGCCTCCCATATAGGCTCCAATTTATATATTAGCTAAAGTTGCAAATACATTAATAATGAGTACCTAACAACTTCATATTTAAAAAATCTAAGGGCTCACGGGCTCATAAGGAAACTGGGTGAAATTTGATCGGCTCAGGAATGGCTCAGGAAGGGCCTAACGGGCCTTAAAATGGAAAAAAGAAATCAAACAAAATCAATAAATTTTGCATTTTAAACGTAGCTGGCTCACGGGCCTGTAAGCTATTTGCACCAAAAATGACGGGCTCCAACACGGGCTCACAGGTTTAGATAAAGAGCTTCAAATATTCAGACTTTTTGGATAAAAATTAGAGGGTGCAACGCCTTCCACCCAGTGAAATCAACAAAGATGAATAACTAAGAAATTGAATCGTATGAACCATATTTTTATTCTGCTTATAGTTATAAACTAGAAATTTTGAACAACAAAATATTTTGTACAAAGATCATTTTTTGTTTTGATCCGCTGCTTTGGCTGTTTTTTCACCTTTTTGGTCTTCAAACTTGATATCTTCTAGCCATGTTGGCATTTTTCTTCGGTAGCGAACTTTGTAAAGTTTTCGGCGCTTGAACATCAATGAGCCATTTTCCTCATGAGTGAGAATTTCATACTCTGTGTCGATACCACTCGAATCGCCAGACTCTAAATAAACAACATCTCCTACTCGCTTTGGCATTTTGATGTTCTCTCTTCAGTGTTTAAACGTAAAAGAAATTACAAAATTAATAGTGCTAGTATTTGGGAACTTCTTGCTCGTCAGAACGAGGCTGTTTTAATGACTTCATTTTTAAGGCATGCGCAGTCTCTCAGAAGTGGTAGCAGTAATAATCAATCAACTTTGCATTTGAAAATAGCTGGCTCACGGGCCTGTAAGTGATTTGCACCAAAAACGAGGGGCCCCAACAAGGGCCAAAGGATTTTAAAAAAGGGCTCAATTTATTTATATATCTTCTCTAAAATGACTAAATCCATGACAGGGTGGCGCCCAAATACACCCTATGGCGTGTAGATCGTTGTGAGATATTGCTCTTTGTAATACTGTGCTTCCAAATTGACGGGCCAAGGGCCTACAAGTAATTTGCACCAAAAATGACGGGCTTAAGCAAGGGCCAAAGGCTTTTAAAAAAGGGCTCAATTTATCTACATATTTTCTCTAAAATGACTAAATCCATGAAAGGGTGGCGCCCAAATGCACCCTATGGAGTGTAGATCGTTGTGAGATAATGCTCTTTGTAATACTGTGCTTCCAAATTGACGGGCCAAGGGCTTACAAGTAATTTGCACCAAAAATGACGGGCTTAAGCAAGGGCCAAAGGGTTTTAGAAAAGGGCTCAATTTATCTACATATTTTCTCTAAAATGACTAAATCCATGAAAGGGTGGCGCCCAAATACACCCTATGGCGTGTATATCGTTGTGAGACATTGCTCTTTGTAATACTGTGCTTCAAAATTGACGGGCCAAGGGCTTACAAGTAATTTGCACCAAAAATGACGGGCTTAAGCAAGGGCCAAAGGCTTTTAAAAAAGGGCTCAATTTATCTACATATTTTCTCTAAAATGATTAAATCCATGAAAGGTGGCATCTAAATACACCCTATGGCGTGTAGATCGTTGTGAGATGCTCTTTGTAATACTGTGCTTCCAAATTGACGGGCCAAGGGCTTACAAGTAATTTGCACCAAAAATGACGGGCTTAAGCAAGGGCCAAAGGGTTTTAGAAAAGGGCTCAATTTATCTATATATTTTCTCTAAAATGACTAATCCATGAAAGCGTGGCACCCAAATACACCCTATGGCGTGTAGATCGTTGTGAGATAACGCTTTTTGTAAAACTGTGCATCCAAACTGACGAGCCAAGGGCCTACAGTCGATTCGGCTCGAA
>NW_027103529.1:197533-529494 GCF_902728285.1 Clytia hemisphaerica
CGATTATTATGGAAAGATCAACATGAGAAAAAGTTTCTACCTTCAACTAAACCGACAGCTTCAGAGAGGTCCGTCGGGCGCTCTTCACCCATATGTTTTCAACGGAAAAGTCAGTGTTGGACGGTATCTCGCATTTGTGCAAGATACAAACGTGAAGGGGGAATTCACAACAAACAATGGCAGAACCAAATTGTGCATGGTGTTTAGTGCGGGTGCTCAAGGAATATTTTCAGCCATAAAAGTTTTTAGCAAATACCCAACTTGCTACGAACAGATAAAAAATTGAGGGAGCTGTTGGATATTGTGGTCGTGACGATTCTTTTAAGATTTTTATTATTATTTCAAGATTATTC
Organism: Clytia hemisphaerica; assembly: GCF_902728285.1. Classification (NCBI taxonomy): domain Eukaryota; kingdom Metazoa; phylum Cnidaria; class Hydrozoa; order Leptothecata; family Clytiidae; genus Clytia; species Clytia hemisphaerica. The sequence goes on from NW_027103529.1 coordinate 197,887, forward strand.
CCATGTTTTATATAGGCTTATTTTCATTTAGTTGTCTAGTGAACTATTGCATATAAAAAAATAATAGATCGTGACTGCACTTGAATATGAAATGATCTCAAAGTTATTTTTTAATTTTAGGAGTAATTCTGGAATACTCATATATATAGGGTCTAAAGTTCATACCTGACTTTGTGACCGAGAAAATGAATCATAAGATGTTGTTTTGATTAAAACCTAACCTAGTTCGTGGCTTTTTGGTGTTCAAATATTATGGAAACAAGCTTGTGTTACTATTTTGAAAAGGCTGAATATATTTCGAAATATTGATGTTCTCTTATTTGAAGCAATGTCCATAAGTATCTCAAATGTTTTTTCTTCAAATTATTCAAATTTCGAGATCGTGTTATCAATTTGAAAAAACACCCGAATCAGTCAGTATCCAAGTGGAAGTTATAAAAGTGACGTACAATCACGGGGTGTAGGTCGTGTTGGTAAATGAACGGAGGTTTATTGATTACGAACTCTAAAATCAAAATATTTTTTCACGATTCAGTAATGAAGAATATAACACAAAATCTATAGTCTAATATCCAAGGTAGGTAGTCAGATAATAGAGTATTATAATAATATATAGTATACTTATAATATATTATATTTTATATTATATTATAGTAATAATATATAATTTATCTATATATATATGATATAGGTAATAATAATTATTACCATTACAACATATTATATGTTTACAATATATTAACGTAACAATAAATTTAATTTCGATTTTGAACTCATCCTGTCTTGGTATTTAGCCTGTGGTTCGTTTTTGAAGTTCATCGGCTAAGGATAGTGAAAGAAAAACCCTCTTTGAAACGTTATTCACAAAAATCTTAAGAAGTGTTTATGTAATGCTGTATTATTTTCTATTTAGGCCTTATTGTAGTTCCATATCTTATAGACCGGCCATGTTAATATTCTAGTCAACAAACAAAATATTTAGTTTTAACCACTTTTAGTTTTAAAACGTTTCTTAAATGTTGCAGAGCCAGCACGAACTCTGAGTGAATCTCTGGTTCTTGATACATGAAATTTTAGACTGTCATCTTTCAAAATAGAAGACCAAGCAGTTTTTCCGTATTTTGTTATACCTGTATTCAAATTGGTATCCTCTTCTTCGGTAAACTTAACATTTTTACACACTCTTTTGGAAGAAGCAGTAGAGTGATCAACTTTAGAAGCTTTTGCTGTTGCGGTACGTCTGCCTCAACCGAAACTTCTTCCTTTCCATCTGTCGTATTCGATTGTAAAGTTACAAAGTCAGTAGATTCGTCTAAAGGGTCGACAGGCTGATAAGGATCTTGATACTTCGAACAAGATGCGCCATCTGGATCGGTCAATGTGTTGAACCAATGATTTGTCGGCTTTTATCGAGAACGTTTTGATCGAAAACAACGTCCAATTGTTGTAAATTTCCATAAGCTTTCCTTTTGATTCCTAAATCAATCGTCATTTTATCCATGCACTTTTTACCTTCTATCGCAACTTGTCTGGATTGTTTCTTTTTATAATGAATTTTAGCAACTTGGGAGCTATGCTTTTGATCTTCAGATATAAATCTTTGTTCTTCAATTGATAATTCGCTCACTGCTTTCAGTTTCGATAATCTGCCTGTATCTCGTCGGATGAATGTACTTTTGGATTGCTTCATGAACTAGCATCGTCATTGCAATGGTCAAGGATTGAAACTGAGATCCATTAGAGTTTACTAAAAGATAATCACACTTTGCACCTAGTCGAGGACGGATGTGCAAGATATACAAGTCGATGATATGATATCTATAATGTCGGAGGTTAAGATTAAGGTATCAAATATGTAAGTACTAGATGTTTTGAACTCGGTCTGATCAATGAAGCCTTCATTTTTCTTAGCCTTGTTAATCATTTCGATTGTCAAAAATTGGAAAGTCATTGGTCGAGAGCATTTTACTCTTAGAAACAACAATGATGTAATAAATCTAGTACAAAATACCAAGTCCCTTTGAGTAACAATCCCATGAGAAAGGCATTTCTCTATTATCCCTTTAAATCTAGGCAAGTGAAACGGTACAACTTTTTCCATTTCTTCAATGGATGCCCAACTATCCTTAGATATCAAAGATTCTAAGTCAAGATTACGAGTGCATTCGACGTGCTTTCTCTTCCGTAAGTTCTCTTTCGCTCTCCTTAAGTAAACCTCTGTAACTGCAAAATGTCTTAAGGTTGGATCTGGAACGCCGTTTGCTTTCGAAAATCGAATCGACCATGTCGCTAATAGCTTTGACGTAATTCAACGAACCTGATGAACTCATCTTCCAAGACTCTTCCAAAGTTTTTAAAAACGAAACAATGATATTTGCAGATCCTAGACAGCAATCTACAAATTCCAAAGTCAATTCAATATCATCTGGGTTGTTCCCTAAAGCATTCATGAAGAATTTCATAGTTCTCTTACCAATTTGAACGGCTTCTTTGTGAGTTTTACCTCCCCCACATGATGTAGTTAACCATTGTAGATAGTCCTGGCCTATGCCTTGTTCCAAAGAAAAAGCTGGTTTTTTAGCTGTATAAGCCTTGCTCCTGGCAGGAGTTATCTCTTCAAACATATTTTCCGTTTTTACTTCAGGTTGTTGATCAAAATAAAAATACCAAGGGTGTTTCGTATTGATATGTTTACGTAGTCCTCGACAGCTTTTGAAATCGGTGTGTAAGCAATGTTTCAACAATGGACAAGTGAACAAACCTTTATTGTTCGGGCGTAAATGCAGCGTTCGTTTCCCTTGTGCAGCTCCTTCAAGAGATCTCCAGTTGACTATAAGACTTCGTCTGGCCCTCATGGCCAGACATTGAATGACAAAAAGAGAGATACCCCAGCTATTTATGCTTTTAAGAGGCAATAATCTTACAGGGGGTTTGCAATAATTTTAATATTGGCTGTCGTTGTCTTGAACAAAAGGTTCTTTTTGTTCCCAACGGATGAAATTCAACAATATGTACCCCTTGTTCCTTTAAATGAGCCTAAATAAAGGCGCCAAACTGATCCTCCAATCGAGATCAATCAAAAAAAGTTCTGTTTGACTTTTCCCGCTAGCGCGTATCTGGAATAGTCTTATTCGTTCAAATTATCATGACATAATATAACATTCCCTATCAAAGCGAACACATTAGACTTTTAAAATACGTTTAGTGTTCCCTTTGATAATGAACAAAACAGTCAAACAAAAAGTTACAAATTCGTTCTGCCCCATAAGGAACAATGAACAAATTAAAAACAAATGGTAATTACAGAGAACAAATAAGTCTCAAGGTAATTAAATGTTCACAACATAATGACACAGTAAACGATTCATTCCTTTGGGAACAAATCGGTTGTTAAAATTGAGTTCCTTTCGTGTTCCCTAAAATGAGGAATACTATAGGGAATCAACTACAATAAGGTAATACTCCCGAAACAATCCCACAATGCATCACTTTTTTAGAAAAATCTTAAACTCCAATAAGATCTATTGAAGGCAAGGATCGAAAATAGGTTTAATGCCTACAACATCTCAAATTTGCTCTTAAATAAAAACAAGTTATTCTAGTTCTATCTTGTTTCGGCAACGATTCGTCCCGAGGCCCCTAAATACCAAAATATAGGATGAATGAAAATGCCATGTATTTTCCCAAACCACATATGTATAAATTTACATCCGTAAAGACGAGCAATAATGTATAAAGGCTAGAGTCACATCTCCTATGTAGGGTTTGAATCCACTTATTTCCTACAAGTTGCGCGGCCCGCGTGGTTTTCATACAAATACTGGATTTGAATAACATCTGCCGCAAGAACTCGAAAAATGTAAAACATAAAAAAGAAAGTTGTAGATTCATCTGTCATCTAAATAAGGCACACATTTTACGGTATCACTTTTGCCTGGTCGCCTTTAAGCCTTCAACATGAAACTCAATGGCTGGAAAGCAATTTCAGCAAAAATATTATGAAAAAACCTGTTAAAAATATTCCAGGTAATTTGTTTTATCTCAAGACCCTGTAATTACCTGGATGTAGAGCCTCTCTGCAATCTGCATGGTTTGCTGAGGTCCGATACCAAGACGCGCAGACGCCACTCTCAGTAATTCGACCGTGTTCAATGCTTGTGGTCTTTGTTTGGCTTTTTCTTTTTCTTTGACTGATTCAACTTTCACTGACTGCGGTTTTTCATTCTTCATTCGATCGTGGAAAGCAAGAGCCACATCTTTGTCGAAAATCCGTCCACGTTGCCAGTCTAACTGCATGCCGGATTTTGTCTGAAGTAAAATTGAGTTCCAAAGTTTATTAAACGGAAAAGAAATGGGCACGGTTTTTTTTCTAGAAAAGTCCAATCGTGAGGAAGAATTTTTATTTGGGGGAGTTGTAAAACGTGGGGATTATGGATAACAAAGTGCATTTTTGAGTTTACGTCAGCTGTCTGTACTTTCAAAAGTAAAAAGCCAAAACCTGAACCTCATATTGCTACGAGAATCCGGAAATCAATCACCATCTAAACGCTCCCGTATTCAGAAGGAATCCCATCAGCCTTGAAAAAAGATTCTGAAAATATCAAATGGACTCCACAGGGAAAACTTCTCAAGCCTAAGTTAATTTAAAACAACATTTCGACAAAGCTTCAGGTTTATGTAGTACCCTAGACGAGCCAATATAATACAAGAAGTGTGAAGAACAATCATCGAAGGCTCAAACTTCGGAAGAAGCTTACAAAATAGAATTGAGCTAAAACTCTGTATTTATAGTTTTGAACAGTATAAACCAATTTTTTTGAAAATCTTATTTGTTGAAAAGCGTGACCATTTCAAAGAAAAACAAAAGGAAAGCAAAGCAAACCTTAATTAGAATCCTCCAATATATTTCTGGTTTGAATGTTTGTATTTGATCATGTCGCTCCACACAGAAGCCAAGAGTTGGTGTTTGACATGGCCCGTATGATATCAATGAACTGTCCAAATTGCCATACTTTCCCTGCGAAAAAGAAAATTTGAATGAAATGAAACTTTTTCATGGCAATTTAATAAATTTTAGTAAACACTGATTTTTTTATGTTTCTGTTTATCCCCCCCCCCCAAGCACCCATTATACCCACAAACCATTTGGAGAGATGGAGGCTTTTATTAGAGCTTTTTTTGAAAATTTTAGGTCATTTTTAAATGGGGTATGAAGATATATTAAGGAATTTTGGTACGGTACGAAAATAAAATTACATAATATTGGCTGTACTGAATTACCGCTAGAGTAAAGTAAGGAAAATGTAGGCAGTTATATTAATCCAAAAAAAAATATTTAAAAAACACTGTGTCGTCAAACCAGAAAATTGTCGTTTCGGTTATTCCCGGAGGGGGGGGGGGTACTTGTGCAAAAAGATGTATGGATATGCACAGCTGGCCAGGGCACCTTTTTGTCCCTCGAAGGGCGCCTTTTTGAGCGAATTTTGAAAAAAATATAGAAAATTTTCTCAAAATTTTGGAACTTCAGTCCCATTCAGGGTCACTTTTTTCAAAAACACGAGTCCCACGTAGGGTCCATTTTTCGAACATCATCATCATCATCATCCTTCGGATGGACCTAGGTCGGAAACAAACAATAACCCTCCCTCCACAGCTCTCGATCAGCCATTGCAGTGCCCAGTTCCTCAACCTCTAGCCCTGTTTCTCGTTTCAAAATATCAAGAAAAGTGCGCTTTCTCGAGCGCCTAGGGCCCGCAGGACACCAAAGTAAGATCTCAGACACCATTTCGTTTTTCGCACGGAAACAGTGACCTGAGAAAGAGAGCATCCTGCTAGTCAGGACAGAGGAAATTCTTGGGAGTCCATGATATATCTCTTGAAGGGTTGGATGGTTGCGCCAATCAAGATTCTGGACTCTTTTCAAAAGATTTGTATAGCAGCCATCAAGGCTCTTCAGCATGGTTTTTGTCATGGTCCAAGTCTCCGAGCCATATAGAAGAATGGGCTCGACAAGACTTCTAAAAGTTTGAAGTTTAAGAGCGTTAGACAAATTAGAGTGCCATATCTTGTTTAACTTATTACAAGCTTTCCAAGCTAAACCTTTCCTAATTTTAAAATCGTTTTCAGAGCTGTTAATATGAGAGCCAAGATATTTGAAATCCTTCACAAGTTTGATATTGACACCATTCTTGGAAGTTAAAGGGAGAACATTTCCAGAGGAGCTGATAAATTCAGTTTTTCCAGCATTGCAATAAAGACCGACTTGACTGGCCGAAGTTTCAAGTGAGTGAAGAAGACTTTCAAGATTTTGAATACTCTCAGAAACTAAGGCAAGATCGTCAGCAAAGTCAAGATCGGTCAGAAAAAGGCCGCGGTTACGCTTGCGCAGGGGAACTTTAATTTTGATTCCCTTGTCATTAGATAAGTCAACAGAACTTCAGCGGCACACCCCCGTCGGTCGGCAAGGGTAGTACCTCCCAGGCGGTTATTTTCCTAAATATAAACGACATTCAAGCATCTGTTACTAAAATAGTATGATTTTCGGAGTGGATTTTCAATTCTTTCAATTGATTCCTAAATATCGATGTGGGTCGAGAAAGGCTAGGATGAAAACAAGACGAAGCTGTCATTTTACTTACGGCATTTAATCTTTATAACATCCCAGTGAAACAAAGTCTAGACTGGCAGATCTTACTATCAAAATGCTGAGCAACTTGAATTTCAGGTCAAAATTCAAACAATTAAAACAAATCGGCATTCCTTGCTAATTTTTAAAAGAAATTTCGAAATCCTGAATAAGTCAGGTAAAATTCGAAATTCCGAAAGATGAAAATAATTCTGAATTCTGAAAAATCAAAAAAAATTAGGAATGCTCCGAAGAATAAAAAATTCGGAATTTTGAAAAATGATAAAAAATCAGAAATCCGAAAAAAATGACACCTGACAACCATAAAAATTATTACACAGACTAAGCTAAAGTAAGACTGCTTGACAATTAAAAATTCCATAAATACCATTCAATTCAAAATAGTAATTCGCTTCTTCTTCTTTAAATGATTTACGAGAATTATTCAACATACGGATTGAAGGATAATTCCATACGCCTAAACCATGCAAAACAGCTGGTATCAAGTGGTTTTAAACAATGTAATGTCGAAATCGTTATTCATGCAACCATACATCACCATCACAAAGAATGATAAACCATAACGTCTGGCTTTCTCTTTAAAGTTTCTTTTTCGTTGATATTATCAAACTTTTAATCTAAAAAGTGCGACCTACAATATTTCAAGGTCATAATATTTGAGAAAAAAGGGAAATTCCCCAGGAAGTTTTGAAACCACAATCGATTTGTAAGTGCTGTAAAGTAGGTAGGTTCCAAGAGAAGAGTTTTAACGCTAGAGTAGAATTAGGACCTTAGGATCTGAGGATCCAAAAGTTCAAAAATAGTCCAAAAAGGCTCAGAATATAGCCTGGAAGTCTGCCAACCCCACTCAAACTGAAATATTCGATTAAATTAAAGAGATAGCCCAAAATCTTTCTCATCGGAACTTTAAATCTTGAAAAACGTTAAAATAACCGGAATTCTCAATATATTTCAACCATGTATAATGAATTTTCAGTTGGAAGATTCTTTGCAAAAGACAGTTTTCTCGTGTGCTCCAAACGCTGAGGATACGTGAACCAGCGCTACACCAAGTTTATTGTTTTTGCGAAAAAATTTCTTTAAAGAAAATCTCAAACTTCTGTTCAACACAAAAAAAATGACAGGATCAAAAATCGGATTCAAATAGATTAACATGACGGAACATCGGGTTACCAAATTCGCTGTTTCAACTTTTGATTGGCTAATAAGTTCATCACGTGATGCGATAAAGTATAAATTACGGACCAGAAACGGCATCCAGAGAATCACAAACGAGGCCACAGTTAAAAGACATGCCAAGGTGGATTTACGTAATTGTTGGCGACGTATTCTTCCTTTGTTATGCACGTTAACGTGGACGGCGTTACGTGAAATTGAGAGCACGTGACGACGTGTGACAACCCATATGGCAATGTTTGACAATGTCAAAATAGTGATTGAGAAAAAGAGAAAAACATTGGTGATAATGTTGAGAATATCAATAGAATTCTCTTTGTGAATTTGTAACAACATGATAAAACTGATCCCCAATAGCCAAGAAACTAAAATTGACATCAAAACTTTTTTGACAGTTATCAATTTTTGATAACGAAATGGATGACAAATAACAAAATATCGATCTGCATTCAAAAGGGCCATAGTAACAAAGGTAACCATGACAACCCCATTACCAAGGATATAATTGTCTTTTGTATCCAACCACCGCCTGGTTAAAGTGATCAGAGCAAAGACAAAATGACTAGTTTGAAGATTAAGAAAATATTTTGTGGTGTGCATGTGCCCGATTCTCTTCCAGTGGACAAGAATCGAAACAAAAACAAAAGAATTTGAAATGATAATAAAGACAGAAGTGGCATCTATCCAATTATTGTATAACTGTTCGAGATCATTAATATTTGTTACTGATAAATCAATCGGGTTCGGATCAAAAGATACATTTGCCGATGATTTTAAAGTTCGAGATGGAGTTTTAGAGTTAGCCGCGATAGATGTTTCCTGCATAGGTCTCAGTGTCTTTAAATCGGTAACATGCATTATTGGTACCAATGATTTCAAGGTTCTTAGATTTTTACCTGTGGTTGTTAAATCACCACTCGTTAATGTTTTGAAGATAGTCTTTGGTCTTTTGGAAGCACTAGGGGTATCTTGCTTTACTCTGGTTGGAAATGAGGATGATTTTGCCGGTACGGTGATTTTTGGTAACAAAATTCCAGCCTGCCGAGGAGTCTGTTGATTTTTTGATGTTGGTAACACATATCTGGTGAAGAGAGGTAACACACTGATAGTTGGTTTCATTGTCGTGATATTAAAAGTAGGAATTTCTTTGAGATTGCTATACGACAATATCTGTCTACGAGGTCTGGGAGTAGTTTGTTCGGAGGGCAAAGCAGGAAACTTCGTTGTTGTCAAAACGTTCTCTCTTTTTGTCGTAATAAGGTGAGGGGTTGTTATTATAGGTCTCGTTCTGGACAAATTGATGACAGTCCTTCGTGTAGGCAAGCTGGTCGGAGTCATTCTTGCGGATAAGCTGATCGGAATCCTTCGTGTAGTTGCGCTAATCAACACCCTTTTCATAAACAATCTGGTCGGATTCTTTGTCGAAGACAAGCTGAAAGGAGTCATCCTCGTAGACAAGCTTATCGGAGTCCTCCTCGAAGACAAGCTTATCGGAGTCCTCCGTGTAGTAAAGCTAGTCGGAGTCCTTTCCATTGTTATCTTTGTTGTTTCAATTCCGTTACTTGGGGTTGAAGAAATTCTACCTCGATTTATAGGTATGAATACTCGTCCACGTTTAGCACGGCCACGGCTTTTTATAGTTGTGAGTGGCTGAGAAGTTAGGAGTTTGGTAACTTTTGGTGGATTTGGTGTCAGGAACAAAGGTCTAGGTCTGAACGTAAAGAACATGAGTAAGATACGTGCAAAAGAGTCTATACCAGCCTGAGTTGGTTGAGGTGATTGTGTAACCTTAAAGGGAGATTTAGTATAGGTCATCGTCGATGTTTGAAGAGATTTCTTTGTTGAAAGAAAACTATTGGAAGCTCGATTGTTGTTATTGTAGATTTTCGTCGAATAAGGTCTAGAGATAAAACTACTTTCATTAAATTTCAGTTCTAAACCACTTGAGCTCAGAGGTAGTATATTAGTAGCTGAAAAGTTAACATTATGATCCATTGGCATTCCTGTTGTAAAATTGGACAAACTTGGCAACGTCACAATGTCTTCGTATGCTTCTCTTTTGCTATATCAGAAGATTTTAAAAACCTTGATGCTTTGGTAGGAAAATGACCGAGTAGTTCCAAGCGTCAGAGACACAAACCAGGGGATCTGGGTTAGAATCTCCGATTTTTCCACAATGTTCCGTTCAGTTCATGGATAACCAAGCCAGATAACAAAGGACACCTTGAAAATAATCGAAACACTGCCTAATGTTCCTAGAATACTGGGCTGCAACAATGTATGTTCGTGATAGTGCGTCCTCCTTTTTGGACTTGTTGGACTTGGACATGTAAGATAAGACAATTGTTTTCATGCTCTGATGTTTTGATTAAAATTCGAAAGGAACCTACTTTTTAATTAAAAATCTGATATTTTGAAACCAGAGTGCAGTTGTGATCGTATTTAAATTATTTTCATAATTTCCGGGAAGGCAAGACGCAGGGGTGTTATTGGACGGGTAAGGCTAACAGGTGTCACAAAATAAAAAACATTCTCTCGTTAAATTATACAAAGCTGAGCGAATTCGTTGAGTTCAATGAAACCAAATTATCTTAAAATTATTCGCAAATGTGAAATAAAACGATATCATACTATTTATTCATTTTACACAAAAAATCTCAATTTAATTAAAAATAATCCGATCAAATTTAAGTTTACACTTCTTGGATAAGAAAAATGCACTGTTAAAATAAAGAGAGACTCCAAGGAGGAAACTAATCTAAAGAATCGCTTCACCTATGGAGAATTCTTACATGAATATGAAAATAATTTGATCGCGAAAAATTGTGTAATATATTTCCAAGTAAAACCTCTAATTGTTAAAATGAACCAAAGTTTTTTCAAAAACAGACAGACAGACAGACAGACAGACAGACAGACAGACAGACAGACAGACAGACAGACAGACAGACAGACAGACAGACAGACAGACAGACAGACAGACAGACAGACAGACAGACAGACTTCAACTGAGAGTTGTAAAAAAATTTTAGTAAAAAGAAATCACCAATATTGACTTGCACAAATCAAGAATAAGAAAAACGCATATAGGTGATTCACACATGTGATGTTGTTGGAGGGGCGTTGTAATCTTTTTGACTACCTTTGCCCATTACGGATTTTTGTTATTAACAACTTAGTTTCTGTATTCAGCTTACAGAAGATTAAAGAAATTTTATGCTAAAAAAAGAAGAATAAAGCAACGAAAGTGCTAAGCATATAAGAAAAGAATAAGAAATACACATAGGTGATTAGTGTTATTACTATTGAAAATTCTCTTTGTTGCAACTTTGGTTGTACATAATGTGTTTGGGTCCTGCATATTCTATGAGCGGTATCAAATCTCCTACAAAACTCCACCGGTTTATAAATTGATCCAACTTCGTGAATTCTTAAGATCAATATCATACACTCATAGTATGAATTCCCCCTTTTTTAAGGGGGGGGACCAAGTTTTCAAGGAAGGCTTTATAGGGGGGGATGGGCAATTTTCCAGTTAAAATGGGGGGTTTGAGCTTATAGGGGGGATCAAATAAAAATGGGGGGATAGTAACTTTTTGGTTAAAAATTTTTTTTTTATGTTATATGTTGATTTAAGTCAATAAAATTTAATATCACATAATTTCGACTTATCTGATTTATTCTCACTGCACTCTGTTTTTAATCAGATTTTGTTTTTCCTTGTTTTTTAACTATTGCCAATAAAAATGTTCGAATTTTGTGGGAGTACAAATTATATGCTGGGGGCTCGGACCCCTGTAAATGGTGCGGGATCAAAAAATTTTAAAAATAGGGGGGATACCTTTATAGGGGGGGGGGATGAAATATTAATGGGGGGTTCGGACCCCTCTGCACACTATGACACTGGGACTTGTGTCAAAAAAACATTTTTCACAAAAGATGTCATTTCAACTGGTGTGTATATTAAAAAATCAATGATCGAAGAATAAGATTGTTGTTTGTCGCTTTTTACCCAAATTCCCCCAAAAAGGTTCAAGAAACTGATTTTTCTATTTGCTGTTTTCGCGACCCTATCCGGGAGTCATGGAGTTGAAAAAAGTACCCTTACCAGCGGCACATTCCCCGCACTCCTTTTTGCACTAGTACCCTCCCTGGGCTGTTGTGACTGTAAAGAGGGACAAAAAAGGGAGGTAAAGTATACCTGAAAATATCTTGTTTGAAACCTTGTAAATGCACAACCAACTCTCAAATCTAATTCTTGTCTTGCATCCACTGCCATTGATTCATCTTTGTTTGGTTTACCAACTGTGTTGAGGGCTTGTTTAATGTCTTTGTCTGTGATGGCAGAAAATTTTGCTCGGAAAATATTCTGGCTGTTCTTCATGATTGGTTTGACAATATCAATGACCTATATTGAGATAAAATATATCGACATTTAGTTGAAAGTAGGTCAATATCAAGTTAACATTTAAGTGATCAATGCAGGACTCCACACGACCGATTCTTGATTGAAGGGTGGTTTCTGAGCAATACCCCACCCATATTTACGGCACATAAATCTTCGAGCTGATAAAATAAGCCTGAAGAACATTCTAAAACTTTTTGAAATTAGTTGATCAATTTAAAAAAATAACACGTCAATCGATGCGAAATGGTTTCCATTTTTCGATACAAGACTAGAAGAGTAATGGTCGCTTACCCACTAGAGTGTTATTATATTGAGAAATGGAAAATGAGAATGATTGGCTTAACTTTGGTCAAAACGTCCCTCGAACGATCGAATCGAAAATCGTCACATTTGAGACTGTTGTGGTCTTGAAGATTTTGATACAAAATATATGATACCTCGAAGCAGATATTTTCTCCTTCTTTATCACAATCAAGCCAAAGCACTAAATAATCGATCGCTTTTCCCTGGAAAAATATTGATGAAAATTGCATAAAAAGACAATATAATCGCAATGTTACTTAGTCTTGTTAAGGGCTTACGTAACATCAAAAACCTATTCGAAGTTGATTAGGACTCTGAACTAAAATCTTTTAATCAAGAAAGAAAGGTAGCTATTTAAATTTATATTCAGAAAAAAAAACAATAGTAGCTATTTCTACATGTCACATTGGTACGTAAAATGGATGACTTTGAAACTTATTAGTACTGACCTCTTTTTGTAAATGTCGACAGATATTCAAATTTGGCATCGACTCTTTTTTAATGGTTTTGGCTTGAAATAATTCGATCTAAAATCAAAACAAGTATGAATTAAATTTGAAAGCAACAACAACAATGAATCGCATCTCTCTGATGACTGTTTAAGGTTTGCATGCAGCCTGAAATGGAAGATATTAAGACAAAAAAGAAAAAAGAAATAGGCCATATGTTGGTCAAAAATAGGCCAATACACCAGTAGATTAGCAAGTTTGAATATATTTCCTATCCTCTAGCCATCCCACTGCACACGTGTTGCTATTATAGACGCCTCTCATTATTTCCGCCATTGTGGAAAAACATTCGATTTGTGTAAGCAATCACGTCTTCAAAATTTAATGTAATCATTCTTCAATCATGGTGAATTTCTACATTTCCTAAAGATCTCTCGGTATAAATATTGGTACTTGTCGAACATTTTTGACTTGGTATTTGAGAAATTATGCAACTTTTTTTCCATTTTTACCCAATGCATCATTGCAATCAATCAGCTGTTGTTAAAATGACGTAATATTCGAAATCATTGTAGTGGTGAATGTTATAGTTAGATATCTTACCGGATCACAGGTATCCCAATTGTTGAATGCGCCAGAGAAGTTCAAAGCCATCACGTGACCGCAAACGGAAGTCATTTTAAAGAAAACATTTTCACCTTTGAAACTTCCTTGGAATTCATGGATAGCACAAGATGGCGAAACACCTGTAGAAAATAGTGAAAGAATATTCAATGAAAATTTCCAAAATCCACGGTTTTTGCAGCCACACCCACACAGTTAAGTTTTTCTTAAGTAAGTGAAATTTTCATCTGGGAAGCCGAATTTTTATATGTAATCACATGATAACGAGTACAATTCGAGAATAATTGCACGAGTGATTTTTTTGTTATTAATTTTCTGAGTCCGATAAGACGAGGAAAATGCGAAACAAAAAAATCACGAGTGCAATTTTCGAATTGTACGATTTATTATGTGATTACGAGCTACTAATCGCACAACGGGTTTCACTACTTTTTCCCCGTTAGGAAAGTAAATTACACTGAAAGTTTTATGTTTCTCTTCTCTCTATGTTTTTCTTTTATTAATGTTTATAGATTTTCTTTCTCACAAAATGAATTTCGAATGCAATGCAAAAAAACACTAAAATCAATTTTGTAAATATTGGCGCCGCATCGAGAGTGTGATTAACGATTAATTGCTCTCTACAGGATGCAATTAACGATTAATTGCTCTCTTTGAAGGGGCGCCATATAAGAGAAAATAACTCATCGTGCAATGACAGAAAATCAACTAACCTTTCCTTTGAGAAGATGATCCATTGGAGAGAATTTTAGCAATGGATTGTGCCAATGAAGGCTTCTCGGCAACCATAAGGACTGTCTTCATTTTCTTTTATATTTTATAACTTAATTATTTATCTCTTGATGATAGTTTAGTATTATTGTTCTAAAAAATATAAAAAATGAAATAAAATTTAATCTACAGCATCATAACTGACTATAAGAATCTAAACCAAAAGAATGCTTACTCCTAAAAGGCTTTTCCAGAAAGATACCGTGTACCCCCCCCCCTAGTGAGGAGGTTCATTCTTGTCTATTGGGGTAAGGTTTGAAACGTGGTAGAGTTCCATAAAACAATCCATGGTCGACGCAGGGTCTCGTCGACACGGGGATGTCTATTCCAAACAGGGATATCTATTTCCGACCCTCTTGATACCAATAAGTAAGACATTTTTAAGTGAAATTATTCCAGAAGATTCAAAAATATTTTATTTCGTTTATTATATTAAAAAACTTGATAATTTATAAAAAATATTTTCTTTTAAATTTATATTTGATATCAAAAAAAGTTTTTTTGGTGAAACAGTGAAAAATACAATTCAAGCGATAGTAATAGAAATTAAAATTACATATCAAGATCATCTATAATTTTTAGAAATATATATAAATAGGTAGGAATAAATTAATTTTCTGATAATAATTCCAAAATTCAAGATAATAGAACATGTCGAGGTACAAATAAGTTTTGATTTTTGAACAACCAGAAATCTTACATCTTGACATTTTTTTGGCTATCAAGAGTTGAAAACAAGATCTTTAAGAAGATCTTCTGTTGTTACCGGTTGCACCACAAAAAAAGTTTCTTTCTTTGAAAAAATTTACTCTAAAGAAAGAAATTTTTTGTAAGTGCACCCCGCAGCATACTTCTAGAAATACAGTGGAGTCTCCATTATTCGAAAACGCACGGGGAGCACAAACTTGTTTGAGTTAAGGAAATTTCGAGTTATGGAGTAAGGTTTATAGGGCATTGTTAACTGAAGGGACAATAAAACTTGTGCAGGTTAAGGAGACTTCACTGTACATTCCAAGCACGGAAATAATATAAGAGGTAAATGAAGGTAATAAATTAAGTGTATAAAAAGTATGCATAATTAAGATGACTGTGCATAAAGTAACGAGATTTTTCTACAGCATTTCCTTACATCAAAATACAGGTTTATTTCTCATTTCCATTTCTAGGCAGTAACTGATACGCGGTTTCTAGCGATGCTTCAGAATCAGTAAAAAAGAAGAATTCTTTGCTAGAGATTCCTTTCAATTTTTTGTTTCTACAAAAACCAAAATATTAAGATTTAGAAACACGAAAGAAGAAAAAGGTTAAGTTACCATTTAATGGGAACCATCCATACATATATCCCATAGAATAAAACAAACCATTCACAATACAAATCAACCTTGTATCCGGCCCAGTAAGAAATCACGGACTAACAAACTGGATGCTGCTGCAGGAATGACTTTCAAGTATGATGCCGATAACCCAGCATAAATACCACGATAACCGCCTGTATTCCACAAGTCACGCAAAGCGGACACAAAATGTTGCGGTGATGACGCGCGTTCTACTTGTATACGCCGTCGAATAACGTCCAACGGGTGAACAACCTAACAATACGTAAACACGTAAGAAACAGTTATAAATCTAATTATGGGTAATCAGGACTTTTTGACCTGTAACGACGAACTACTGTAACTTCGTCGGACAGACGTAGAATCTTGAAAAAAATTGGAAAAATTAAGTCTTTAGTTCTGATTACCCATGATTAATCGCAACCGTGAGCCATATAGACCATTTCACAGTCGCAAAGCGCAATGGGTAATCAGGACCACTGCGCGCTATGGCCTATTTTAAGTAATAAAATCTGATGCAATTTTTCCTTGAGAGCCATGATGTTACAAAATTAACTCTCTCGTTACAAGAAAATCCCAAAACTTAGATCAACTTTAATAAATTCAAATTATCCAAGTCGTGGCAAAAACAAAACAGGTCAAGATGATACTCAAGGGCAACTAAAACCCGATTTCCCACTGAATATTATTCTTTTGAGGCTGGTAGAAGTATAAACATACCTCAAGAATAAAACATTTAGAAACTATTCGATTAAAAGAGAAGTCAGATGAATACATACCGTTTGGGCAAACATTCCAGCAAAAGCACCACACATCAAAAACGTAGTGTGACTTTCACTGTAACGTTTGACAGCGTATAGTTTCAATACGTCATATGAGCATTGTTGTAAACCAAGGAACGGTGCGATCGATACCAGTGAGGGTCGTAAACCTGGAAAGATTAAAATTGTTTTGACGACTTCAGTATGTTTCTACGTCAAGGTTATGGATAATTGTCGTTTTATTTTGACGTTTTGTGCCGGTAATATTGTTCAACCTTTACCTTTTTTTAGCCTGTACCAAACTCTTCTTCACAAAGAATCGAAGTACACACGACAAGATTTTGGAAAAAAGCCCGTGGAGGTAGGGGTGGTACCAGCGATCCAAGACACAATATTTTTTCTCTCTAATTCCTCCCTACTGTCATGTTCATCTCGGGTTAAAAGATCATCAAAACTAAAATCTCATGAACTAAACAATATCAAATCCTCCCTCATTCCGTCCTAGTGTATCATCAGTTTAAAACATCTGATACTGTAAATGTATAATCATCAGGAGTCACAAATCAAGCTAAAACTAACAAAAATCTCATGAACTAAACATTATCATATTCTCCCTCATTCCGTCCTAGTGTATCATCAGTTTAAAACATCTGATACTGTAAATGTATAATCATCAGGAGCCACAAGTCAAGCTAAAACTAACTAAAATCTCATGAACTAAACAATATCATATTCTCCCTCATTCCGTCCTAGTGTATCATCAGTTTAAAACATCTGATACTGTAAATGTATAATCATCAGGAGTCACAACTCAAGCTAAAACTAAACTAAAATCTCATGAACTAAACATTCTTATATTCTCCCTCATTCCGTCCTAGTGTATCATCAGTTTAAAACATCTGATACTGTAAATGTATAATCATCAGGAGTCACAAATCAAGATAAAACTAACTAAAATCTCATGAACTAAACATTCTCATATTCTCCCTCATTCCGTCCTAGTGTATCATCAGTTTAAAACATCTGATACTGTAAATGAACTATAATCATCCAGGAGATACCACAAGTCACAACTCGAACTAAAAACTAAACAAAATCTCATGAATCTAAACTAAAACTAAAATCATTCAATATCATATTCTCCCTCATTCCGTCCTAGTGTATCATCAGTTTAAAACATCTGATACTGTAAATGTATAATCATCAGGAGTCACAAATCAAGAACTAAAATCATAACTAAAATCTCCAGGTATCATCCATCATCTAAAACATCATTAAATCTCATATTCTCCCTCATTCCGTCCTAGTGTCATCAGATACATGTGATACTGTAAATCACTAATCATCAATCACGGTAAATGTATAATCGCCAGGAGTCACAAATCAAGATAAAACTAACTAAAATCTCATGAACTAAACAATATCATATTCTCCCTCATTCCGTCCTAGTGTATCATCAGTTTAAAACATCTGATACAAAAAATGTATAATCGCCAGGAGTCACAAATCAAGTTAAAACTAACTAAAATCTCATGTACTAAACATTCTTATATTCTCCCTCATTCCGTCCTAGTGTATCATCAGTTTAAAACATTTGATACTGTAAATGTATAATCATCAATCAGGAGAATTTTAGCCAGAAGAATTGCCTAAGACTCTTATTTCAGGACTATCGTGAGTATTCATTCATCTAAACAGCAAATGATGATTCTTATAAAAAGCATATACCTTTATAGAGTCCTTGGTAGCCTTCCTCAGCAGTAATTCTTTTGAAAGCATTCAATATTCCAGTATAAGTATTAGCAGACGTTCTATCTTGAATAGTGAGTCTTGCACGGACAACATCCAAAGGATGAGTGGCTGCGGTTGACACGATGCCAGCGGTCACACCAGACACAAA
This sequence comes from Clytia hemisphaerica, assembly GCF_902728285.1. Lineage (NCBI taxonomy): Eukaryota > Metazoa > Cnidaria > Hydrozoa > Leptothecata > Clytiidae > Clytia > Clytia hemisphaerica. The sequence continues at coordinate 216,259 of NW_027103529.1, forward strand.
CCTCCACAAGGGTTGGTTAGGATTCTTTGTGTTATCTACTGGTGTGTACTAGAATAAAGAGAGAGGCATGATTTTATATCATGTAATTTTCAAAGAATAAACAAATATTATGGGTCTAAGAGGTCTAGTCTAATTTTAAGACTCGACAGGCTTCTCAGGATGTTTGAGAATCTGTTTTTCACAAATAATTTACTCATCTTGCAAATTTAATCTACTATTTATTCAATTTCTTTGGCTAAAGAAGAATCATACATTTCATAAACAGAAAGGGAAAAAGGGAAAAATTTAGTACCAAAGCCACTTTTTCACACCAAAAATTTCTTTTAGAGAAAACATGATATTACCTTGATCATTCTTGAGTATACCAGACATACTAAGGCAGATGTAGGAAAAACACGAACACAATTGGCAAAATTTCCAGCGAAGAATCCTCTCATTCCTTCGTGTCGATAAATGTGTGTAAATGTTTGTGATAGTTTAGTCGTTTGGTTTGAAGAAGTCTACAAAGTTAAAGGTCACTTATATATTACCAACCCTGAAACCAGTGGCATAAAATTTCCTCCATAAAATTGAAGGTATTAAACAAACACCACTGCAAGAAAAATTTGACAAAATTCGTAACCAAAAAACGAATAAAATTTTAATATTATTAGAAAAGAAGCATAATATTTATAATAATTACCTGTGCAATAATCTTCAACTTTTCCAAAGGCGCAGTCAACGTTCTTGAGGCTATTCCAGCAACCCCACCTGCAATCATGAACTGATAAAGTGGCATTTCAGCAGGAGGTATACTAATAGGTACAACATCAGAACCAAAATCTAGTCCTTCACCTGTAGACCATAGGTTAGCAATAAACTGCATGTTGGGTGATGGAACATCACCAAAAAAGGTACAAAATTCATCAAAACTGATTCTTTGGTCACCATCATTATCCATTGCATTTAGAATAGCATTAATTTTACGGCTGCTAACTTTTATGCCAGTTTTTTGCAACACTTGTACAATTTCATTGTGATCAATAAATCCATTTCGATTTGTGTCTACAGCATTAAATGTCTTTCTTAAACGATTCCGAACAAAGTCTGAAAATTGGTTGAAATCGAGTCCTTCTCTAACTTCTTTGTTATAATTTACAGCACATTGACTGTAACGTTGGAAATCGTCTTTATCCGTATCGTCTAGCTTCAGTTCAATATTTTTACAGCAAATTTGTAATTCTTCCCAATCTATTGAGCCGTCTTGCGAAACATCAATGGAAAGGAACGCTTCCTTTAACTTCTCTCTAAGCTCCTTAGACATTCTCTTCTATATCATATATCATCAAATTTCTTATAATCCTTACTCTGTTATGATGATGAAACACTATAAACAGAACAAAAACATCATAAAAAATGTTAAAACTGTAAATTGATCGTCCTATGAGAATTTCTCTTTTTTTGTGTAGAGATATAAATTTTTTATTGTTGATATGGAGATGGATCTTACTATGGTGTTATGATGTAATATGTTATCAAACTACGTTTATTATTAGAAAGCCTTATTGAATAATTGTTATGAGATAATGTAAAATTAGGGATATTACAAAAGAGATAGTAAGAAACATTTTAAGGTGTAGCACAGACGTTATCAGTCAAACCAAGATACGATTTACTTTGTTTGCTTATAAGAAAGATTTTAGATATATACATTGTGACAGCCATTTTCTTATAAACAGTTGGGAAATTTGTAACGATTTCTAGGAAAATGTACGATGCTCTTGCTTTTAGAAATGAAATGAGTCCAAAATACACGACGTACCATTAGTTTTTATTCAAGGGGGAAAAATTCTATATATAAAAAATACTACTAAATTTCAAACTAAGGTTTTCATCACTAATAATAAAGAAAGAAACGCGCATAATTATTATATGATACCCTGCATATTGAATACTATGATATATTACAACTAAGAAAAAAATGATAATAATAAATAAAATGATGGTATCAATCCAACCTGCCTTTATCTCACTTTACTCAGGTACAGGGAGCGATTCGAGTTTAACAAGTCAAGCGTTTAAAGACTTCAATTTGCAATCGAGTTCTGTTTTTTTTTGCTACCAAAAGAAAGACTAAATCTAGTCAATTTATTATGTGAATATGTCAACCATGATTAATGGAAGAACTAGAAGTCAGCATAGAGAAAGAAACGTTTCTAACCCAAAAACTAAACTTTTAACTGAAAGTTACCGAAAGGGAAAAATCATAATATAAAGAGAATCAATAACAAAAATTATGAACCGAAAACCTACTGTAATTCCTTGAATTTTTATTCTGACGGGATTTTTAACCACAGCATAGGATTGAATGTAATTTTATTGTATGACACTTGGATGCTATAAACTTTTTTTTTAGCCAACTTAATATGCATCATGATGTATTTTATAGTTTTAAACCTGTTTCACGTAATAATCCATCCACCTTGTGACTCCACGAATAAGTTACAGAAGCCATATAACATAATGTGACAGGACAACTTCTAGCTGAATTTTCATTGGAAACCTCTTTTGTGGAAGGACTTCGTTGTAACCCATACAAATAGACATCAAATAAAACTGATGCTCTCAATTTAAAAAGAAGAACTGCTATCTATAAAAAGACCTGTGTTATTGTCGACTTTTAATTGCGTCCGCTAGCCTGAAAATAGAAAAAGAATAAATTATTATAATAACCCGATAAACTATCAGGTTGGTATAAATTATTAAGCTGGTATAAATTACCAGGTTGGAGTTCTAATTGATACCATTACAGTGACACATGTCATGCTATTTCAAACGAGATGATTAAAAAAAGAGTACCTTCGAAACTATATTACATGGTGCAGATATGGAGGGGGTAGAAACCTAAAAGGCTGTCCCTGAATTTGGTCCTCCTAATTGTAATATACCTTATTGGAGTTTTTGATTTTTATAAAAAAGCGATGCATTGTGGGATTGTTTCGAGTGTATTACAATAGAATTCCCTCGAGGAATTGCTATTAAGAGATTTCTATTGTAATACACTCGATACAATCCCACAATGCATCGCTTTTTTAGAAAAACCAAAAACTCCGATAAGGTCTATTGAACTGGAAGAATGGTCCCCTAAGCTGACAATTCACATAAAATACTCTCCACAAATCAAACGCTTCTCTAAATTCGAAGAAAAGTGTTGGTCGGGTCATGACTAGAAATGTTTAACTCAATGAAAAATAAAACACAGAAATTTTTTTTACCAGTCCATAGCCTCTTCAAGCCCTTCTCCTTTAGTGGCTGATGTTTTGAATATAGACCAAGTTCTTGTTTTCAATGCTGATAATCCTAGAGCGTTTGATACGTCAGCAGCTGTCATTGCACCTTCCATGTCCTGGAAAACATTACATTTTATTGCAACAGATGTATCCAACCCATTAATTTTGCACAAAAATAAAAGGCACGTTAAAAAGGCCTACTTTGTCAAAACTTTTGGGTGATGGGTAGTTTAAAAGAAAATGAAAAGAAAAGATAAAGATTCACTCCATCAAAAACTAGTGAAAAGAAAACGATTCTAAGAATTAACCAAATAATTATGCAGAAAATAAAACCTGTTTGTTTGCAAACACACATAATATTGCGTCCTTTAATTCATCTTCCTAAAAATTATAAGAAGTTGATTGTCGTTATTGAAGTATGTAAAATGAAACAATTAAGATAAATTTGAGTTAATCGACCCATTGATTTTCATATTGGAAGTTAAACGTGGTTTAGATCACAAGATTAACATTTGGCTATGTTTCGAGCAATTCTTCTCCCATCATCTGGCAAGGTGAAGGATGTTTTCCCAACTATTAGTACTACAAGACCTTCTTACCCATAATTATCAAATGTAATTTCCCTTCATGTTATCGTATGTGTAAGGTAAATTATCTTTTGAATTTATTTACCCAAATATTGGGTAGAATGTACGAATCGCTATAATGTGATTCTCACCCTTTAAGGAATGAATCTTCTCTTATATCTTTCTGTCCTTGATGTAAAGCTTCAGTATCTATCACTAGTGGTAAAACTTCAAATTAATTTGCTGGAAGACAGAATCAAGTAAATTTGGGCCAAATTTGGAGGTTCTTGGATCACTTGTTGACCAAAAATGGTCAAAAAACGGTCAAAATCTTAAAAAAGTTCTTGATTTTTGTCAAATTTTTGCATTTACTTGACATTTTAGCTTTAAATCTTGCTGAAAAGACTCACTTTTGATTTTTTTTTTTTGTTGCTTGGCCATGAAGCCCAATCCAATTCCTACGAGTTAGACCAAAAATGACGATTTCTAACTCAAACTGGGCATTAAAGGAGGGCTTCGCCCTCTTACATAGCCCATGTCTGATATATACGACATTGGCACTTAAAGGGTTAAAGGACGAGAACCAAACTAATAACACCACCTCATTGCCCCATGATGGGAGAGGAATCATTTGAAACATAGCCAAGCGTGTATCTTGTGATTAGTTAGTTCAAAAATAGTAATGGCACTAAGATTGATAAGATCTAACACTATAACACGTACCTCCAACATGGCTATTAGCTCTTGTTTTGAGATTCCTATCCTATCTTTATCTTGACTGTCAACAACATATATGATAGCATCTGTATTTGCATAGTAACATCTCCAGTATGGTCTAAAAGTTGAAACGTTTAATCCAAAATATTATTTTAAAAGCAAATCTAGAATCTCAGTCTCTGTCTTCTTCTCTAATCTTAATCCTAGCCTAATACTAAGGCCAGGAACCTGGCGATGCAATCTTTCTGATCTTTATTATGGCAAATGGCTTCAGCAGCAAGTTAGGTCACAAGGGCAGATTTTGCCCAATTTTCTATGCACATATTTTATAATTGGTTCAAAAATAGGTTTGTTTTAGGCATGATGACTTATTATTTAATTTTTCAAAAAAAGTTATGAGAAGACGTGTGTTGGCTCTCTCACAAACATTATAAGAGAAAAGGGTCAGAGCCAGATTCTTTGGCTTGCACTTCAGAGCCTCTAAATTTCTAGGTTCCGCAATATCGTGATGAAAGTTTTTTCTATGTTTTGTCGACTAAAGCTGATAAGGAAGCATACCTTATACTTGTTTGACCACCAAGATCCCAAACTTAAAATGTAAAAGAGAATGAAAAGTAACAAAGAATAGAATGATTGAAATCTTTTAATTTTACAGACCGTAAAAAACAAAAAAAAGTGATAAAATGGTGTAAATATTAGATAAAGTGGAACAACTGTTGTCATACCTTGAAAGTTCAGATTTTTATATGTTACACTTTCAACATTGAAACCAATAGCTGCAAAAAGAATAAACAAAGAAAAAATTACTTTCTGCCTTCAATATGGAAATTCTAAATGGCTTTACAATGAGATAAATAAACAGAAAATAAAAGACTTACTTGGTATTGTTGTAACAACTTCTCCAACTTGAAGTCTGTATAAAATTGTTGTTTTTCCAGCACCATCCAATCCCAAGATCAATACACGAAGTTCTTTTGAACCAAAAAGTCCACCAAAAATTCTTGAAAAGAAACCACCTACAACATAGAAAATAATTTGAGTTTTGATAAGACTTTAATCAAAATAACAAGGTCTCCATTGCCCTCATTTTGAATGAAAATGCAGTTAATCTTTATACATTTGTGTATTTTCTAGGACATTGTGATATTATGAGTCTTATTGATAAAAAAATATTCATAGGTAAAGAGGGTGAAAATAAAATGAAAATGGACCTAGGACCTTTGCTGGTGTTTTTCCAGTTATGTCTATAATGTTTTTGAAAGGCTTGTTCTAAGAGATGAGAGAGGAGAAAATCATTTTTGAATTTCAGGAGGAGCAAAATTTTAATCTCTTTTTAAACTTTTAAAATGACAATTTTAAATGCATGCAAGTTTTATTTTAATTCTTTCATATACTTTTATATACTTCATTATAATACCATCAGTTAGCAACACTGGGAAATGAAAATTTAAATGCTTGAAAGCAAATGAAACGCCTGATTGCTAACCAATAAACCAAAAGTTTTTATTTGATTACCAAGAAAGCGCTTCAAATTTCCAACTCTCCTAGATCAAAAGATATTGACATTTTTGTGGTAAAAAGGTCTTTGAATCTATGCAGAGTTTAGGCCTGAAAACTGAACATAATAATATTTTGATGGTCGGATATGTCCAACGTGATCGTTTTTTGGTTGGACAAAAAATTAAACCAGCTAGAAATTTAGAAACACTTTAGTGGGACATTTTTTGCCCTATTTATAAAAGAATGTCAGGGGATGTTAACACTCCTACGCAGTGAGTGCCTCTCATGAATCTCAAAAACAAGTGTACTTAAAGTTTCTTTTTAATACTCCGCTCCAACTAGAATCTGAGCAAGGAATAACTACTTGTGGTTTAAAGTTAGAAGGGTGAAGAGAAAGCAAAGGAAAGACCCAGTCTTATTATGAAACAGGGGATATTTTCAATTTCCAATAAATAAAAACGCTTGTCTTTCTCAATAAATAAAAACACTTATCTTTCTTGTCTTAGGAATCTGCTTTGTTTGAAGAACTCTATCATGTCTGATAATTTTGGTCTAAGAATTTTGCCTGATGGAAATCAAATGCATAATACGAAATTTAATGCAAAATGTGCAGTTTTTCAAGCTTGGTAACATTAATTCTGAATCAAATCAGAACCTTCAAATTGAGTAAGGAACATGTCAAAAAGTTAGTTACAGATATTTTGAATTTTTCTTTTAAATTTTGAAGCTTCATTAAAGGGGTAATCAGATGGTCTGAGAAATTTTAATTGCTGAAATCTTCTGTGGTCCTTAGTAAAACCTCAAAGTATTTTTGTGTAACAATTTTCCAAAATCTTAAGATATAAAATTTAATTTTGAAAATGGGTCCTTACACAGTTCTTACATTGAAATTCTATTGTTTTCATCCTAAAAGCCAAAGACTTATAACTTATATCTTGACTTTGGAAAATAGTTACATAGGCAAAAATATTTTGAGATTTTGCTTAGTTAGGAGAATATATAGATCCCACATGCCAAATAAATATTACCATCTGATTATCTCTTTAACCCTTAGGAGGCGAAAGACGTATATATACGTTTTGAAAAGGTCATTTTACCGATACACAGTCTTTTGGTCATAACTCCTGACCACTTGAGATTCAGAGAAAAAAATCTGCTGTTTTTTGTAGCTGAGAGAAAGAGCTTTCCAACAATACCAAAATTGATACCCGAATTGTTTGTCCTGAAATGGCCTTTGAAAGAATAAATTTCCAGAAAAAAATTATGAACTTTTTGGCCTTTTTCAAAAAAGTTAGCAGCTTTGAAAGGTTAATACCGTCAACTGCTTTTAGGAATATCTGACAAAACATGGGACGGCAATTCGGCCACCATTTCATGGAACCTCCAAAGTCATTTGATTTGAGTTAATAAACGGCGTATTAAAATATACAAGATTTCTCTTTCGTACCGAGTAGGCTTTTAAATCGAAATATGAAAAATCCGTAGTGAAACATACACATGCGAGTGTCTGCAACGAAGAAGAACAAATTAGTGGCAAAACGATGGAGTGTTTGACGTCACTTATGCGGCAAGTTACACACTCATTATTTGTTAATCCCATCAGACGATAGGCAGTTAGGCCACGGGTGTTCTCTAATTCTCCAATCGGCGTCCGGTCATTTTGAATGAAAACAAAAAAGTTTAAAAGGCAGTTAGGAACATCTGGCGATTTCCTGTATGCAGCCCCAATCAAAGAAATCATAACATCACTCATTAAAAAGTGGCATTCGTGCCTTTTCACACTTTTTTTAGCCTAGACGATGTAGCAAACATAATAAGTATAAGTACACTGTGCTCTTAATTAATTGGCTGAAAATCTTTTTTGCGTCAGAAAAACTTTTTCAAACTTTCAGCTATGATTGACCAAACTGTTGCAATGAAAATTATCCAGCGCATTTTTTATCTTCTTACCTTCTTCATTTTCAATGAAGCAATCGAATTTTACTGAAGGTAAGCACATAAGATATTCTTATAATTAATGATATTCATTGAAACACGCTTCGTTGTGCCCTGCGGTGGAGTGCATGACGTAACTTGCGCGGCAACTAACCTGCCTTCTGTTGGAAGATCATATTGGCCGTTTTGGCGTTACCACCCTCGAAGCAGCGGGCACCTTTGTCTTTCCGCAACTCTTTCCACCATTTTAGATGGCCTTAGCAATAGATCCAAAAGGGCGCCATAATCTTGGAACATAATTTGTTTTGGTCTCCGGCTTTAGGAAATAGCAATGTTTTTGGTTGTTTTCGATGGCAAATGGTAAGAAACTTAAGTTTAAGATTGTCATTTAATTTTTGCTGGGCTATAGAATGGCAGGATCCGGGATGGTTACCCTAACTGAAAGGGTGCAAGCTTTCTAGAAATCCTAACATAAATTGCATAGCTTTTACCAAAAATAGCACTTTAGGATCAGAAACAGTCAAAAACCAGCTTTTTCCAATTTTCTTTGAGTAACAGGAATTAACTCCTTGTTTGTTTGTTTTGATCTGAAATTTTCAGTAGGGGTGGCCAACATGGTTCCCGTGCTCATATCAGGGGGGCCTGAGACGGGGGTTGGGGAATTAAAGCTTCTAAGTAAAAAATCTCAATTATCACCCAAAAAAGTGCCTTTTTTGTCCGTATCTTTTACATAGATAGTCCCAGCCTTATCCCTCCTTCAGTAAAGCTTCCTATACCTTTTGTCCTCAAATGACTCAAATCCTGCAGTCTTATTGGACTAGAGAAAGCGAAAGCGAAATCGCGCGATCTGATTGGATGAAAAAAAGACCGTGGGACCTGGAACCGAAAATAATTCTCATTCTAAAACAAGATGGCGGCAAGAAAAGCACGTCTTTTTCTGTAAATTCTGGTTGATTTTAAGGTTTTATCTTATCTTATCTCATTTACTTTAATCAGTAGAGGCTTCTTCAATGTTTGGGGAAGGTAAGTTATTTGTTTTTCGGTGGAAAAAGTGTTTAATAAAGCATTTTTTGTGCTCAAGGTTTATTTTTCCTCCCAAATTTTTGTCTTCAATCTCATAATAGATGAACGAGTATTTGACTGATGGTTATGATTTTTTCACAGAACATACATAGTGGGCAGCACCCCTCCAACCCCCACCTGAATAAAGTCACCCCCACCTGCATAGGGTAACCCCCCACCTGAAAAATGCTACCGACCCAACCCCCACCTTCTTGGACCACCCCCACCTAAATTCTGAAAAGTTTCCAACCCCCACCTGAAAAAGGTTTTTGACTGTTTTAACAATTTTGAGGGTAAGCAAGGTTAATCACTTGAAAATAATTTCTATGCTTTTTATACTTCATACATCTTTTGTTATAATTATTAGACTTGGGAAGAAATAGATTTTTACTGTCAATGTATATGTTTATGATGAGCAGGGTTGAAAGAAAGTTTTTGAGTCAAAATAAGAAAACTAGTAAATAAACTCTCCAACCCCCACCTGAAAAAAGTCACCCCCACCTGTATAGGGTAACCCCCACCTAAGATTTGTGAGCAGGCTAACCCCCACCTGCTTAAATTTTTCTGAAAACCTCCAACCCCCCCCTAAAGTTAGGGGGGGGGTTCCCACTATGACATAGTTGTAAAACTATTCAGAAACTTGGACCTTATTACAGAATTTCAAAAAATCTGTTAGTTCTGGAGATATATTGAAAAGTTTAGACATGGGTTGTTCGCGTTCGTGTTTCGCATTCCCAAACCAAACACACGTGATTCGATTGTCGTTCGACTGTGTTCCATTACCGTTTAATCGTCTTTCGACTGTTGATTTCTCTATGCCAGACCTGATCAATCGAACTTGCCGAACCAATCGAACAATCGAACTAATCGAACTTCATCGAACGATTAAAATTCGATTAAAAAAATTAATCGAACCTAATCGAACACTCACAATTTTTGAAGCAATAGCAGTTCGATTATTTCGGTCAGTAAAAAGTTTGATTAGTTCGATGATATTTAATCCTCATATATCTTCCCTCGCTTGCAAAAACTTTGTCCTGGCACGTGATTGCCATTTCGACAGTTCCCGGACTTAACAGCTTGACGTTTATTGTACCAGGATATTTGTCTATCCGGAATAAAGTCCGTAGCCCCCTCTGTTGCGATTTCGCGCGCGGCCGAGTGGCGGAATACTATGCCCCAACAAACCCCGCCTCTGGCGCTATAAGGATACAGGAAAAGTGTGTAATCCGTTATCGGAAGTAATTTCCCGATTTACATTCCGAATTTGGCTTTGAAAAGAAGCTAATATACGGTGGCAGAGCAGCACAAACTTGTCGAAAAAAATTGGTTTATCGAACTGATCGAACCGAAACCCATTGATCGAACTTAATCGAACACTCACAATCTTTTAAAAAATCTTAGAGTTCGATTAATTTTTTTAATCGAACTTTAATCGTTCGATGGAGCTCGAATAGTTCGATTATTCGATTTGTTCGACAAGTTCGATTGATCGGGTCTGGTCTATGCTCTAAAGAAGGCCGATTTTCCATCGTAAATCAAAGAAGAGTATTTGACGCCCTCTGATGTCCCGAAAACATACAATCCACCACTTTCATCATACACTCTCAACCGTATGGAAAGGATATGATTTGTCACGTGATTGACATTCGGCATTCAGCAATTTTCCTCTCGGGCTGGAGGTTTTTGAAGGCAGAAAACCCAAATTTTTGTAGCCCAAACTTGACCTGAATATCAATGTCCCGACCAAAAGAATGTTTTACTATTTTGGCCCAGACATGACCAGAAAATGTTTGGGTTTATGCAAGATCAAGGGGCTATACCGTTGTTTTTTGTGAAAAATATAAAAAATAAATGATAAATGAAAAACTACAAGTCAATGTTGTATGGTAAAGTTTGTCAAAGTGCTACTTACCCATTTGATTCTTAAATTCAACTTTTTAGTGTGTTTTGGTGGTTTGATTATAAGTTGTGAGTGTCTTCTTCACTTCACTTTTGAACCTAGCCTCTTTATTTGTCACTTTCGATTACGTCCACTGAAGCGCCAAAAGAGCAATAATGATGACGTAAGATAACAACGGTGGGCTAAAAACATTGAAATTCGCATAAACGGACCAGCGGGGCCGGGCTCTAACAAGCCGACAGAGAACAGGGACGGGGCCGTCGCAATATTCACTTTTTTTTTGCTTGGAAATTAAATGCCCCAAAAGTCGAGCCCCCTCTCTGTTAATGATTTGAAGCATTCTCATATTAGGTTAGAAGAAAAATAAATACAAAAATTAGGGTTTGGAGAAATTTTTCACACTGCCGGCCCTCTACTAACAAAATATAGTAACGTAACACGTAAGTAAAGCAGCACTAGTTTAGCTTTCTCTGAAATTAAACCTTGTGGTGATGGAACTACCTACTTAAGGGAGCTTTTTTTAGTGAGAACTAATTTTGACGAACGGTCGATTCAAAAACTTTTTTAATTTTGGCGAGAACTTATTTTGACGAGTCAACGATTTTATTAATTTTGGCGAGAACTTAATTTGGCGAATGACCTATAACTATAAAATTGATTTTGGTGGGAACTAAATTTGGCGAATTTCGAGTTCGCTCGCCAGTTCCACCAAAATTAGTTCTCGCCAAAATAAGTTCCCTTAAGGTATAACGCAGGTGTCTCAACCATAAATCATTATTCAAAGAATAGAAAATTCAAAAAAAAGGCGTTAAAAGTTATTTCCCTAAAGGAAAAGTTCTACCGGGAATTTTTCAGAGGAAATCTGATTCGGCGGATTGCTCGAAAAATTGAATTTAGCAGGACTTTAATTTAGCAGATGAATGATGTTTTTGCTATTTGCTATTGAACAAGAAAAAACCTCCTATAAAGGCCTAAAATAGCATACATTTATTTGTCAGAAAGAGGAAAAGAAAAACATTTTTTGCTTATATCAGCATGATACAACAAAAGGCAGACGCTGTCCTGATATGAAATATGTGTCTGATATGAAACGGGAACACTTATGTAAAAACATAACCTTTAAGGGTACCATCGAAGAAATAAGGCCACCTCATGTGATAACATGTGGCATGAATTATTAAAGGTCTGAAAATGCTTTTGAATTGCTTTATTTTATGATGCCTTTTATGGTGCTGAAATCTGACCATATACTATTTTTTCAAGTAGATAAAAAGACGTTATATTACCAAACTAATACCCAAACCCCTAATTTGCCTCCTTGTCAGGATCAATGTTTTGCGAAGACCAAAAAAAAACACATTATAGGTTTAGTCAAATAGTACATCTCATATTCTTCAATATAAAACTTTCTGTATAAACAAAACAAAATCTAGATTATTTGATGGGACATTTTGTCATTGTAGGTGCTTTACATTTTCCTTTACCCTCGATGACAAGTGAGTTCCCTTTGTACGAAGCAAATCCTTCATCATCGACGGCAAGGTCTGGTGCAACTTGCTCCCAAATCTACAGAAAAAATGAAGTTGCAAGTTACAGTAGACTCTCACTTTTTTAACTTCTATCATTCGAATCTTTCTATAATTCGAACAAATAGGATTGCCCATTCCAGTTTCGATCAGTGAGGGTCTGAGTATTAGTAGTTGAGTTAAAGGCAGGTTAACATATCCGTATTTTCTAGTACGGCGATGTGACTGAAATGATTTGGAACAACAAACAGTTTTGATCCGCAAAAAGAAGGTGTCCTGAGTCAATCAGGATCTAGACAAATTTAAAGCTACCGTCTCCGTTTTAGAAAAAAATAGATGGCTAAAAACGGTAGATAAAAGCATAAGTAGATGAAGGGAGGATTCCTATAGCCTTCATTCGCATTGCAACGTTTTTGTTCTTTTGAAACACGGAAAAAAATATAGGCTTGCTTTTAGAACAAAATCGAAACTATTGGTAAAAAAGCGAATGATTGCTTTGAAGAATATTAAATGGTCTGGATCTGGAAAGAACTTGGTAGGACAAAATTATATCAGAGGGATTTTCGGGATCTGAATCGGAAACTGAAATTTAAAGAAGTTGTTTACCTTTTTCTTTGGATTAAGTTGTCCATCAGGTTCACCTGTTAGAAAGTATAAAGATGCATAAAATCAAAGACTGAATCAACTCTTTACATTGACAACGTAGTAGGTCTTGGCTATAAGTTTGACTTTTACAAACAAGAAATACAAATATGGAAAAATAATCAAGAGCATTGAAAACATTGCAGACGATATTCTCAAATTAGGGCAAACGAATTTAGGTGCAGCCATGAGAATTCTTACCGGCAAATTGCGGACAGATAACACGATCGCCAATAGCAGCACCTTCGGGTGGCGTGATGATTTCCACTTTTTCTGGTGTGGACGCACACATGATCATTCCTTCCGATGCAATGCCTCTCATCCTGTAAAGTGGTGAAGGGGAAAGAAACTCTCCTTAGAAGATAAAGTTTCAGTAAACTCCTTGAAAACATTTTATTAATCATAGAACAAGAGCTAATTTCCGATTTCTTGTACTGTAGTTGGCGGTCATTGTCGTTACTGGTAACACAGCCATCCATAACTGGTCGTTAAGGGAATAACCAGATAAAAAAGAGCTTCAGCTCGAAAATTTCCATAGTCAAAAGAAAAATGTTTTACAGCGAAAAGGTTACACGTGATGTACGAAAATCGGAGCTTTTCAATTGTCATAATCTCTCCATAAAAATAAATTAAACTAAATCTTAATAAACTCAAATAATGCCAAGAACCAATAGCATTATATTAAGGTTATATCTTAAGAACATCATCTCAATCAAATCAAGCGTATTTTTAGATTGGACATTTGAGGTGAAGTTTCAGGTCAGGGGTTTTTTTTGAGTGTTGGGGTTTAAAAAAATTAGAGGTGAAATGTCGGACCCTAGTGCACACTTTGTAACAGTATAGTTAAAAATTGGTTTGAATTTTGAAAAATTAAACTATAGTGTACTTACTTTTGTGGTTTGAGATTGCATAAAAAGATGGCTGTTCGATCCTGAAAATGAAAAGGACAAGAAAATATGACTTTGTTACTTTGATGGATTCAAAGCTTTAACGGCTAACAGAATTCTCACTGGGTCACTAAGACAGAGTATAAAAAATTATACTGAACATAAAACCCTATGTTGACTTTCGAAATTGGGAAGCTCTCACCTTCATTTGTTCCAGAGTATAATGTTTTACCAAACCACTCAAAATTGTCCTCGGCTTTTCTTCACCAAATTCCACTAAAAAGACAGTAAAAGAGTAGCGTTATATTTCATGCACAAACGTTGGAACAAAGGACACCACAAGACCCATAGAATAGTTGTCTGAATTTTCACCATGAATCCACGAACAATGACAATTTTCACGCTTTTATGAAGCATTACGCTTATAAGCATACCCAGGCTCAAACCGATTTAAAACTAAGGTTCAAACTTATTAGGGTCAAATGATTATGAATCAGGTTTGCAGGACCGTGCAATAACTGATGTGATATTACACAGTCGTAAGTAGCATCGATAATCGTTGTAAACAAGAAAAGGTTACAGGTAACTAATAAAATCTTATAATGTGCATCATTTTATGAAATATTGAGCGCACCTGTTTCCATGAACAGACCATCAGCATCAGGATGTCGTTTCACATCAATGATCTTTCCAATTTTCAAGTTCAATCGTGAAACATCGATTGGTTTTGCGCCCTCTGAAATAAGCATAGCAGATAAAAAATCTATACTTTCGGCATCGACTTATATCGAATAATCAATCGGTGACTTGAGATTCTACTAATGGTTGGGCTGTAGAAAGACGAAGAAAGTAGAGAGGTTCTATAGAGATTTTCGGACTAGGATTGTATAGGGGACTCAAGAAGTTAATTTTGGCATGGATTTTTGTTGGCATGGCAAAAAATACAATATTTGGCGGGGTTTAAAAATTGGGAAAGTTTTTTGCTGAAAATCGGCAAATTCGACAAATTTAACCCCCCCCTCAAAATGAATCAACTTATTATTTAATAACAATATCACTAAAATCACTGCCAGAACTTTAACCAAAGAAATCCGAACAAAAGCAGCCCAGTGTCTTTGAAAAGGGGTATTTATATCATATACTGCAATAAACCTACCTGCCGCTGCTTTTGGTGCTTTATTTTCTTTGTTGGCTTTCTTCTTGTCTTTCTTGTTCTCGTTGGAAGCTTTTGCTTTCTCATTCTTCTTGTCACCTGAAGAAGGTGCTGGTTGCGAAGGTTTTGGTGTCTCTTCCACCGTTGTTGGGGTTGATGCAACTGGGGTGGATTTCTCAGGAACAGCTATTTGTTTGACTACAAAATGAAAGTTTAACATAATATCGTATGATCAAAGTTTGAGATTCAATTTTCGTACCATAATTTTTGTTTATGTGATTACGTTCCTCGTAAAAATGTAAGGTAAAGAAAAGGCGGTTAAATTTAATGTAGTTTTAAACATGGAATTGATCTTGGAAACAATTATTTCAAGTTACATAAGGATATCTCGTTCCATAGGAAAACTATACAACTTATCAATCACCATCATAGTTTCTACCCCCTTACATTTAGGGGGGGTCTTAGGTTTTGATGAACCAAAAGCAAGGGGGTGTTAAAAGTATGACTTTCCTAAGGGGGGTTGCCAGTTAAGGGGGGGTCTTCTTAGATAAGGGGGATCTTCCTTGAATTATGCGAAATTATGACTTTCATTTCATCGTTTCATTTATACTGATTTTCTAAGGGGGGGGGGGGGTGTGAAATTTCAAATGAATTCCTAAGGGGGGTCTTGACCCCTCTACAAACTATGGGTCACCTAATAGAAGATAACTGGACAACAAACTAAATTTCTTCTCATGATATGAAAGTTTGATTTTTAAAAGTCATTAAGGATAAAGATAACAGCGGATAGAAACAACTTTTGATAGTATTTTAAAAAAGTAAATAGCTTTTAGACTTTACCTCCATTTTGTGATTCATAAAAGCGTAAATCATATTTCAATTTCTGGACTTGTTTTTCTGCTTGCTCATTTTCTTTGCGAAGCTTTTGAATCTCCTCCTGGTAAGGTTAAAAAGCAAAGAAAAGAGGTTAAAACAAAAACCAAAACCAATCTGTAAGTGTAGACGCTTTTGAAAATGTATTCTTCTTTTAAAATATAGACAGAAATTTTTCATTTTTTGACAATAATTATGTTGTCTTCAAGCCTAAGTCCAATCCTGGTTGCGCGAAAAAGAAAATTATGTAAATTAGGACATTTTTAAATCTAAATCACATTACTTTATTAGTGTATCATTTGAAAATCATCTGAATATTAGCTATCAACGTATAGCAACAATGGTGCAAAATTTGACCAACAACCATGTAAAAAGTGCCATATAACAGAGTCTGAGTAAATCATGCTTGTAGATTTATGATAGGTATACCTTTTCTGCTATCTTCTGCTTTTGCTCTGTAAAAAAAGAAATCAAGTATTTGAAGGAATATATCAATAAATAACTCTATGAGAACATTATTTTAAATTGTTATTGAAAGTAAAATTAGATAGCATAGCTTATTGGCTGAATTCGCTTGTTCTGCAGAAAATGAATCAATTTTCAAGTAAGGAATTAAACAATGATCTATAAACCCACTATTCAAAAAAAAGCATCAACCAACCCAATTGTTAACCAACATCCCACTTTTTTCCAGTCAGATGACAATTGCACTTTTTTACCTCGAAAAACATCTTGTTTCTGCTTTGAAATTTTCCAGCAGTGTTTTTTTTACATGCAACATGTTCTAATCTGGTAATAAATAATTTACAAACCTGCAATTGAAACCAAAACAGCAATCTGTTGTTTTAACAAATCGATAGTTTTCTCAGCTTGTTGTTGGCGTTCTACAAAGGCATTCATTCTTGTAGTGGTGGATGAAAATGATCGAGTATGTAAAGTTCTTCTAATAACTGGGAAAAGTTTATTCATATATTTTTTAGTTTTGTCAGTTTTTATTTTTATTTTTAGAATCTGGAATGAAAAAAAGTGATAATGTTAAGAATATGAAGCAAACAATCGAAATTGAGGGTCGAAACTTATGATTTTATTTTTATTTTCTATACCTCTGAAATAGAAGGGCTGAAACTAGATTTTGAAAAATTCGAAACAGTGGGATTTCCAAGATTTAAAACGTAGGTCCCTAATAGACAACACCTTCCATTTATTTTCAAAAGTAGGTACTGCTAGACACCATTAAAGATAATTAAAGTGAAAAAGACAAAAATGAATAAGGTATTCCAAAATATGGCAATAGCCATATCTCAGCCATAATAGCCATATCCATGCCTTTCCAGGGCATTGTCTTAAATCTTCCTTTTTTTTTTACATTAAAATTTTCAAATTTATCACCAAGGCTTAGCAAAGCTTTTGTACAAGATTTTCCTTATTAAAGCCTCATAAGAAAGTTTTATATTCAAGTATGGTCATATTATATTAGGTTAGCTCATTGAATAATTGAATGTGGGAAACACCAAACTCCCTGAACATAGACAGATTTGTAATAATCCCAAGCAGAAATTGTATTAAAAATTCTTTGTAGAATGACAAGTAGTGTAATAGGATTCTCGTGGAAATTTGTAATAAAACTCTATAATAAATTATTTTATGTTCAAGTCTCATCCTCTTCTTCATCCTCATAATAGTTAAGTGTTATTCCTCCACCTGTAGACACCTTGTCTTCTGATTTAGTTGGTTTGCTAGAAGAAGGCTCTTTCTCAGAAATTTCTATTTCTTTTTGTTTACTTTTTGAAAATGTTGAGGATTTTCCAAACTCAAACGTTTCCATAACTCTGGCTTTGGCTCCATGTGATGATTGGAAAGTAGGTCTTTTTGAATTTATTTTATTATCATCATTATTAGTTTTGCTACTTGATTGTCTAAATTTTGGCTTGAAATCGACACCCTTGTCTCTGTTGAAGTCCTCATTCTCCAAATCTTTTTCTCCTCTGAGACTGTCTATAAAATCTAATGCAATCTTTTTGTTCAGGGCATCACCTTTTAATTTTGAATCACGTGTTCCATCTTGCTTCAAACTAGAAATAAACAAAAAATGTCTTTAACTTTAGTTCAAACTGGTTCAAGATGAACAAAATCAAATTTCTTGTTTTCGGTTACTTTGTTATAAATCATAAGATTTTTTTTCAAAAGATACCTAGTTTTACATAGTCTTAAACTATAATTAATTATATGAAGAAAAAAAAAGAATATCAGAGAAAGCAGTCAGTTTGCTTTTGTAAAAATATATATCTTTGGCACCATTTGTCATTTTAATCAACATGAGCCAAGAAAGATGTAACAAAAGGTTCAAATAAACGTACCTATATTTCTGGTATTTTTCAGGATGAAGAACATGATCAGGTACCCTTGCATTTCTACGTCCTCTTTGTGGTCTGTCATAAGGTTTTTGGAATTCGTTATTATCTCTTGGACACCTTTTGGGAGGCTTATAAAGTTCTCGACTTTCTCTATGATGAGATCTTTCACCAGGTTTACTAAACTCTTGTTTTTCATTTCTACTATCGGCTTGGTGATATTCTCTATGAGCTCTTTTCTCCTTGTTTTCTGTGATATTCTCTCATCATTATTTTTGCTGTTTATTATCTTGTTAGAGTCTTCATTTATTGATTGTTTTTCATCCAAGCTCCCAAAGATTGAATTTAAACGATCACTAAAACCACCAGATTGTCCTTGCAGCTGAAATGTTTTATTTTTTGTTGGATCCATTTTCATTTACTCCAATTAAAACATTAATCATTTGAAATATTAGTACTACATATTTCATTGAGGCAAAGAGTATGATTCAAAAATTAGTGTTCAAGCAATAATAAGAACTTTTCTGCTAGGACCCTCCTGGCGCTCCGGAAACGTACGGAGCAAAAAGTACCGTTTTTTTACGTGCTCCCGAACACCGGATGATTTTGGATCACTTTCAGTGTTCCGGAGCACTTTCGGCGATTGGTCTACACCAGAACTCCGGAATGTTCTGGTGCACTTCAGTTATTCCGGAGCAAGATATCTGCGATATACATACGATAACGCTTGCTCTGCTAATCATGTGCGTATTTTTGATAAATCAGCCAACTCATGGTAGTTTCAATATTTCGACCAGTGACACGGTCTAAAGCTCTAAAACAGCATCTAATAACATGAAAACGAGAATGAAAAATTTTTAACAACGTCATCATTTTTTGACGTCAAAATTTGGTGTTGATTGCTTTATTAGACTTGAAGTTATTGCCTTTTTTTAATAATGACATCCTTTGAATCTTACTTATGACATGTTTTTTCGACGAATTTCGTAATGTCAAAATCACTTTTTGGCCGATATCTTGAAATTTGCTTAATTTACATTTTTGACCCAGCACTTTCTGTAACAATCTCGTTAATAGACTTTTTTTGAGCTATATGCGAGAGTTAAGTAACAATGGGAAGCAATGGGAAGCAGTGGGAAAATCGGGAAACGGGGCTTGGACTTTCGTTCAGTACAGCCGGAACTTCAATATTCCAGGTTTAGAAAAAGCTATTCCTCTTATCAAAATAAGGCGGAACTAAGTAGCGCCCTAGGCCATGATTGCCGCTTCATCTCTATTTGTCTGCGCAGTTAGTGGAAATACCTCCATTTAAAGAATGTTCAAAGTTCACAATAATGACTTTTTTTTTATTACAAAAATCAAACAAGTGAGAACAAGTCACTAAAACTAAAAGTCAGCAGGCTAGGTCCACGAAACATAAGCAGAACTCAACCAAATTTTGCTAGAAGGGAGAAAAAAACGTGCTGAGTCAATCTATGAAGTTCAAAACTTGTGCAAAGTGATGGGAAGGCCAAAAATTAATGAAGAAAGAAAAGTCTCCTTGTTAAGAGAAAGAAATCTTAAGAGACCTTCTCTTAAATGAGTATATCTCTTTAGGGTATAATCCTTGACTGACAAACAGTTAGTCACACTTAGCGTCCCGCCAAGATGCGCATCAAAGAAAAATGCTGTGAAAGCGCTCTATTGTTCACTTGACTCGCAAGCAAACAAGTGCGCCGCAAAACTTCTAAAGGAATTCATCAAAAAATAACCCGCCACTTTTTAATGAAATTAACTTTTTCAAAAACTATCAGAAATTGCCTAAAATTTGAGCCATAGATGAAAAGATTTGAGCCAAGTCAACCTTGAAAAGTAATTTGAAGATTAACTTCCCAAGAAAAAGATGGGTGTCTGTAAAATCCCACCCTTCATATCTGTTTATATATTTGTTTCAATCCGTGATCTGTGGCTTAGGTTTCTTCTCATCTTCAATTTACACAGAAGAAACCGGGAATTTGAGGCGATAGTTAGATTGTCAACAAAGCGCCGTAAAAGATCATTGAATAAAAGAAGAACTTAAAATCTTAAATATTTTCTTTTTGAAGAATTAGGTGCAAAAAAGTCATTTCTTAACTGCTTTAAGGGGTCTTCGACAAAAAATTTTCAAATTTTTTATCGGCATTGAGCCAATAAGCTCCAGACCCCCTCCCCCCTTGCTCTTATCGGCCAAACTTTTTCGAAACCAACTTTTACATCTTGGAAAACACATTTTTTCCAATCATGCCTGCAATCGCGTTGAATTTTTGTCTATGTATTTGCACCAACATTGAGTTTGTTCATATCCGCATTGATATTGTTAATCAAAACAAAGTTAAAAAGACGCGATGAAGTTGCAACATTTCGAAAGAAACAGCAGCACGCTGACTTTTAAAGTAGCGAATTTGTGCGCGAAGGTGAAAGCAAGTGAAATTGTATGCTTTCAGTGGAGTTTGTGGACG
Organism: Clytia hemisphaerica; assembly: GCF_902728285.1. Taxonomy (NCBI): domain Eukaryota; kingdom Metazoa; phylum Cnidaria; class Hydrozoa; order Leptothecata; family Clytiidae; genus Clytia; species Clytia hemisphaerica. Next base: position 237,120 of record NW_027103529.1, read on the forward strand.
AAATCAGAAAGAAATTAACTGAAAATATTTTCATCCCAATACTTGTTTTTTTATCGGTACCCTATGTAGTTAGACCCCCCTACCCCCTTATCGGCCCAATGCCGATAAAAAATTCGAAAGTTTTTTGTCGAAGACCCCTAATCGAAATGAGGGATTTGGAAAATTTTCTATGTTTAGTTTTTTGCACAAACCCCTGTAACTATGGGCGAGCACCCTGTTGCTAAGATGTTGGCTTGAAATCGAAAATGGAACCACTTAAAACGAAAGTAAAATCGGCCCGTACTCGAATCCTGTAATCTTGATATACGAGTTTAAGTCTATACTGACAGGTCATTCATTTGAGGGCTATGCATGTTACCCAATCTCTCGGCGCTCGGTATCCAATCACCAATTCAGGCAAATTTCCAGGGGCTTTCTGCTACCGGATAATGGTAGTAGAAACTGAATCTTTAATTGAGTTTTGGAACTCAATATTTATGAAAAATAAAATTAGCTATGGAGGAAAAAGGTTAATTACTGTAGTGAAAAATGTCTTCAAATATTTGATATTATAGCACTTATTCCGCAAAAAAGCATAATTTTCTTGGGGCTTTGCCCCATAGACCACACCAGGACTGTCCTGTTGGTTGGGCTGTTTACAAGACCCCAGAGCCAGACCACTGACCTTTATATAACCCTGGACAAAGCTTCTCAATCCCAGCCAAGCAAAAAATCTTTGATCGGAGTTTTTTGAAAATTGGTACCCTAATGTCGACACTACTCGATAGTGGTGTAAATGCATCGAGAGAGCTAGGTCTACTTTCACGGCCCTGCCTATGCCCCGGGACAGTCCGGGGTTTTTTTGATGCGTGCCCGGGGTCCGTATTATTTGTTTTTGAGAGACTACCCCGGACGCCCCAGACAGCCTGCGCGGTCGCTTTTTATAGAATCGCTGACCGCGCGGGCTTTTTTCTAATTCATTGAAATATTCTTCCGTGGACAAACGCCGTCTTCCAAAAGATCTTGTAATGTCCTGATTTTGGCGTTTCGTGTGTGAGGCCTGTATTTGAACCTTAAATCTCAAGCGTGGTTTGTTCAGCAATCAAATTCTAAAATCTAACCGAAAGCTGAAAAATGGATCCTGATCAGACAGAGAAAGGTAAGTAAAGTTATTTTTTTTATTTTTAATTTTTAATTTAATTGGCGATATACGTCCGGGGTAAATTTATGGCGCAAAAAATGGAGCCCCGGACGTAGGTCCGGGGAAAAAGTTATTTTTTTCAGACCCCAGACATTTGCCCCGGACTGTCCCGGGCATAGGCAGGGTCGTCTACTTTCCCTTAAATTCTTTTGATGATGTAGCGGCGTTAGACGTTAATTTTTAGCATTGCAATGGCTTCTCCTTGGGTACCAATTCTAAAAAAACTCCAATCAAAGATAGCAGATATTGCTTTGTCCAGGGTTATATAAAGGTCAGTGAGCCAGACCTCCTGTCTGCTTTTTTTGAGCCTAAGTTAGCAACTCCAGAAGATTTTTCAAGTTTTAATTTTTTTTTCAAAATCTATCCTATCTTGTAGAGCTTTGAAAAAGAAAGAAAACGAGGGGTCATAGGCCTCCAGAGGATTAGTGATTGTAAAGATATTCAAATTTTAGTGTCAGAAATTTGACTAAAAATGTCAAAAAAAAGGTTAGGAAAATAGCTTGGAAAAATTCGAAAAATGTGTCAAAAAAGAAAAAAAAGAAATTTTCCAGTCATGCTTCTAAAATTTTGCATATCTCTTTTTCTAATGTAGCTAGAGACCTCAAATTTGGAGGGAGAATTCTTGATGGTGTTCAAATATTATTATATAAAAATATTTGTAAAATATTAGTATATTTTATCAAAATAACGAAAGAATATCTTTTTTTGAAAAAAAGAAGACATTGCATTGTTTTATTTTGTTGTTTTGAAGAAAATAGCTTGGAAAAGGTTGAAATGAGTCAAAAAGGTGGTAGGGACCCATTTTCAAGGGGCCTCTGGAAATGGACGAACAAAAACTTATGAGTAAAGAAAAAGTTTTTCTGAAAGGAGAAACCCCAAATGAAAAAAAAATCCATTTCGGCAGAAATAAAAACTTTTTTTTGGGACATTCCCATGCTAAAGAAGCAAAAAAGTTAAAAAAACTACGGGTGCATACCATTTAGCCAAAAACCCAAAAAAGTGAAACAGAGGGTTTAGCGAACGCATTGATTCATTTAAAAGTTTACCTAAACAGATGATCAAAGCCAACAGTCTTTTTTCTGTGTTTTCTTTGTTCGCTAAACCGAGGGTTTAGCAAACAAACTGCACCATTTGATTTTTTGTTTTGCTAAACCATTATTCTAACCAAGCAATACATTTTGTTTACGCTGGTTCACTAAGCGCACGCATGCATAAGCCCTAAGCTTTAATGTTTTCTTCTGCTGGGCTACCATTTTGAAATTCGTTGCTGTGACTTCAGGCAAGATCCTAGAAATCGAATTAGCAATGTAACAGCTTCTTTGTTTAGGTAAACAAACCCAAACCATCTGCAGTTTAGTGGAACAGTTTCAGTTTTTTGGTTTTGAACATTAAAAGGTATGCAACCTACATGAAAATGAAAGAACTAGAATTAGCGATTGTGACTTTTGAATTCCTCACCCTTTTTCTGATAAACATACACAGTTTCAGCCTCCAAATACATTTTCCTCCGTTTCCAGACACATTTGATCTTCGATAGTTGTAAATTGTTTTTCTCCCGTCGGCAAACAATTTTCAAAATATTGCAAAATGTTTGGCATTTTACCAATTTGCCGTCTAGCCCGTGTCCCACAAGTGTTATATACTGCTGGAAAGCTAAGATCACGGGCTTTCATTTAGTAAAAACCGGAACGCTTTAGCATACATAAAAAAAAAGTTCCAAGAGTTCAAAGTTCACAGAAAAATGAAACATTTGGTTTGATGTCAACGAAAGTTGCATGACTTCTGGAGTGGAAAACATAAAAGACAAACCTCCGAAATGTGATCCTTATCTCTGATCCCGTCCTTCTCTTTTCTGACTGTCTGAGCTTCTGAGTTTCTGAGACTTAGTTTCTCATTTCTGACTGAGTTTTCATACCTGTCAATCATTTGTTCATCAATTTCGACCAGTCTAATTTTCGCACCGAGTGGGATTCGAACCACCACCAAAGAAAGAACGACCCTCGGCATGGCCCGAGAATTCTCGGGCCAACACTTTTATTGGAATTCGCGTAAAGCCCGAGTATGGCCCGAGCTGGCCCGAGAATTCTGGCCGTGTTCGGGCCACACTCGGGCCAATTTTTGAAAACATGATTTAAACAGGCGCGTAATTCCAGGACTGAATTTTTTTAACATTTTCTTTGAGAAAAACTTGGTTTCTCTTATTTATATTTTAAATATATGAATGTTGTAAATTCATATAAATATTAAATGTCTTATTTGGTATGAAAACATAGTTATAAATATACTTAGGGTGGAAATATTTGCTAGTAAACTGGTCCTGGTTTTAAACTGAAGCGTGTCCACGCATTGAGTTTAAAGCCCGAAGGGCTAGAGTTCAATCTCTAACCTTTCTCAGGCAAGAAAAAGTGAAGCCTTAAAAAATGCGCCACATTTTTGACGACAGATTGAATCTAGCAATTCCTTGGTTTATGATTGATATTTTTTTCGAAATTTAGCGGTAAATTTTAGTTTCAATCTGTCATTTGTGTAAAAACCAGGCGAGCTGCTCAAGGCCGCGCAACTTTGGTAGGATTTGTTGGCTTCAAATCTTACCAAAGAGATCGACTTCTAGCCCTTCGGGCTTATACTTCATTGTGTCCACGGGAAGCTCGTAAAGTTTTTTTGAGCGATATAAACAAAACAGACAAATCTTATTTTGTACTATTTTGTTTGACTGGACATGCTGAATTAATTTAAATATGGAATCTCCTGACATGGTCCGAACATGGCCCGAAGGACTCGGGTCATGTTCGGGCCAAAAGAATTGATAGGGTCTCTCGGCCCGAACATGGCCCGAAGAGGCCCGAGAATTCTCGGGCCATGTCGAGGGTCGTAAGAAAGACCTTCGGTTCCGGAAGCCAGCGCTCTATCCCTTGAGCCATCGCCGCACAGCAGAACCATGCAATTCATAACATTTTATACCAAACTGGCAAAATACGGGGGTAATGTTATTATAATATGGGTAAAAGTACCCCTTTTTTAAACCTGACTGAAATTCGAGCCGTTACTAGCATCAACCCTGCGGGCCCAAGGTAGCGACTCCAGAAGTCATGCAACTTTCGTTGACGTCAAATGAAATGTTTCATTTTTCCGTGAACTTTGAACCCTTGGAACTTCTTTTCTATGTATGCTAAAGCGTTCCGGTTTTTACTAAATGAAAGCCCGTGATCTTAGCTTTCCAGCGGTATATAACACTGTGGACACGGGCTAGACGGCAAATTGGTAAAATGCCGAACGTTTTGCAACATTTTGAAAATTGTTTGCCGACGGGAGAAAAAAAATTTGCAACATTCGAAGAACAAATGTGTCTGGAAACGGAGGAAAATAAATTTGAAGGCTGAAACTTTGTATGTATATCAGAAAAAGGGTGAGGAATTCAAAAATCACAATCGCTAATTCTAGTTCTTTCATTTTCATGTAGTTTTTTTAACTTTTTTGCTTCTTTAACATGGGAATGTCCCAAAAAAAAGTTTTTATTTTTGCCGAAATGGATTTTCTTTCATTTGGGTTTCTCCTTTCAGAAAAACTTATTCTTTACTCATAAGTTTTTGTTCCTCCATTTCCAGAGGCCCCTTGAAAAGGGTCCTACCACCGTTTTTGACTCATTTCAACCTTTCCAGCTATTTTCTTCAAAAACAAAAATAAAACAATGCAATGTCTTCTTTTTCAAAAAAAGATATATCTTTCGTTATTTTGATAAATATACTAAATATTTTACAAATATTTTTATATAATAATATTTTAACACCATCAAAGAATTCTCCCTCCAAATTTGAGGTCTCTAGCTACACTAGAAAAAGAGATATGCAAAATTTAAGAAGCATGACTGGAAATTTTCTTTTTTTTCTTTTTTGACACATTTTTCGAATCTTTCCAAGCTATTTTCCTAACCTTTTTTTTGACATTTTTAGTCAAATTTTTGACACTAAAATTTGAATATCTTTACAACCACTAATCCTCTGGAGGCCTATGACCCCTCATTTTCTTTCTTTTTCAAAGCTCTACAAGATAGGATAGATTTTGAAAAAAAAATTAAAACTTGAAAAATCTTCTGGAGTTGCTACCCAAGGCGCCGAGTATGCACCCGACACAGTGACAAGCCGTTACTAGCAACCCTGACCTAAACAATCCCAAACAAACAGCAAAACCCCCGGAAAATTTAAAATGTCGGAATGAGCAATAGCCGATCACATTTTGGAGGTTTGTCTTTTCTGGAGTCGCTACTAAGGCAGGTACATTCATTCTGATTTCTGAAACTCAATCTTCTGATTAAAAACGGTAGCAGCTCCAAATCCTGGAAATTTGCCTGCAATACACCGTTTAGGAGTGTCGACTGCGCACGCGTCAATCCAATTTTCCATTGTTTTGATTTTAGCGATCACGGAAAATTCACTCTCCTCCGTAAAAAAACGGTAGGTAAACATCTGGTTCTCATAAGGAAACATAGCAGAAAAACGGTAGGTAAAGAACTCCTTTTAATCATAACTTCTTTTCCTCTTGATGAATTTTTGTGAAATTTTCAGGAGAGACTTATAAAATTATCATTGATATCATGTTCAAATATCTAAATCATTCTCTTTAAAGGAGAGACAAAAATTCACAATGTTTACATTCCTCTAACCTTTCACAGTACTAAAGTGCGCATTTTTACCTACCATTTTTACCGGGCCTCTGCAATGGTCAATGGAGTACCGTGAAATGGCGAGACTCCTAAACGGTGTATTGACTTAAAATTGTGCACCAACCTGCTTTGAAAGATTCTGAAACATACTTACTTTCTCAAATCCCTATCGAATGGATAGTGATAGTATAAACGTAGGTACCTACCGTTTTTAACTGTAAATAGATCTGAAAAAAGAAATATATCATATCATATCATATCATATCATAACATCCCACACGTAAATTTTGCCCCATTTTGATTTCAGAAGGAGAGAGTTATATCGGATCACCCAAAGTTACCTTCATTTTTTTATTTTTCATTTTTTTATTTTTTTATCCACGGATCGCTGATAGTCACCTTTCCGGGGGTTTTGTTGTTTGGAATTGATTAACTAACAGTTAGGTAGGGTCAGGGTTGCTAGTAACGGCTTGTCACTGTGCCGGGTGCATACTCGGCGCCTTGGGCCCCGCAGGGTTGCTAGTAACGGCTCGAATTTCAGTCAGGTTTAAAAAAGGGGTACTTTTACCCATATTATAATAACATTACCCCCGTCTTTTGCTAGTTTGGTATAATATGTTATGAATTGCGTGGATTTGCTATGCGGCGATGGCTCAGTGGATAGAGCGCTGGCTACCGAATCTGAAGGTCTTTCTTTGGTGGTGGTTCGAATCCCACTCGGTGCGAAAATTAGGTTTGTCGAAATTGATGGACAAATGATTGACAGGTATGAAAACTCAGTCAGAAATGAGAAACTAAGTCTCAGAAACTCAGAAACTCAGACAGTCAGAAAAGAGAGAGACAGGATCAGAGATAAGAAAATAAAAAAAAAACATGAGGGTACTTTGGGTGATCCGATGTAACTCTTTCCATTTCAGAATGGCTGTCAAGGAATTGGATTGGATTTAGCAAAGTTCACTCCGATATTACGGAGCTTGATACCGGTGGCTCAAAATAGCGGACAAACAGAGAGTTCAAAGGTCAGAAAATTTGAAATTCTAGGAATTTTATTTTTGACTTGTACCCAAGCCTAAAAATTTCAAATCTTTGACAGCGAGTGTAAAAGTAGAGAAAGAAGGCGTCAGTTTATGTCAGTCATCCAATAAACCTTTTTTTCGTAAGGTTTTAGCATTCTAAGTTGTGACAAATTTAAAGGATTCACAATTTTGGAAAGGTAAGTTTAATTTGGCTGGTATATTTTATTTTTACTTAACTCCCATCCATTTTCAATTTTGTGGACCATTTGCCATTTTCAACCTTCTGTTGTACTTTTGTAAAGTTTTATGATACCAGGCGTCCGCGCTCGATAGGATCGATCATCGGAACGGCTCGATGACGGATCGATATGTGATCGATGGATTACTTATCGATAGATCGATAGAGGATCGATACTCAAGATTTTTTTAAGCTTATGATTAGTTATCGATCTATCATCAATCTTTTATCGATCTTATCGACCCTATCGACTCTTTCTAAAAATCAAGCTCTAATATTAATCGATCTTTCTCGCTATCGATTACCTATCGATTACAATTAAAAAGAAACACTAATTACTTCAAATTTGAGTTTAAGGCAAAACCTGGGAAACCGGTGGAGCCATCTTTTTCAGTGTAACTAAAAAGAAAATTTACAAAAACAAACAAGACAATACAAACAACAAGAAGCATTTGGTTTGAAACTGACAAGGACACAAGGACACAAGTGGGCAAACCAAGGAACGTGTGTGTAGATACCCTTGAGGTTTCGGCAAATAACCAAGGACCGGCTGTACGTGTGATTGGATCCACGTGCAGCTGAGCAGGTACCTCATATTCTATTCTATCTTCTCTGACTCGATTCATGATGAACCTGTTTAAAATCTTATTCTTGGTTTTCATCTGGCAACCCACCAGAGAAGAGGTTTCATTAAACCAAGGGAATTCTCTACTCTGCTGCAAAATCCTGTCTAAGAATGAAATCTCCTTGTTCTCCTTTGCCCTTTCTCATCAGGAACACCGAAACTATCCATACAATCCATACAAAATGAGCACAAGTGCAACACTTCAACAACTACTATTGATAATCAGTGGATCGGTCGAATTAAACCCTGGACCAGCTTCGAAAGTGAAATATCCATGTGGCGAATGTCGAAAAGCTGTCACTACAGGTGCTTCCATCGCTTGTGACCTTTGTAATCAATGGTTTCACCGCAAATGTTCGTCAATGAGCGACCAAATTTACAATGTCATGTTAACGAGGAGAGTTTGGAGTGGCTTTGTCCAGGTTGTGCACTGGCAGATATTTCGAACAGTCTCTTTGACACCTCAATCTCTTCTTGCAGTTCCGCTTCAAGTATTGAAAACAATCTTCCAAAGAAAAAAGTCAGTAAGCTTCGAATTGTTATCTGTAACTTTCAAAGTATTTACAACAAAAATGAAGAACTTTCAAATTATCTCATTACAAATGATATAGACATTTTGATTGGGACTGAAACACACCTATCTTGTAACATTCTTAACTCTGAGCTTATCCCAAAAACAGGCTATCAAATTGTTCATCGGTGTGACCGTAATGATGGGTACGGAGGCGTTATCATCATTGCAAAGGAATCTTTGATCACTGAACCCATAAAGGCTTCTAACAGTCATCAAATAATCGCTGTAAAAGTGGAGACATTCCAGAAGCCCATAATCATCTCATCTTGCTATCGATCACCAAACAGCTCAATTCAGGAAAACAATGACCTTGTCCAATCAATAAACAACCTGTCCAAAAAATTCAAATCAAACCCTCAGTTTATCGGAGGAGATTTCAATCTACCAGATGTTGATTGGGAGTCATACACAATTACTGGATCTCAATACCCTCGAGCACTGAATGAGCAATATCTTGAGGCATTTGACATAAACAGTCTTTCCCAAGCTGTCAATTTTCCAACCAGACAAAAATCTATCTTAGACCTACTCATTACCAACAGACCGTCCTTCATCGAAAGCTGCAGACCAACACCAGGTTTTGGAGATCACCAGACAGCTGTTCTTGCTGACGTTTATTGCCACCCTAAAAGACAGCGACCTGTACAACGAAAAATCTACCTCTGGAACCGTGCTAACTTCGACCAGATGAAGCAAGATGTAAGACAAGCGTCAGACCAATTCTTGGAAAACGAAACAACCGATACACCGATCAATAACTTGTGGTTAAAATTCAAAAATATCATTACTACTGCTCAAGAAAGCAATGTACCGTGCAAAAATTCAACTAAACGATACAACCAACGGTGGTTTAACCAATCATGTAGACGTGCTGTTCGAAAAAAGCAAAGATTATATAATAGATACAAACGCACAAAGCAATCAGCTGACTGGAACAAATACATAAAAGCTGCAAAGAAAGCAAGATTGACTTGTAAACAAACTTGTGATAAATTTATCAACGACAATTTTTTATCAGAACACAAATCAAATCCGAAAAAGTTCTACAGTTACATCAAATCGAAAAAGCAGGATAATATCGGAATCACTTCTTTGCTCTCAAATGGAAATACTTTTACTGATGACACTCAAATTGCAAAAATCCTCAATAATCAATTTCTGAGTGTTTTTTCAGAAGATGACGGCCGAACACCAGATATAAAAGGAAATACCTGTCCACCCATCAGTGAATTAGAAATAACACAAAATGGTGTTCAAAAATTACTTTCAGAGCTCAACCCCAGCAAAGCTAATGGACCAGATCAAATTTCCACCAGAATTTTGAAGGAGTGTGCTGATATAATAAGTAAACCCCTTACTCTCATCTTTCAAGCTTCGCTGAAGCAATCAAAAATTCCAGATGACTGGCGCAAAGCAACCATTACTCCGCTATATAAAGGCAACAACAAAAGCAGATCAAACCCTGAAAGCTACCGCCCTGTGAGCCTAACATCTGTACTATGTAAAACACTCGAACACATAATTCACAGTCACATAATCAACCATTTAGAGCAGCAAAACATCCTCACTGACCGACAACATGGATTTAGAAAGAAACGATCCTGTGAGACACAATTAGTAAAAACTGTTAATGATCTAGTCAAGATATTGAATGAAAAAGGGCAAACTGATGCTATACTTTTGGACTTCAGTAAAGCCTTTGACAAAGTTTGTCACCGCAAGTTACTTTTAAAGCTAAGCTTCTATGGAATCAAAAACAACTTGTTGACTTGGATAGAGGATTTTCTCAGTAACCGAACCCAAAAAGTACTCGTTAGAGGCGTAGAATCACCAGAGGGAAAAGTAACATCCGGAGTCCCACAAGGATCGGTACTGGGACCCTGCTGTTTTTAGTATATATAAATGACATATCATTAGCAGTCACATCCTCAGAGATAAGTCTTTTTGCTGATGACGCTCTACTTTACAAATCCATCAAATCAATCAAAGATGCCAGAGATCTGCAAAATGACATGAACCACCTTACCCAATGGGAAAAGGACTGGTCCATGGAGTTTAATGCTGACAAATGTAAAGTCCTGCGATTTACAAATAAACACAAAAAAACTGAAGAAACATATTCAATCCATGGCTACAATCTCGAATTGGTAAAATCAGCTAAATATCTAGGAGTGATCTTGGATAGCAAATTAACATTCAACAAACATATCACAACAACGTCTGCAAAGGCTCATAACTGTCGACATTTTTTGCAACGAAATCTTCGAATGTGTGACAAGGAAGTTAAACTCCAATGCTACAAAACCTTTGTACGACCCATAATCGAATATGCATCAATAGTATGGGACCCAGTAGGAAATCTAAAACTCAATCGACACATAGAGTCTGTACAACGAAAATCAGCTAGATGGATTTCTAATCAATGGCAACGAGAAGCCTCTCCAACTAGTATGATTAAGAACCTTGACCTGCAAACATTGGAGCAGAGGCGTACAGTCAAGCGCTTAACATCTCTCTACCAGTTTCACCATGGAATCAAGTTCATGCCTCCTAATACCATTAAACCTCAGAGATGCAATGATCTTCGATTTCAGCCAATCCAAGGTGCAATTCAACGGTATACCTACTCCTTCTACCCATACACAATCAAAGAATGGAATATGCTTTCAGCTGGTCTGGTTAATGCTGAGTCGTTAGATATATTTAATGATAAATTAGTGGCCTTCCTCAAATAGATTATTTTCTTAAGTTTGCTTCAAATCTCAGTGTTAATTAATCTTGTCTTGTCTTATCAAGTTTTCAAAATTCTCTCAGTGATGCGTGAGGTCATAACTTCTTCTGTAGTTTTTCTCCTCAATTCAACCTTGCAATCTAATTTATTTCAATTTATCTTATGTTTTATATATTAGTTAATAAAATGTTTTTACTCAGAATTGTTTTTATCCTTCACATATTTTTATCGTTCACATTTTTAGCCTTTTAGTTTGTTTTCAATGTCAATACAGCCATGTAGCTCTTTTGGTAACCAATTAAATTCCTCAGTAATCTAAATTATTTTTTCTGCAATATTCAATTACCTCTTAATCCAAAGTGGTTGCCTTTTTATTAAATTCTAGATTTTATTATATTTTTAGATAGATTTTATTTTATTACCATTTTATTTTACATTCAGGAAATTGTACGTATGTACCCTCTGAATTATTGAATAGAAATAGAAATAGAAATACCTATCGACACCTATCGATTACCTATCGACACCTATCGATTACCTATCGATTTCCTATCGACACCTCTATCGATCCAATCAAAATATCGACCGCTTTTTTATATTGATTAACCGATCCATATCGATCTAATGGCGTCAAACCGGATTTACTTATCGGTACTTATCTGGCACCGATGTAGAAATTTTCTTTCGACACGCTAAGAAAGCTCTGGGAAGGTCGGGGAAACTTTCAACATCTGGAAGGTTTAGATTACGGAATTTCGCCTGAGCCCTAGCTCCGACACGTGCGTTTGGTTGGAAACTTGATATAGTTTCAATACAAACACTTTCAGATACTACTTCCATTAAATTGTGTTTCCTAACTGGTTGCAAACTTTCGTTTGTTATCTGTAAAGAGGAGAATGCGAGAAAATTGTTATTATGATTAAGTGCCATTAAGTGCTTGCGATATAAGCTATTAACAGTTCTCAAGTCAATCCCTTTTAATAGACCTATTTCTAGCATATTCAGGTTAAAAAGTGATTTGAGAATTTTGGCATGAAAAATTGAAACAAGCAACATGAAACCTGAAACTCGATCCCCTTGCCGAAATTAAAAAAGCGGAGGGGGCGGCTTAAAAATGACCAATATGGTACTCTCGGGTACCTGATATAATAAGCACCCCCCTTAGAGCCTGAAAATTTAAATAAGCTTATTCGAGGATTTACGGGCTCAATGTATGATCGATACATGATAGATGCATAATCGATTTATAATCGATGCATAATCGATTAACGATCGATGACGAATCGATTAACGAACGATGACGAATCGATTAACGAACGATGACGAATCGATATACTCGATTGAAATACTAGCTCGATAATGGATCAACGAAGGATCGATACTCAAGACTTTTTAATGGCTGAATCTTCCACCGATCTCCTATCCGGATCGATAAGTAATCCATCGATCACATATCGATCCGTCATCGAGCCGTTCCGATGATCGATCCTATCGAGCGCGGACGCCTGGATGATAGGAGGAATATAGTATAGTATAGTTTACACTAGTTTCCAGCTAGAAAAGAAAGCAATCAGCTGACTATCAAAAATCAAATATCAAAAGCATCCAGCAATGAGCTTTTTTCAAACATCTGTTTCCCAGATCTGTTGGCCCAGACTGGTTGATATCTGGCCTGTATTTTCTTAACTTGCTGTAAAATCTCTTTGACAACAAATTTGTTTTGATAACTCCACCAAGTTTATCAATCATACTTCTTCGTTCCTCTTAAAGTGCACAGACACTCGCGTGTGTTCGACTATGGATTTTTTTCATGTTTCGATTTAGAAGCCTACTTTTAGTGCGAAAGAGAAATCGTGTATTTTTTAATACGCCGTTCATTAACTCAAATCAAATGACTTTGGAGGTTCGGTGAAATGCCATCCCATGTTTTGTCAGATAGTCCCAAGTTAGAGCAGTTGATGGTAGTGGAAATACAAAGTTCACAATAATGACTTTCTTTTTATTATGGAAACCAAACGAGTGAGAGCAAGTTATTGAAACTAAAAATCAGCGCTCGGTATAACACTTCATGGTAGATTAAAAAGACAATTAGAAAACTATGCTATTTAAAATTTGTAACTTATTTTGTATGTGTACTTTTAAGAGCTCCGGGCACAAATGCTTAGTTATTAGTTATTTATATGCAACACAGTAACATAAAAGATTCCACATGGAATGAATATGAAATGTACAGAAAATCTTGTGTTATTAAATAAGAAGGAGACTGCCCTTAACTTTCCAAAGCTCATTTTTCAACTAGCTAGATCTAGTTTATACTTCTATTTTTCTATAGAAAAGCTTCTAGAAAAGGGGCAGTGGAATCTTAGTCCAGGAAGTTAAATCTTACACCAAAACAGCGATTTTAAAGGATTGGCATCACTTACGGCTAAATCTTCATGATGCACCGAGACTTAGAGAATTTTTTGAAACTTTTTAATACTTTACCTCAGTTCGAACCTACATGTTTCTGATTACAAAACATGTAGTCTATACCACTGGGGAACGACGGCTGCTCGAAATTCAAGGTTATTTATAGAGTGACATATAGTATATAATTAATGGGTGAATAGACCTCACGAGTTTGACTAACTGTTATGATACCTTTTCCTCCAGGAAGACCCCACACACAGGTGCACCACCGGGAGGGTGCACAGCCGTCTGGATGCATGCTAGGGGCAGATATGCGCTCATAATGGGCAGATATGCGCTTGCCTGTCCGCATAGAATAGCAGGGAGTTTCAATGATTGAAAACTTTTTTCATGGTCTTAACCTACCCTTTTCGTCAAAGGTAATTCAACTTTACAGTAAGGCAATAAAGAGCCTTAATCCCATTTATTTTCAGGCCTCCAATCTTGGCACCTTTTATTTTTGAACACTCCTTGAAGTTGGGTATTTGCACACCCTTTAATTTTGGCGCCTCCTGTAATCTCTGGTATATGATTATTTTGATAGAAAATATAGAGAAATTAGGACAAAAAGACATAAAAGCCGCAAACTCTATCCCAGAGGTATATTTATACCCTAATTAGAGGAATGTTTCTTAAAATGTTGTGCGCCTTTTATTTTCACACAGAAAATGTTCAAAAATAAAATGTATTGGTCAAAATAGGTTTCAAATCTCTCTCATTTTTTGATTTGTTAACAAAATGACAATGTGAAACTAGACAAACTTTTGCCTGGTGAAAGTGGGACACTTTAAGTTAGTATAGTAAGTCTGTAACCGCAGTTAGAGGTAACCTGAAGGCTCCCCTTTTGATAGCTATCCACCCAAAGGAAGGGGAGAGTGCCACTCTTTCTCCCTAAGAAAAATTCACTCAACAAGTCTTAACTTTACTAAATCAAAAGTTCGGGAACATTAGACATATTGGTGATCCAGATTTTGTTTCATTACATTCTTTCCACTAAGGTTTTCTTGAAATTAATTTGAAATATATTAACTTGAAATATAACTTTCAAAGCCAGTCTAATGATGAGGTTATTGCTAATGCCTATTTTGCAAAACCAGTAATTTACTTTAAAAGAATAATTTAAAAAGTTTAATAACTCTGATTTTTTGTTGATTTTAACATTAATAAGATTTTTATCCAAAACAATTGTGTCAAACTCTGGAACAGTTTTATATGCTTTCTGTTTCACTTCATTTCAGGTTATGATGGTTGCTGGTTTAAGATTCTCACTGATTGTTTACATAACTGCAGCATTTTATTTACACTTTGTTGCTGGAAACTGTAAAAGGACAATTTTTATTGACGATGATGAATCACCTGATGACTGTACCCAAAAAGGCAGCTCCTTTACATGTGGATCATTGCACGCAGCCTTTGGTGTTGTCAAAGATGGAGATTGCATTTCTCTGACAAACACAACAACTCTGCAATCTCCAATTCAAAAAGACAATATCAAAAACGTTACAATATTTTCTAGGACAGAGAACACCAATGTTTTTTGTAGTAATCAATCAGGGCTGATATTTTCAAAATCATCACATGTAATTTTTGAGAATATAACTTTCAATGACTGTGGTATGATATCTTCCATAGATTGGAATCAAGGACTTTTGAATATATCTAGTGCAATTGCATTTATTCAATGTGACAATGTTAATATTAAAAGTACACATCTATCATTGAGTGCTGGCTATGGATTTGCATTTGTTGACTCAAACGTTTTTCTCAGAGAAAGCTCAGTTGTCAAATCCGCTTTTGTGAACGTTTCGCATGAAAATGAATACTATGCAATTGGTGGTGGCGTTTTGATAACCTTTCAATCTAGCTTCAAGGGAAGTAACCAGGAAATCAATATTGAATCTAGTCTTTTTAAAGATAACTTTAACACTGCTAAAACCTCATTGGGAAGCTCGATGTATGATGATTTACCTTTTGGAAGAGGGGCTGGTGTATATTTTTTATCCGGTCCAAACACAGAAAATAATGCCTTTATTGCAAATAATGTAATCGTTAGTGGAAACGAAGCAAATATTGGTGCTGGGATTTATATAAGTTTTGCTGAAAATACAAAGAACAATAGTTTCAGTTTCATAAACTGTCAAATAAAAAATAATCATGCACAAACTGCCGCAGGAGGTGCTTTAGGGCTTACCAGCTCTGAAATCAGGAATCACATACATTTCAAAAACTCTATTTTTTCAAATAATACTGCCCAGATTGGAGGGGGTATCGCATTTGTATGGCCGGACACATATGATGATGCTAAACAGATTGGTATTTTCATGTTGGAGAATATTACTGTTGATAGCAACCAAGCTAAAGTAGGAGGAGCTTTTCACTTCCAAAATGTATTTGTTGTTTTACAAAATGTTAAAATAGTGAACACAAACAATATTGATTTGCCAGGTAAAGGTAGCTTTTATGCTCTACGATCAGAACTGCGCTTTATCGGTAATGATAATATTATATATAATAACAGAGGCTCGGCAATTGTAATTGACAATAGTCAGATGACTGCTAACGGTAGCATTGTGTTTCGACAAAACTTTGGAGACACAGGTGGTGCTCTTGCTCTATATGAACACTCAAGATTGATACTCACCCAAAACTCACAACTGTTATTTGAAAATAATACAGCTTATATGGAAGGTGGTGCCATTTATGCTCCAACAGCTGGTCCACCAATGAGACCTTGGAATACAACTGAACTTAATATCTATGAATGTTTCATAAAGTTTGATGGTATATCATATTTGAATTTTCAAGGTAATGTGACTTTTCAGAACAATGATTGTAATGATGGAGATAGTGATGATATCTTTATTTCCTCAGTACAGCCTTGTAGACATTTTAACGAAAACCAAACACAAGTATTCAGCAGCTGGCCAAATTTTCATTTCCCATCAGAGAAATCTTCAATAGCATCTAATGCTATATGCATGTGGACTTTGAAACGGAACGAATGGTATTCCTACCCTGGAAAACTCTTAAATCCACACATTGTGCTACAAGATGATCGAGGCAATAATGTCAGCGAAAGCATGGATGTTAAAATCTATCCTAAAGGGGAGGTAGTTATTGACACCAACAATGCTTTCGTAACATCTGATAAGGATTCCATCAAACTACAACTCAAGCAAAAAACTAAAGATCCCATTGCTTTTAATATCACAGTGAAAACTACTTCAAATCTTTTTCTTGAGCAAAACCTCACTAATCTACATTTCAAAGGATGTCCATTTGGATATACTTTTGACCAACATACGGGAATGTGTGAATGTGATATTATGAACAACCAAAACCTTAACATTGCATTTTGTGACTCTGAATATATTTTTTTACAAAAGAATGTTTGGGTTAATCCTAGCCAAACAAAAACATACACCTGTCCAAATGAATATTGCCATAATGACGAAGGCAGATTTAATCATTATAACAACGATTGGCAGTGTGCACAGTATCGCCAACAAAACTCCACACTTTGTAGCAAATGTAAAGTAGGATTTTCTGCTGTTAGCGGAAGCTACGATTGCCAGGAATGCCCCAAGAATTCAAAAGGCTGGATTGGTATCACTGCAATTTTGTTTTTCACCCTTCTTCTATTCGTCTTACTGGTTTTTGCATTAGGAGTTGATATTATGTCATACAATTTGAATATATGTATTTATTCTTATGAAGTCATTGGATCACTTTATACCTCAGAGCAAACCATTGACGTAATTTTGAGTTTCGTCATGTCAATCTTTCAAGTTTCTGATCGCAATAGTATTTATCCGACTATGTGTCTTTGGTATGGTATGACAGCGCTAGGAAAAATGAGTATGGGGTTTATTGTACCTATTGTTATGCTGTTTTGGATGGCTGTATTGTATGTTATTTGTATAAAGTTCAAACAAGAAATTTTTATAAATAATACACAGTACAATTTGAAGGATCGCTGTTACAAGACCATGTCCATCATTGTTGTAATGTGTTTTTCTGATTTGTTACGTATTAGTATTCAGATTCTCCATTACATTCAGATTGATGGTACCAAGTATGTGTACATGTATGCAGATGAGAAATGGTTTGGACCTAAACATCAACCACATGCTATTGTTGCTGCAATCGTCATATTGTTTCTTGTTTTGTTCAGTATCGCTCAAATTGTTCTACTTCGAAAAAGCAATGTTACCGTTTTCGTATGGCTTCGTAAATTTGAAGATAATGTAAGTGAATACTTCAAATTTGGTCGAAATTGGTTTTGGGTGTTTTATTTTATTTGTCGAGTATTCATATATTGTAATGGTATTTTAATGGTTAACCATTTGCAGGTTCAAAAAGCTTTTATGGTGTTAATTTGTTTTGTTACTTGTCTTTTCTTCGCCAAATTACGACCTTACAAGAAAGATTTTGTCAATTTGATCGAAACAATTGTTTTATCCACCTTGGCAGTCATCAGTATCCTGAGTATGGGAATTCGCAATGTTTACTCCATTACTGGTCAAACAAGTCTCATCAACTTTGTCCATGTGTTGTCGTATGTTCCTGTCTTGGTGATACCCATCAGTATGATCAAAGAGCATTGCTATGATCGAAGATACAGGAGACGAGATGGAAGGAAATGTAAGTCGAAATGGGTCAATTTTACATCCATACAGAGGTTAGACGAACATTTCCAGTATTCCGAGACTTTTCAAGGGGTGTTTTTTTCATTTTTCAAAGGGGATAAAAGAGTTACTCTTATATTTCCAGGGGGTAAAAGACTGATTTTAGTTCGTCCATCCTCGCTTTAAGGTATGAAAAGAATCTTTCCAAGGGTGTTTTTGCAAATTTTGCCTTTTTCCAGGGGGTATACACATTTTCAATAATTTTTTTGACTTGAAAAAGTTCGTCCACCCACTGTATGGTTTTTTAATGGAACAGCCCAATGAATCATGGGTAATGATAGAAGGACCACCACGCTCTGATAGTGACTTTCTGTAGTTTAGGAGGTTTTACATATACCTAAAGGGAAGCTATTTACGGGGGAGTGAAACCAATTATGATTACCCATGATTCGGTATTTTGAATAAAAAATTGATCATTATAAACAATAACGGTCTGAATTTTTCAAGAGAAAAATTTTCCCTTATTTGTAGTTCCAGGACTAAATATGTGGATTTACATGTGGATTTAACATTATTTTATCAATCTTTCAATGCAGTAAAAAGAATTCATAGTGCCACTTATTTTTTACTCTTAATAATGCATGTCTAGGCCTGTAAAACCCTCAAAACCATTTGTTCGAATTTTTCTCATAAGTAGATTTTGTTTGGACAAATGCCAAACATAGCAAACTATAGAAAATACTAAAATATGTAATGAGAGATTCATAATAAATCTCTAATCATTCTTATCAAATTCCTAAAGAAAACGATCGTGTGCGAACATTCATAACAAGAAATTGGTTCTCAGAAATTTATAATCATTAAACTAGTTATCAACAGTGAGTTGTGAAGCTTGTAAGAGTTATGCTTTTGATAAAAAAAGTGAAAACTAAAAATTTAATTTTATTCATTGTTTGACGTTTCGGTGTCTTCTTTGCACCATGATCACAAGTATTGTAAAAAAAAATTCAAAACGAATTTCAATTTACAACATTCAAAAAAATCACAAAATTAAAATTACTACCAGGTAATTACAAGTTGTTAAATTTCACAAAGTTATGCTTTTATTAAGACATGCAGTCATAATAAAAACTTATTTTTTCCATTTTAGTATCGACCCCATTCCCTGTTCGTGCAACTGCTGATTACAATGTCCCATACCAACGTTATGATGAAGACTAAAAATAATTTACTATAAATTAATATATAAGTAATGTTTGAGAATTTTTATATGCACTTTATTTGTCTTGAAATTTTTAATGTGTGTTCATTTTTTACACAGTTTAAGTCTTTGTTTACTTTTGGGCTTCTAAAATCAATTTTGGAAAATATTCTACTTTCAACTAATGCTTTTAGAATTGAAATTGCTATTATCATTTTTCTAATTACTGTTTCAATTGACTTGCTTTAGACTTTAGTTAATTTAGTTTTCATAGACCTAATAAAATGGCCTGAGTTTTGGACAGATTATTTGACA
Organism: Clytia hemisphaerica; assembly: GCF_902728285.1. Lineage (NCBI taxonomy): Eukaryota > Metazoa > Cnidaria > Hydrozoa > Leptothecata > Clytiidae > Clytia > Clytia hemisphaerica. Next base: position 256,736 of record NW_027103529.1, read on the forward strand.
AAACTAATTAACTAAAATATTGAAAATGAAAACTTGGCTAATTTTTAACTAAAATCTTATCTTTTGTAAAATTTGAATTGTTTTCTGTTTTGTTTTTTGTTTTGTTTATGTTTTGATAAGAATTATGAATTTAGAAAGGATATTGTGAATCTGTCAAAATGCTAAAAATTTAAGTGTTCTTTGCACACGCCACTTTTGTCAATTGACATAAAATCTTCTAGAATCCAAACAAAAATCTATTTGCAGAATTTTGAAGATATTTATTATTGTATTTGCATTGTAGTCCCCCTGTAGTAGCAAGATAATAAAATTTCATTTTGGTCATCAATGAAATCGAAAAACGATTGAGTCGGCTTGTTTAGATAATTAGTATAATATTGTATTAAAGAAAAACTAAATAAAAGGTATATAATTCTTTGAATAATTTTAAATTAATTTTTGTAAATATTTTATAAAATAATTCTATATTTTTATATTTCAAATTTATACCGGTATTGAGACTTAAAGGCCAGTTTTTAATAGTTGCTTTACAATGCATCTCAAAGTGATACCAGGTTTTTGGAAATCAATCTCAAAGTTTTAGACTGCTTATGCTTAGTTTTAGTTAATTCGATTACAGATACACTTATGATCCTCATAAAGGTTTAAACTATTTGCTCATAATCTTTTGAGACATCATCGTTTACTTTGAACTTCTCAAATATATAGCCTCTATTAAACTTAATTTTATCTACTGTTGGGAGTGTATAATTCCTTCAGATCCGAGAAATATTTGTCCCTTTTTAAAAGATCCTTTGATCATGAGGTGTGTATTTTTAAGTACGCTTTTTGGGTATTTTTAATTATTTTGATTTTTCTTGTCAATCTTATTTAGAATAAATTATTTTAACATGTCTTCTTGTTTATCTGAGTTTTAGCGATACTTATCCCTTTGTCTTATAACAAATTGCAACAAAAATATATTTGCAGGGAATTTACGGACCTAAATTGAGGACTGCAGTCTGGCTCGGTTATTATAGAGTTTATTCCCAGGTGATTAATTCTATAGTTGTCAAGCATACAATATAAATTTTCTTTTTACTGTGTTTCTTTCATTCATATTCTTTCAAACTTTGTTATCCTTTCATATTTTCATCATCCATGGAAAAACCTTGACAAATTTTTGACTGAAATTTATATTAAAACAAATTCTTTGATTGCTATAAATAATACTAATAGGCCATAATTTTAATTTTCTCTTATTTTCAGATGACAATAACAAAAAGAAAAACACATAAAAGATATAAAAAATTGATAAAAAAATGGCATCAAGTTTCATTGGGATGTTTTTTGCTGGTCTTGTATTGCTTTCATCAGTACAATTTATCCTTGGCGACTCTGCATACATTACAATCATTGATGTTGGAAAGCAACCAAATGATGGGTGCAAGAAAGACAATCAGGGACATTATCAATGTGGATCTTTGAAGAATTTAGCATCTTTCCCATTTACTGATAACACATGTATTCGCATATGGAAAGATCTTACAAGCTCAATACTGGGAAGTGTCATATCCATTAGCAAAGTATCCAATATCAGTATATCCAGCTATCCACCTTCCAAAACATTTCGTGTACCTTGTTTTGGTAATGAAAATCAGAAATCTGGATTCAACTTCCAAAATGTCAAATCAGTTCGTATTTCGAATATCAAATTTGAAGAATGCGGTCATCCGATGCCGTCCTTCGTAACTCACCCTGACTTTAAGAAACCTATCAATATCTGGTCTGCAATTTATTTTAAAGAAGTTACCGACATTTCAATGACTGGAGTATCTTTCAATGGCAGTCACGGATATGCAACTGCATTGTTTAATGTTCAAGGGGAGATTAAGTTTGATAATATCATTATAGAACATAATGAACTTGTACAGCTGAAAACTCCGAGCACTCAAAAAGTGATTCCTGGCTATGCCTCAGGTGGCGGAATATATATTGAACTTCGTAAACAGGAGATAAACACACCATCAATTTCATTACAACATTCACATTTCTTGTATAACACTGCTGACAACGTATCTGCCAGTCCAACTGGCTCTGGAATGGCTGAAGGACATATTGGATTTGGACGTGGTGGTGCCCTAAGTTTGTTCTTTTTAAATGTCAATCATGTTACAGTAGACATTTTAAATTGTTGGTTTGAAGGAAATAAAGCTGCTTGGGGAGGTGCTGTATATGCACGTTTTCGCAATGAAAGCTCTTACAATACCATCAATATGGTTAACACTAATTTCACCAATAACAATGCAAATCTATCAGGCGGAGGCTTATTTGTCACCAGTACACAAAGAGAGGATTTTGAAAACAAGGTCGAAATCCATCAATGCAGGTTTATCAACAATTCTGCTGAAATTGGTGGCGCAATGTTCCAGAAGCATATTTCGTTAGACTCTATCAAAGATTTGCGAACTATTACAATCGCTGGTACTCAGTTCACACACAATATGGCAAATATTGGATCAGCAATTAATTTGGAACGTATTTTTGTGATTTTTAACAATATGGATACTATGAATAACTTCGGTAGCACATTTAATGGTACAGGGGGCCAAGGTGCTATATATGCCTTTGAGAGTAAACTCTATTGCTATGGTTCTAATTTATTCAAAGAAAATATGAACAATGCTTTTGTTCTTGATTGCAGTCATCTCCATTTTCCAGGGACAGCTTTGTTTGATCGTAACAAAGGAGAGAATGGTGGTGCGATCTCAATGTATGGCAATTCTTTTTTATTCCTTTACAACAGTACTGAATTGACCTTCAAAAATAATACAGCTTGGCGTCGTGGAGGTGCTATTTATATTGAATCATCTGGACCACCATTAGATCACAATTTAGTCAATGCTTTGAAATTTGATAGATGTTTCTTTCAATATGCTGGCGAAACCGTGACGACGTTTGAAGATAACATACAATCATTTGAAGGCAAAGTATCGTTTACAGACAATTATGCCAAAATCAATGGTGACAGTATATTCATCTCCTCACTAGCAGCATGCAATGTTACCAGCATTGGCATCAATGATACTTTATTACATTGGAAAAATTTCAATTTCCGTCCTAAAAACCGTACACAAATCATCACCAGAGCTGTCGAAATCCATATCAATGATTTACAATGGCATCAACCACCAGGCACAATGTTTCATCCAAGTATCATTCTTCTTGACCAACGTGGAAACCATGTCAGTGAGCAAATTAACGTCATCATCCATAAAAATCACTCACATAAACAATGCAACGTATCAGTAGAAACCAATCCTCGATTCATCGTTACGGAGGATGATACAATCTCATTAACACTTCTCGGTAACAACCAACCAAAAATTGACGGTAAATACGGTAAATATTGTTACTATGACGTTACTATTTCGTTAGCATGGAACAAAGTTGTGTACAAAACTTTAACAGATCGTCAATTAAAACCTTGTTATTTTGGATATACCCTTAAGAAGAATCGGTGCCAATGTTTAATGCAGAAAAACCAGGACAAAGGGATCGCCTTTTGTTATAGAGGGGATATTTATTTTTACAAAAATAGATGGGCGTACAGAGATCAAAAAGCGTTTATTAGAGATGCTGAGATAACAGTGACTTGCCCTCCTGGCTATTGTAATGACTGTAAAGGAGGTGTATCGATCACAGGCTATGATTGCCGATATGATCAAACCAAACCAAACCAGTGTAGACCAAGTCGAGACCAAAATTCTAAGATCTGTGGGCGCTGCCTTCATGGTTGGTCTGTAGCTTTAGGAAAAGAGGAATGCGTCAAATGTAAGAACGAAGTTTTTTCACGCTATTCTAAATGGAACTGGATCTGGGTGATTATTGCGACTATTGTTTTCTTTGTCATGGTAGACGCTGTCATTATATGGCTCGATATTGATATTTACTCAAACTATTTGAATGGCTTTATATACTATTGTCAAACAATCGTACTGTTACCCCCGTCCTCCTTTGAATATTGGTACCCAATGAAGTTAATTACTGGTATAATCAACATGGATTCAACCGGGGGTTTCATACCAGCTTTTTGTTTTATTGACGGTTTTGATAACCTATGGAAAGCATTGTTTAATTATCTTTTCCCGACCATTATGATTCTCATCTTAGTCGTGATTGGATACCTAGCCAGGGATCCAAACAGCAGATTCGCAAATGTCAACTACATGAAGTCCTTTACCATCATAAGCGTGTTGGCTTATTCAGATTTCACACGTATCACTTTCCAACTGCTAAACAGAGCGAAACTTGATCCCGATGAGCCAAACAAACTAAACGTCTGGATACAAGGTGATGTCGAATATTTAAAAGGTATGACATTTTGATGCATTTAAGGTTGACTCTCTATAGCTCGAAAACCGAAGGGGAAAGGGTAAAAATTGTTCCTGTTATGGAGAGTTTAAAAGTTTATTATTGTAGTCATGAACCCGATTACGGCCTTCGCAGTTTGGGAACTTATTCAATACCTCCAGAAGCTTACATTATGAAACTCCAAACAACAGGCATACATTCTATGAATTTAAATGTCAAAATCCAGAAGGCTCCGTTCATCACAGATGAGTAGGTGAGATTGAAGTCAAGCGGTTTATAAATCAACAATAACTTTTATGACATATCACGTAATCAATCACACAAAATTTTCTTTTAAAGGATACCATATTGGATTTGCAGTCGTTGCCATCATTGTTGGCTTCTTCATTGTCCTTGGTTTTCCTATCGTTCTTTTCTTCCATTACAAATTGGTTGCATTGCGGCCACTGTGGGGACAGAATCCATTCCGTCGTTTGACCACATTCTTCAAGTATTTCAATTATTGTTATCGTGATGATCAACTTTATTTCATTTCGTTTTACTACACTTCAAGAGTAGTTCTTCTTGGTTTAAACACCTTTGTACCAATTGATGCTGAGTCTAGTACATGGAAATGTTTGTTATGTCTCCTTGTATGTGTCGTCTTCACTTTCAATGAACCTTATGATAAACCGTTGATGAATTATTATGACATCTTCATTTTATCCAATTTGACCGTCGTCTCAATGCTTTGTCTGATGATGCGTGGATTTGCACCTAATCGACATAAAGTTTTCAGAAATCTGATCAATGTTTTGATTTTGCTACCCTTTATTTTGGTGACCATACGAATCTTTTGGGTCTATGGACCTAAATTCTGGAATTGGATTAAAGAGAAATTTTCTAATGGTAAGTACTTTGTTTATCGTTCTATATACATCGTTTTTCAACCTTTGCGTTGAAGGGCGTATGAAAAGGATTTGGTTACGAATATACCACGTTTAAATTTTGAACGACATTGTGTTTCCTGCACTCAAAGAAAGTGTTTGACGGAGTAGGTCTTTTTTGGACCTACCTTGGAGGTCCTTTAATTTAACCTTTGTTCGTCCGTTCGTTCGTCTGTTACGAGCTTTTCTCAGGATAGGCCCATTTTTTTGCATAGTGAATTTAAGCGACTTTCAGCAAATTTGACAACAGACACAGTGCTTTATATCGACCTTTCTGCCGTATGGATGAGTTTAATTATTCTTCTGTTTTATTTGACGGGTTATTTTCAACAACCCTGTATTCTATCGTTAGATAATTCCTTTAAAGATCACTTCTGTGATACACTAAGTGCTTTAAACCTTTGTAATTTTTATGATTGTCAAAACCTAAGAACAAATTAAAACAATTTTTGACTCAGATTTCACAGATTCTGAAAAGATATTCTCCTTATAAAGATGGAAATCAAACCTTCAGTCATTTTTCGGAACCACCTTTTTATCCACAACTGCGGATGTGTTTTTACCCTATGTGAAGATTTAGAATATCTCTGTCATTTTAGATTCTAAACCCACCAATCCAGATCTATCAAAACCGTTACTTTCAAAGACCGACGATGGTGACCAAGGAGAGCAGCAACTACCCGATGACAGCATTGAATGTTAATTCAGATTTAACATTTTACAACGTTTCACCACGCAAAGGAATGTTTCGAGTCACTTTCCCTTAATTTCACAAGGAGATGAACTCGAAAAAAAAGCAACACCCATTTTGATATCACTTTTAACCCCTAAGGATTTTTTTAATGTACTCGGTTCCAAAAAGCTTTGACCCTTAGGAATCACAATTATAACAACTCAATATGGGGATCTTGACGAAAGCATTGGATAAATTCATATTCACTCTTTATTACATTACACCACACCAAGCACCAGTAGAACAGGATTTATACTTAAAAATCCCCATCATCAACATACTTGCGTATAATGCATATTATTAGTAACCTTTCATATTCCTTATATTACGTCTCTTTTGATTGGACACCAGGTTTCTAATATACAGTGACTTGGGCACTTAAATTAAGTAAAACTAAATATTTTTAGGATTGCGTAAGTCTGCCCTTTGGAATGTTGATTCAGATTATACGATTGGCCTTTTGGATAAAGCAAGTACATGTTTTTTATAAGAACAAACTATATAAGAACATAGGGCTTCGATGGCCACAATGTTAAGAACAAGTTAAGTACATTTTAAGGCTCTGTGGTCTCAAAACACCCTTTTTCTTAGGAAAATAGCCAGAAGTACTCACAAAATGGTCAAAATAAGAACAGGTTTTAGAACATTTTAGGCTTAAGACTCAAAAAGTTAAGAACATCCGAAGGCTTCAAAAATTTTGGATGTTCATATAAAAAAACGTGTACTGTTTTTAATTTTTACCTTCTACCTTATGCACCTCACTGTATTTATTATTATCAATCTTGTTAACACTCATTTTAGTAGAGAAATTTATCGATGCATTTACGAATTTTCCGAAATTTTTGTCAATCAAAATGTCATTTGTGTTAACATCAACTATTGATTAATGAGACAAAAGATTCCTAAAGTCTACTCGCTTTAAGTGTGCACTCTGTCAGCGTAATTAGATCATGTACTAATTCTCTTGGACTTTAGAATTCAAAGATCAATTGAATTTTGAATTTTGGATTTTGGTGAATACACCTATCCCGAATTGTTATTTAGGCTTTTTGACTTTTTTGTTTTAATGTTTGGATGTGTCTATTTAGTTTCACAAAATTATATGTCGCAAAACTAAACAAATAAAAAAAGAATTATGAAAAAAGCACTTCCGGTTCTTGAGTTATTTTGATTTGAAATTTCTTTATAAACAATAGAATTACATGGAAACGAGGCCGGGCTGTATGTTTTAATTTTTATAAGGGACTTCACCGTGAACAAAAACAGTCATAAAAATTGATAGAAAAAAGCTTTTGAGCTCAAATTTTCAGCATGCACTTGACTTTATAGCAGAAATACAAATATATTGTTTTTAATATGGTTTGAAGATCTTCCAAAAATACCAAACAATTCGGGAAAGGTGTATTATGTTAGTGTTGATTCCCCAAATAATATATTCTTTGAAAATATTTAGTAGTAATTTTGAAAATAGATATGCAAACATTAGAAATAAAAGATTTATAAGAATTTTGTAGTTAATTTATTTTGTAAAAAATCTTTTTGTACAGGGTATTGATTCATCTATTTTTTTACCTAATCAAATTAATCACTGCATTTATATTTTTTAATTTTCTTTTAATGATAAAATATAAAGTTTTGATAGAACAATTTGTGAAATTTAGCGAAAATCGAGGGGAGGGGTTTAACTCCTAGTAAAGTGTATGGTAACCCTGTCTGACAGCCCCGAGCCCCCACAGCCGGGGATGAAAATTTCGGGTGTTGTATGAAAGTTTCAAATAATAGGAAAGGATATTCTCGGGATTATTTTGGGTTGTAAAAGATCTTCAAAGATTACCCCTATTGCTAAATATGACATTTTTTGCGAGTCTGGAATTTTTCTAGGGTAGAATTTTAAAATCCTTTTGGGTTTTTCTTCGGATTTTATGGATTTTTAATCTTTTTATTTGAAAAATTATTTTATGATTTGTTGACCCATTACCACTTAGAATTAGAATCCATAACACAATCACTGTAAATTGTCTTCTTTACTTTTTATAGTTCCAAAATAAAAATAAACCAAATATTATTCTGAGAAAGAAGATTGAGTCAAAAAAAAAAAAAAATTGGTATCACATACCAAACCCTGTCGAATACCGTTTATAACAATAAAACTAACAGCGCTGGACAACTAACCATACAACCATGAAGCTGATGCCTATAACCTATAACCAAACCAGACTTTGTACATGAATTATATCCACTGTCAATATATTGTTTGACTACTTGATGGTATGGATCCGACATTGATGCTCCGATTGGCTGATGAGACTGGAAAGGATTTATTTCTCACCTTTAACTTTGATGCTTATTGGTAAGATAAAGGACTTTAAAATACTTTCATCATCGCCATTCCGTTATAGGCCATTTCACAGTCGAAATGGATCGTGGGTAATCAGGGCTGATTGCGCCTCCATTACGGCTTCCCGTTGGCTAGACGCAAAAATCTTCAATTTTGTTCAAAACTTTGGACCAATAGTAAGTCGTTATTAGCACGCAGTGGTCCTGATTACCCATTACGCTTTGCGACTGTGAAATGGCCTATATAGTCCCAACAACAGACCTTTCAACCCTTTTGAAGATTGGGTTCTAATTTACTAAAGTCGGACGAAAACCATAAATGTTAGGTGTATTGCACCATCCTAATCGCTTCCATAGTATTGAACATCCCTGTCTCACAGACCCGGTGGAAATTCTAATGGATAAAAATTCTAATGGGGATAGAAATTCTACTGTTCCAATATTACATAACCCAGTGGTTTTGAAGTGCAATTTTTAAACATGAAATTTCGATTTGGGATGAAATTAAGGTCAATTTCCCAATGGGACTGAAATTCAAGGGTATTTTCCCACCGTGACTAAATTTTTGCTTAATTTTCCAGCGGGACTGAGGTCCCAGCGGGTCTGTGACACAGGGGTGTTATTAATAACAAATGATTGGACCTCAAGGCTGGTAAGCCCATGTGAAAGAGCCAGCTTTTATAACACGCAGTCAAATGATGGTTCTAATAGCTGACTCACACAAGACATAATTAAAACCACCAAAACTCCAAATTCTTTACGGTTAACCAACTGACACGTGGTTTCTGATGACGTCAGCACAAGTGGCATCAAATTGCAAACATGATACAAAATTGTACAAATATTAAAGACAGAATTTTAATATGATGCCTCCTTTTTTGAGCTGTCTCAGTCATTGTTTACATTTAGATAAACAAAACGTAGATGCTATGTTTTATAAGAATTACACAAAGCTCAATCAAATGCCTTTAACCGTTCGACTGAATTTTGGTTCGATTACCAGGGAAGTTTTCCGGAACATAAATTTTGGGTGTGTACAAGATATGAAGGTTTTTCACTTAAACATCTATCATTTTTGTTTGTGTTCAATAATCGATCTAACATATGGATCTTATGCCTATGAGATTCATTTACCATTTGTCTAACAAATAGTTTCTCGAGATGCACAAACTACAATATTCGATAAAAACTTTTCTTCATTCTTATATCTTTAGGTCAAAGTCACTGATAGAAAGTTCTGTAGTGAGGCCGGCATTTTATATCGGATTGCTGATGAATAACACTGGTTTTCTCTCTTCTGGTAGGTTAAACCTTGCTCTATTGTCAATTTATATTGCTCAGAATGTTCATTCAGTAGAAGGTTAAGGAGTTAAGGAAAGTTCAAAACTTATTCCCCGATTTTTCCACCGCTTCTCATTGTTACTTAACTCTCACATCAAAGAAATATTCTTTGCTCGCATATAGCTCAAAAGAATCGTATTAACGAGATGGTTATGGAAAGTGTTAGGTCAAAAATTTAGATTAAGCCGATTTTAAGATATCAGCAAAAAACTGATTTTGACGTTATGAAATTCGTCGAAAAAACACGTCATAGGTAAGATTAAAAGGACGTCACTATTAAAGAAGGGCGATAAAAACCAACGGCTATATTGGCGTTATTTTTTCGTCGCTGGCGAGAGCCGGCGTAAAAGGGTCTGGAGCTAAATTATGACCGGTGATAAAAGGGCCGATAAGTAGTCATTTTATGTCAATCAAGTTTCATATGAATACCGGTATATTCGAGGGTATATTGTACACGCAGATAGCCAGTCCACTTATTGACAATCATTTCGAAAGCTTTAATCCCTCGTCTTTACAAATCTTGTTTGCTTTTTAAACACTTACAATCTTTATCTACAGTATAAGAACAATTTATAAGAATAATGGGTCTTGAAATAGTCAAATAATAAGAACAAAACCGAGCGTGGAACTGTTGGATTTCAAACAATTCAGCTATCAAAGAAAGTATAAAAATTGGTGCAAAACTTATATAGTACCTTAGTTATTTTAAAATCAATTTGAAGCTAAAAGTGCCGAAAAACTGTTTCTTATAAAAAGAGTATGTGTTGCAGATTAAGTAAATATTTAAGCGAAAAATGTATATGTTTTTTGTGTTTGGCTTGTGTATGTTATATATCATTGATGCTGTTAGTTAGTCTGGCATTAGTTAGAATTAAGGTAATGTTTTACAGAGCTGATAGTGATGTTCTTGTGTCAGATCATTTACTTTGAAAACGTAGCAATCCTGTGCTTTTTTTGTGAAGAAACTCTGAAATCAACCAATCAATTAATATGGATAGGGGGAGTTTTGTTTTAGGCAAGTTTTGCTGATGTTCGCTGACCCATTGATAATTTATGAGCTTAGTATTTTTTAGCAAAATTTACAAAAAGATTCTGGCCTTTTATCCTATTTCTGACCGAAATTAATAACTTTTCGGTTTGATCTTAACTTTCTATGTTATTTCTCTTACTCTCGTTATAGATCGATTGCTCTTAGCCAATCAATGAGGGAGAAACATGTCACGTGATCAACAGCACGAAGAAGAAGGGGAAAAAGAGGAGATTGAAAATGATTCTTTTGTTGACGTTTCTGGTCGAACACTTTCATTCATCAAAACAGGTGAAGGTCTTAAGGCCGATCTCCACTTGCGCGTGCTGCGATCACACTTTATCTGGCAAAGCTTCCACGCTATAGGTCAAAAGAAAAACGAATCAATTCCATTGGCACGATCTGGACGTAACGGTTGAAAAAAGTTGAAATGTATTCAACTTTTTTTTCGAACGTGCGCTTCATTTTTATGGCGTAATCTTTTTTCCAAGCAAAAAAGATTGAAGCCAAACGGTGCGATTGCAGTGCGCATAGGTGGAATCCGGTCTTTACGAAACGATTGTCAAAATAACTTCCTTTTTGATGAATCTCGAGGGAAATCTGAGGCTCGTATGATACGGCTGAGCCAAGAATGTTGTTTTTTTTCGCACATTTTTACTTCCCAAGGGAGACGCCCTTCTTTGAATTTGACCACTACACAACTCGAAATCACATAGAAAATGATCTAGAAAATCTATTGTTTTCAGCTCAAAAACGCTCGTTTGGGTAGTTTTAGAGTTTGGTTTCACTCAATTTCGAATAGGGATGAATTCGTACGGCACTTTAACTACATTTCAGTACATTTTTTTGCCAATTTTTGTTCGGAGCTAGGGCTCCACCTGGTTATGACTCGGGGTGTTGAAATATACAATTACCAAGGTAGTAGATGTGGTGCTCCACCTCAGCATTCCATCTCTCAGGTCTAGCGCGAATAGAAAAGGGGATAGGCCCTTAAGTCCTGGTTCCCCCGACAGCCACCAGATGAATATACTTACTTTACTATTATTCATGGTATTTATGACATAATGTTTTTATACGTAAGCATATAGAAGCACCAAAAAACTCCCGGGCTCTTTTTGCTGCTTCTGTATAAAACATTATTGTGTCATAAAATGTCATAAACTCTAACCATCTCAACTTGACTTATCGTCAACGGACAAACAACATCACTTGTTCGAATCTGTTTCTTAGTCTTTTTTATCTCATATCATTTTCTACCTTAGGATGTTTAAAAAAGAAGTTGTTTTTCCGAATGCTTATCCTTCCATGCGGCGTAAAAAAAACTACCCTTGTACTTTCAGGGTTGGGAAATACCTTCTTAATCCCTATGGCATATTTCACGCAGTGGGATGGTGTATTTTTCTAGTTAGTTCAAAAATGTTTTTGTTGCAATGAAAGAAAGGGTATCATTTATTTTTTATCTCCGTTAAGATGAGAAGATTTTCGAAAAGTGATAAAAACAGGAAAAACAGCGAGCAAGAAAACTTTGTAAATATCTGTGTTCGTGCTATTTATTTTTTTCGTCTAGAATGTTAATTTTTTTCTGGATGATAACCGAATAACTACTAGAAAAAAGGAGTTTCTTTGTATTGAAAAAATATTTCCTCTGCCAATTCAGTTTTCTTGGTGCCTTCAGTGTGCTGATGACGAGAAGTGATTTTTTCACTTCAATGGTACGAGACTTCTAGACATTACAGTCTTTGATGCAAAAATTCTATGTGAAAAAGGATCATATTGCTGAAATAAGAAAGTACCTTTGCATTACAAATGAGCTTTCTAGCAGCAAGGGATTAAAATTTCATCTTCTTCATCTTCATTTTATCTTTTTTTATTAATCTCCCTTGTAGAAAGTGAAAAATAATGTTAATTTTACCTTGTCATTTTTCCAGGTGGGAGTCCGCCAAGAGCCAGCCCAACACGTAAACGTCGTTCAGCTTTGAGTAATATCAAACATATGAAATTTGTGCGTCAAAAAAGCTCTAGCATTGAAAAAGAAGACGAACCAAATGATACTGACAAATCTACAGACCAGATGCCGATAATCAAAAGCTCAAGTTTCAGGACCCACAAGCCGTCCCCGGCGCCTCGTTACGCCATACGAACGTACAGTCATACGCTTAATCAAAGTTCTCGTGTTTGTCGCGCAGACTCGTTTGGCGCTTCAGCTGTTCCGCGTCGTTTACGTTCCATCACAAATGTTAACAGTGATGGAGAGCAAGTGAAAACGCGTCGTATCTCCACCCCAGAGCTTGTTAATAGACGACAAATGTTACGTCAGAAGTCAATGGAATCTTTAGAACAGCTGAAAACATTTAAAGGTGCAATCGCCTCAAGACAACAAATTGACAACTCAATCCTTTCAGTCAATTCAAACCTCGACGAATCTCGAGCATCAACTACAGCGCCCAATAACGTGCGGCCGACCAAAACCATTACAAATTTCTTACGTAAAATTTCAATTAATTCCAAATCGAAGCACCCAGTGCCATCTTCTCCTCCGAAAAATCGCCTTTTGGATGATCGAGAGACGTTGATTAGTGAGCGAGACAAAGTTCTTGAAGAGTGGAGTGAAAGTGCAAAGAAATGTGAAGAATTGATCGATGAATTGGACATAACACTGACAGAGCTCATGGCCGTAAGTCATTTCCTAACTGACACATAACGTCAAGACACCGTCTTTCTTTCTATAACATCCATATAACAACAAGACAAACGTTGGAAAACGTCGTTTACCGAATGAGACAACAAAATACCCTCCATTCGTTCGTTCGTTCGTTCGTTCGTTCGTTCGTTCGTTCGTTCGTTCGTTCGTTCGTTCGTTTGTTCGCTCACTTACTTATTTGCATGGGGAAAAATTCTAAAAAGGGGTAACTTGTAAACAGAAAAAACTAAATCCAATTCAAACATCATTGATTTTAATTCAAGTGCTTAACGAAGATTAAACTAATGGACTATAAAAAAAGAATATAATTGACGAAATCAGATTTTTGATTATAATGATACCCTACTTATGGGGGGATGAGGATTTTGTCAGAGAGAACACGCGACGCTGGTTTTTTCTTAAAACATTTGTTAGCGTCAAAACATTTGATAGAAAAGAATTTCAATGACCTATTTCTGTTTTTATTATATTTGAAATATGTTATCCATAGGAACTTTGATTGATTGAAACAATGATTGCTTCTTTTTTTAAACGTTACAGTCAAGATATTTGCCTAACTTTGACAACTATTTACTTCTTTAACAGTGTTTTTTGCCTGGTGTGCTTTTTCATATTATAGATAATAGCGCTTGATACATCATGCATCTTCGCCCTCATGTTTTTTTGCCAACGACCCGCCCTGAGAAGTCTAGCGTGAAGCCCTTGTTTGAGAAGTCGAAATCTAATTATGCTTATATAAAAACTATCATCTCCTGATCTACAAAAATAGGTTAAAGATGACAGAGACAAACAACAAGAGAGGCTTAACCAATTATTACAATTCTACCAAAGTAACTTAGACGAGAAAGATTTAGAAATTGAAGACCTTCAAACAAAAATTATCGAGTTGACGGAATTACGTTTCACGTTGAAGAAAGAAAGAGATGATTATTTGAAACAGAGAACCGATGAGGCGAAAATTTCGTACCAACTTGCCAGACAGATTCATGAAATGATGACCGAAATTGAAGAATCCAACATGGAAATTGAGGAAACTAAAGTAATTTGCAATCAACTACATTCACAGGTATGATAAAGCTTCTTTGTTGTCATTTAAATCTTGAGATTTTTCAATAAATTATAAGTCAATCTGGTGAGTCTGGATAGAAGTGTGTCAATGACCATCAATGACCTGGTAAAATGTGTTAACCCAGTCAGGTGAAATGCAGGAGCTAGATGCGGAAAGAATCCTGAATGCAAAATCTATTGTTTATAGCTCAAAAGATTGCATTTATACTTACAGCTTGAAAAAATCCAGCTAGATGCGATTAGCTCACGAAATCCAGCTTTTCCCAGTTAGGGTAGTTAAGTGTGTTTTTCAAATAGAAATGAAATATCTGTGTATCTTTTCACTGGGACAATTTCCTGTTTAATTTTGCCATGGTTAGTGGGTTCTACAGTACTTGGGAGGTCTAATCACTGAGTTTTACAAACCCTGGAGAAAGTTTCTCAATCACAATCACAATCAAAATCTTTGTTGGGAATTATTTGAAATAAAAATCCTGATCAAGGGTGGGGTATGAGGGTTTCGAATACAGGTCCCTGGGTCCGCTTTCTAGTCAGAACTTTCTTTCGAATTTCGAAGCTGAATTGTTCGTATTAGTTCATGACTCATACCTTTTAGAAACATATGAATCAATCTTTAAAAAAAGGTTCTTTCTTTTAAATCAAATTTTGATTGATCATTCGTTTAGAGAAACAGGTTTTTCTTATGCTTCCCTCCTCTCAAACATTTTGGAGAATCATTTCTTGAAGTTTATGTGTTCAGTATAAAACCTTTAATATTTTGATTTCAAACATTTTGTTTTAATTCGGGTTTTCTCTGACCGTAACCTAATGAAAAGGGGAAAAAGAGTGGTTTTGGGACAAGAGACCTTGTTTTTTAATTAGGTTTTGGATTTGTAGAAAATTTTGATATCTAGATGACGTCATGATTGTTAATATGATTATAATCACGAATTTCGATCTTTGTATTACAATGAAGTGAATACAGTCGCTCTCGTGTTGCTTCTGACCAGCCACCAGAACCGTTGGAAAACCAACGGCTCCGGCAAGACTTAAAACCATGCCAACCATTCCATTCGCGGGCATTTTCTCTACCATTGAGCTACAGGTCCATGCGGAAATCGAGGACTCAATTGCAACTAGGTAGAGCTGGAAGTGAATTCTTGTCTACAGACTGGCCAGTAGTGTAGTAGTTGGTGAATTCCAACACACTAGCAATGTGGAGATAGATTTCTCCAAATTCACTGTCTCTGTCCAGTCAGTATTCACTTCCAGATCTACCTAGTGGCAATTAAGTCCTCGGGTCTAAAGTCTTTCTATGCAACGACTATTACAGGCGGTGTATTTGTAAATAATTTTTATTAGTACAGGTGCTACCTCAATGACTGCCAGAGTTGACTTCTATCAAATTCCTGGACCAGTATGAAAGCTAAATTTTAGACCCAATATAGATTGTTGCCTTCTTTTCAATATGTCGTGTTGTAGCAGATTCAATTAATTAAAACGGTTTGAAAATGAATACAGTAAAACCTCTAATTAACGGACACTCTAAAAGGCGGACACCTCTGATTAGCGGACAATTTCATTTTCCCCGGCCGTTTCCTAGTCAAATCTTCATAAAAAAGTTTCTACAAGGCGGACACGCAATTAGCGGACCCTCTGATTAGCGAACAATTTTTTCGCATGAAATGGCCAAAACCCCTATTTTAGCTCTCAAATTAGCGGACATTGAATATCAAACGGGTCCAAAATTGAAAAAAAAAATTTAGATATTTTTATTTCAAGCACTTATTAGTCTTATTATTCAAATTATTTCTACAAATTTCCAGTTTTCCATTGACCCGTTCAACGAATTTAGGTAGGACAAAGTTAGTCCGTACCCTCCACCTCGATCTAACCTCTTGCCAGTCACTCGAGCTCTTCTATGGCCTAGTGTCTGCAGATAAGTACTTTAGACCCCAATTTTGTATTTTCGACACCCTGGGATGGCCTAATTTCAAAATTGGAGCTCCGAGATCAAAAGTTTCTAAAAGGCGGACACTTCTAATTAGCGGACACTAACCCCTTTCCTCGATGGTGTCCGCTAATTAGAGGTTTCGCTGTATAATTCTCTGCAATCCAATAAACTGGCATTTTCATTACACCATCATGAGGGACTTACAAATAATATTGTGTGCTAAGAATGGATGATGCTATCGACCTCAATACTGAAAAAAAGCTTTTATTACTACAAGACTCGTTTTTGAGGAAATGTTTGACGTAGATATGTAGTCCACACATTGAGGATTAGACGATGTTATCGTCCGTTACAGTAATAGTAAAGGCGGTAAGAAATGGTAGTATGGCGTTATAGCGGTTCACGGAAAAAAAATCGGCGGGAGAGTTTCGAAGAAGACTGGCAACTCTACCGACTATAAACTCTTTTCGGCAAAAAACCTGTTTGCGAATTTTTTTCGGCTTTGGGCTTTTTTCTTAGATAGTGATTCGTCTTAGACTATAGCATAGTCTAATTGAGGATAGAATGCAAACGCGTGACACAAATGAAACTACCACTAACGACCATAACGCCCATTTATAACGTTAGGTGAACGTCATCAAAACGCTGTGTGCTATAGATTTAGACTTTGCTGATGAGTTCATTTCAAAGTTTTGGAAGGAAAAACTGTATCAAACCAATTTCAAATTAATTTAGTTTGATCTGTAAACTGTAGATTTGTAGATTATCCCTTTTTCGTGATGTTGATTTCTATCTCTGATGCATTTTTTTGTGTATCATGTGACTCTACTTCGCCACTTTGATTGGTTAATATACAAGGAGTGGTGTAACTTCATATTTTGTTGACTCCGGGACCAAATGAATTTTATTAATTGTTTTCTGTCGACCAATTCCTGCTGGAGTTGATCATGAGCAATGTGTGCTTCTATGGATATGGCGAACATCGTATACTTTACAGCCAGTTCATTAATCCGAGGTTTAGAATAACGGCTGAACAGTTATACTCCTGAAATGATCCTGGCTTTTTGAAGATCCTTTGGGACGGGACCTAACTGATTTAGGCTATCAAATTTAAGGCTTTTAGTTCCTTTTCAAGGCAGAAAAGGCAGACACGTAAGAGGTCACAAACTTATGGCTATGGCTATGGAATTTTTTAACCAATGTGAATGTGAATTTGTTTACTTCTTTGTAGCATCTCATATTTCTCCGAAATTTTTCGATCTTAGTTTTAATTTTTGTTTGTTTGCTGGTAAAAAGAATTTATTGAAGATATAAATTACGAGATTGATTAAAAACTGATTACTCTTAACAGGGGTTCGTCTATGATTTTGAATTGTTTTGTTCAAAAGATATTTCCATATTTTGGTACTCTCAACTCTCAAGTCTCTATTTGGTTTCACACTACGGTAGGAATTCTTGGAAAAAAACAAGTACCTCTCCCTATATTATGGGTCATGTTAGATTATTTTAGTTCCAGATCTTGATCAATATTTAAAAGGATCTTGTTTTTGTTTTTTCGCAATAGTTGAGCACTTAGCGTAACAGCTCTGAAAGGAATTTTTATTTTATCGTTGAAAAAAAATTGCATTCAACTTGGTCGAAATTTATACAAATTGACGTGGTCTTGGTGACTCAAACGCAATACCAATCGCGAATAGTTTGCCAGGAAATCAGAAGGTTAAATTTAACGATGGTGTACAATATTGTAACAGTGAAACCATTCCTTTGCACATTACGCAATGGAATACGGAAAATCCATTGTACTTAAAGGTTTTTTTTTACGTAAGTGTTCCCGTTTCAAATCAGACACATATTTTATATCAGGACAGTGTCTGCCTATTGTTATATTATGCAGATATAAGCAAAAAATTGTTTTCTTTTCCTGACCAATCTTGCTCCACATCCGTGTCAATTCAATGTGAAAAAGCTTATAACTTAAAATTGATGAGTAAGCAAACGATATCACTCTTATTTAAAAGCAAAACCTCTAACGTTATCGCATTCTTTTTTTCTATTCTCTTATAATTTCGAGAACGCCATTTCGAGAGCTGCCAGCTTGACATCATCCAAACCTAACCCCCTCTTTTTTTAGTGTGTTGTGGTTTATTTTCTAGGAAGTAACATGACGTCATTGATTTCCACCCTCGTGTTATGACACACACCATCACGCCCCTTCTCTTTTCCCCTATCGTGTGTTTAGTTTTATGAAGGAAATTTTCTGTAAGGCGTTATTGTTTAAAACGCTATAAACAAGGTTTGAGTAATCAAATCTGATCTCAGCCCTCACTTTCTCCTGCCCTTCCGCCAACGATTCCCGAGGGCTCGCGCAAGTTTTCTTGAAACCGAAAATTACTGCAAGGTTTTTTATAAGAATAAACCATATTTAAGAACACCTGGATTAAAAACCTGATAAAAACAAGAAAATTTTTAGGCCTAAACTCAAAAAGCTAAGAAACATCTGGAAGCTTTAAAAATTTTGGATGTTCTTATAAAACCTCTTTTTAACAAAAAGTAGTGTAAAGTCTACAGTGCACGCACTTTTTAAATAACGGCCGTGACTTTTTATCCCCTAACGTTTATAAGGTTTTAAAAGTTAAACACTCTATCTAGGTTATGACAACTTTTAACAAGAGAGAAAGCAATGGTTTCGTCATTTTCTATTTATAGAAAGCTGACTTAAATTGTATTTACAATCAAGCTAAGGTCGCGTCAGTCTTTCTCTTTCTATCTCTCCCTATCACATCTATAACGTTGTTTGATGATCTTTATTAGATGTTTTCTAACGTAATAAGTTGGGTTTTATTTTGTTTTTTATAAGAATTCATTCGTTTATATTTTAAATTTGGAAAGCTTGTTGTAGCTAGTTAAATTTAGCACAAACAAGTTTCTCAAAAGGCTTGAAGGCCTAATTTTAGGTTTATGTTAGGAATGCAAGTCTCGGGCATTATTGAAATTAGTGTGTGAAAGTTATGATGATTTCCTTAATTTTTTTAGCCGTTTAAATGAGAATTCGAGAACAATTTCTTAGAATAACATTTTCTTATAAATGTTTTTAGGAACATAAAATCTTAAAAAACTGAGAATTTCGTTCGTTTTTATTGTCTAACTAACACAGCTCTGACGTCGATTAGAAAAACCTGAATGTTATTTTGTACTGAAAAAAATGTTTCATTATGGCTGGTAGCCAATACGTTTTTACTTTTTTTTGATTTGAAAATTTTTCGATTTCTATATATATGATTTTTTTCACCATGATTGAACTTCAATTTCCTTGTGTAGAATTTCACTTTAACAGTAAATTCTCTCTAAACTCGTTCCTTTTTACAGAAGAAATCTTTTGGAATGGAAGAGAGATTTCAGTTGAAATTTAGATATTGTGGCTGAATTATGCGGATCCAAATTTTGAATTAGATTTATTGTTTATCAAGTTTGAAGACAAAATCTGGAGAGTGAAATTATGTTGGCTAGCCGCTTGAGTATTAACTTTCTTTTGGAATTGCTTTGAGATTAGTTTAGGCACCTGGCCTGTCTGCTATTACGCTATAATTCCAGCCCTACTTGAAAATTGCTTCCATCCCCATTTGAATTTGAAGTTCAATGGAAAAATTGAGCAGTGCATTTTTTTACTCCACATCTCCACTGTGGGAAGAAGTTCATCTGGGACTGTGAGACAGGGGTGTGTTTAGGGAAGATTATTTTATAAGCTTTATAGGACTGTGAATTTACAGTTTTCTTTTCCAACTTTTCGTAATTTTTTTTGGAATTTACTAAGAAAAATCAGAAAGCAGTGAAATGCATGTTAATTCAAATTGTATTAAAAAAAATATATCATAAAGATCAAGCGTCTAACGCTGTCACACTCTGTAGAGAAAATCACTTTTTGAAAATTCACACCGACGTCCTCTTCAAGGGAATAATATCATGTTTCTGGAATAATCAAGTTTTCTTACTGTTTTCCATTATCTTTTTAGGTATCACATTTAGTAACCAACATAGAAAAACAAGATCAGCTCACCATGCTTATCTTAGACACGATGGTGCCTATAAATAATAACCCCCATCCGTCGACCCCTGATGATGGACCCAATAAGGCCGTTCTCAACGACGTAACAGGACCAGATGATGTGACTAAAGAACGAGATCAATTACGTAATGAATTGGATAGGATACGTAAATTGTTGGAGATGTCATCGAAGAATAAACACATGTCCATTAACTTCGGTGATGATAACGTAGCGAAGAAACTGATTAGAACCGGATCACTTAACGAGGTAGGATTCTGAAAATTTTGAAATTTATTCTACAGTTTTCCAAATTTTCAATCCAGTAAATGATAATGATAACAACATCGGACTCGAATTCGAATTTCTGATATTCGTTAAGAGAAAACCCTCATAAAAAACTCACTTTAATTCAAACAAATTTGACTTCCCGTCCGAGTTCGAATTAGCGAGGATTTTACTTTGAATTCAACCGATGCGACGAGATTCAATATTTTTCTGAGTTATATTTGGACTATCTTTTTAAGGAGCTCGCTATGTTGCCGTAGATGCAAATTGAACAGGCAATGCTTCAACTGCTTACTAATTCTTAACCCTGCTGTGTTTTGTCGTATGTGAAACTAGACTTCTTTTAATCGCAGCGAGAATTCAAAATGACTCAGAGCTTTTTTCCAGTTACTTCACTATTGCTTTTTACGTAACCTATTGGTATAATTTCTTGTGTAAAAGCCTTGCAAAGTAGCCATAGTCCAGTATCGTCTATTATTACGAATCTAAATTTATTTCCAACTTATCACTTGAGACTGGACTTTTCTATAATTTTATTGCTGAAGTTTAATTCGATGTCTCCTTTTCAATATAATGTCCGGGGATAATTTTCTTATGGAAAGCAATTGTTCTAGGGGAATGTCTGGGGGTAACTATTTAGGGGGAAACTATTCAGGGTTCAACTGTTCGAGGACCATTTTGCCGGGGAGATGATGCAGATGTACATGGATAATGCGCATTTGTTTTTCTTTGATTGGCAAGTCTAAGTATCCTCTGTTTTCGGCAGCGTTGAAACGGTTAGCATTTCATTTACTTAGCAACGTGCGTTGTTCCAAATACTTTCAGTCTCTCATCCATCCTAAAAAAGATAGAAACATAAACTCACTTTTGGTTCGGAAAAAAGAGACCCTTTTAAACTCAATATTGTCTTCTTCTATAGAACGTTGGATTTGGGATGAGTGAGACAGATAATGACAACGTTTTCATTACTGATCAAGACAAAATATTGGGTTCAAATAAAGCCCTGAACAAACTGCACAACCAATATGAACAATACGAAGACATTGCGATTTGTATTGACACGGTATGACCATTTTCTATAGCAGATCTTGTTGTCCGCACGCTTTTTTTATAAAAACATCGAAAAGTTTTGAAGCCAACCGATGCTTTCAATATTTTGGCTTTATTTTAAGCCTAGAAATTTTCTTAAAATGTTCTTAATTTTCAGCATTTTATGAGTATTTTGATTTAGTTTGCTAAAAATTGCATACTTTGTTTTTAAATAAAAAAAAGTCTCAATGAGGAGGCGTAATTGAGAAAAAAATGTATATATAGTCTAGAAGTATAAAACCTTCAACTACTCAAAATGGAAACAATAAATACAAAAACCCACAAAACAAAAAGACAATACAAATACAACAAAAATCTAGAATGAACATTCACAGAAAATCAATCAGGTTGGAGTAGAAAAGGAAAATATGATGACATAGAAATCCGTCAATGTAAAACTAGTGATCTAAAATGACTTTGAGGAAGAAAGTAACTCAATATGAGTTAAGATGGAAAGAAGTAACTCAATATGAGTCAAAAAAATATTTCAAGAAAACACATTATCTGTTCCTCAGTTTTCGACCTACACAGGATTTCGGCCATTTGTGAAAATATCCTCCTATATGATGGAAATAGGGTTGTGTAGGTAGGCCAAGCAGTGTTAATTAGACACCACCACAGATAAAAGATAGTAAAAAGATGTGTTTATTGAAAGTATAAAACGCGCGCAATAATATAAAATAAACTAAAACGTAACACGGAACCAGCCGAAGAAACTAAAATTACAATGAGAAAAGAAGTATACTTTCTACTAGACAAAGTTGCCACACCTTTGACACGTTTCTGCCACAACGTTGAAGAAAGCGTACTAGAAGAGAAGGAACTGGGATTGGATTGCCACTATCCAACCCTGTGGCTCTCACACACATTTTACAGTTCAAAGAATAAGATGGAAAGAGTGGGGAAAGAATGAGAATTTAAAAAATCGGACTATAACCCGGTTCGAAGCCCCGTACACCGTGACCGCTCACCGCAAGAGCTGGCGAACGAGTGAATCTTGAGAGAGTTGAAATCTTGAAAATTCTGAAAAATGACGAACTATAACCCGTCGAAGACTGCAATCTAACTTTGCGTTTTCAGCACCTTGACATCGCATTCTTTGTATAAAAACTTTGGCTTTAACTTTCAAGTCCTCGAAAAGTAACGTAGAACGAGCAATCCTGAGAAGTTCACCAACAAAAGAAGAATAAAAAATCGATTCTGGCAAGTTGCTATCTTTATGTGGCATTCGGACTATGGAAAAAGGAAATGCATCCCGTTTATCAAACAACTTATAAATAAATATCCCGTCTTTGATGGTAATATCCAGGTTTAAAAAAGAAGCATGATTACCAGAGTGCTCAATTTTGAGTTCAAGCTCATCTGGATAGATATCTCTATACACAGACTGAAACAGTTTACCGTCATTGATCGCACACAAATCATCAATGAATCTTTTAGTCGAATGAAAATGGCGAGCCTTAACCTTATTTTCCTCAATGATCCTGCTCATATACCTTTGTTCGTATTGGTAGAGGAAAAGATTAGCCCAAAATGGCGCCGGATCGATTCCCATGGGAATCCCGATCACTTGACACATAACAATATCACCTGCATTGAAAAAACAATTTTTTATCAGATGTTTCATAGCAGTTTTCAAAGAATTCTGTGTAAAAGACACAGAAGATTTGGGTTTTGTTTTGACCAATACGCTTTATCATTTTAGAAATAGCGATAAACTTGCAGTTACCTGCATCAAATACAAAATCAATGACCTCTGATAGTTCTTTAATCAGTTTGTCATGAGGAATCTTTGTGTACAATGTACTAAAGTCAAAGGTGGAAATAGATTTGGCGTTTTTCTTTTTATTGATTCGGTTGAGTGAATCTAGTACTGGATCACAATTTTGAAGTACCCAAAATTTATTATAATTGCTCAAAAACTTTGCTTTCGTATGGAAATTTTCAACTTGTCTGTAAACAAGCTTAAAAACTAGACTGACAGATCTAGAAATCAGTTTGGTGGAACAATGTTTTGAAGCGATAATGAAACGTTTACCAGTAGGAGTCTTGTGTTTCTTTGGAGTCCAATAGATACATGGAAGATCCAAGTCCTTCTCAGAAACAGCAAGACCAAAACGTTTAGAAAACGAACATTTTCATTCACCATTTCTGCTTTATTCTGATTAACTCTAATGTATGTTTCATTTCCTGCACCCAAAATCCCAATCTCCTTCAAAATTACTTCAACATAGAAACGTTTACAAATAAATGCAACGTTATTAGCAGCTTTATCAATGGGGACAATAACAAAATTAGTGTGTAAAACATTCAAATAATCAATAACATCTTGTCTTTTGAGCACAGAGCTCACTTTATTGTACCTGATCTTCTTTTTCAAAAATTTTATCTTTTTATCCACCTGTTTTAACACTTCAACTTTCCATTGAAGAAAGTTTTCGTCAGTCTCATTAATTTTGGCTGAAGTTTTATTCACAAAACTATCCAGACCACTAGAAATAACATCTCTGCATTTATTCCAATTGATATTTCGAGGTTCACGATAATTTGGTCCCTTGGATATCAATTTTCGCAAATGATTATTTTTAATGAAACTTAAATCTCCGGTCATGATATGACCATGGTCTAGATCAATAAAAGGAGAATCGTGACACTCACAAGATGGAAGGTTGGTGCCAAAAGTTTCTAAATCTGCTGTATTGATGGAATTTACAGTTTCTTTATAATTAAAGATTTTATTTCTAATCGTAGGAGTTAAAGAGTAAACAATCGATGGTGGATCTTTTTGAAGTTTTTCAGGAAGTTTGGAATTCACACAAGGCTTGCGAAGAATATTTTTGAGCTGAATAAACTCAAGACCTTTATTGTGGAAATAAATAAATAAATAAATAGGAAGGATGTGGGAAGGAGATTTCTTAACATTAGCTTTATCAATTTTCATAGTCTTCGTAAGAAAAGTATCGATCAATAATTCATACCATCTTTTCAGATGGCTTTCGCAAGAAAAAAGTGAAGTGCTAGCTTGTTCTGCAAGTTTTCGTAAATATATATATATATTGCACCAAAATTCACAGCCTTAAACCTTCAAAATCTGCTTTTCTTCACTAGGGCTGAGAAACGCAAATCATTCAGATTTTTGAAAACATCTGCTTTCTAATCTATCTAGAATCTGTCCTCGAAAAATGATTTCAAATTTCTAGACCAGACTGAAGATGCATATGCTTTGCTCCTGAGGTTTTGAACGCTATTTTACATTCATCTTCTATGTCTTATAGTTCGATTCAAGGACTGGTTTGAAGTTAGACAATGCGTATGACGAACCACGTGTTATGGTGTGTGACGTCACAAAGCAATTAGAAGACAAGTGGAATATCAGGTAAACATGTGCTCTGAGTAGACTTTGTGGACTAGAGCTTTGTAAAATCGCTGTTAGATCTGACGAATTACTAATACACTCCTGTCTCACAGCCCCGGTAAAACTTTTTCCTACAGCGGGGATAAAAATTTCGATTAAAATCTCA
Organism: Clytia hemisphaerica; assembly: GCF_902728285.1. NCBI lineage: Eukaryota > Metazoa > Cnidaria > Hydrozoa > Leptothecata > Clytiidae > Clytia > Clytia hemisphaerica. The sequence goes on from NW_027103529.1 coordinate 282,093, forward strand.
ATGGGGATAAAAATTCTATTGTTCCAAGGTTAAAAAATCCAGTGGGGATGGTTTTGGAGTGCGATTTCCAAACAATGAATTTTGAATGGGGATGAAATCAAAGTCAGTTTCTCAGTGGGGCTGAAATTCTAGGGTATTTCTTCCATCGGGACGAATTTTTTTGCCAAATTTTCTAGTGGGGCTGGGGCCCCAGCGGGTCCGTGACACAGGGGTGTACTAATACAGTCCTTTTGATGGTCCATTTTACAATCTAAAAGAGATCAATCATATAATCATGAAGGATATAATATAAAAAACTTTGCTATGTAGATGACAAAACCTTTAAAACTTTTTATCATGTCCTCTCGGAAAAATTGAAGACACCGGAGCTTGATAATTGAAAACTCAGATAAGTGCCTGTGACATGCAATAAAACTCGAAGGAAATTTGATCGGTTCATTTTACCTCTAGACGTGACTTAGATTGCTTTCATTTCCTTTTTACGATAATGGGTTTTCAAATGTCTACCATTTTGTTTGTTTACGCTTAGTGTTTGTTTATTTATTGATCTTATTGGTCAGAATAATTGTAATGACGTCATCGTTCGCGTGGTTAAACTGTTCGGTAGAAAGTGCTAACAAAATCAAAAATTTTTTTGAATCTTTATTCAAACTTAATAATGATCTATCAATGACAGATAGTTTTTTTAAACGCTGAAAATCATGTTCCTTGTTGGTTGGGACAAGTAATGGTTAGAGCGTTTGGGAAACGTTTTATATCGAGAAAAGACCGAGTCGATAAACTGTAACTAGAGTTACCACTTCATAAAGAGTTGATTTTTGGTACACTTAGCTGTATAAGTCTGTCTAAAAATAATATGCAGTGACGACAAAAAAACCTATAATTTTTGATAGAATTTGAATACCCCACAGCTGTTTTATTGGGAATACATTAAAAGTGACAGCCTTTTCTTGTCTGCGCTGCGTATTATTTTGAGACAGACTTTAAATAAGCAACTGTCATAATAATCTTATCTATCTTTATTTTACTATAGAAAGAGCGATCGCATTCTTAGTGTTAACGGTACTTCGGTTCATCAGGGCGACAAAAAAGTTGTGGAGAAACTTTTCAAAGAGACCGTTGGTAGAACTATCTCATTGGTATGGATTTTTTTGGATACATATTTTAACTCATATCTCAGTGGTGTTAGTTTGAAAACCAGTTTAAAACATATTTTAACCATTTTTACTGGTATATGGGCTGTTTTAAAGCTTGACCAATAGTCACAGAACATCTTTTCAACATCCATCTAACGTTGTTTTAACGTTCGTAGGACGTTGTATTGACGTTTTTTTGCCAGTTTCGTATAAGGACAAATGAATCGCCAAAGATTTTCTTAATGCAGAGGCTCAAAATATGGAATTTAGAGGAATATGATCAGAGAAATAAATTGAAAATTCTTTAGTTTTTTTTTGATCTGCATGAAATTCGAGCTATGCACTTTTTTAAAGCTAATGTTTCGATCATTCTCAAATGAAATAGTTATCATGGTTTGACGAGCGTTTTTGATTTCAGAGGGAATATTTAATATATGTTTTTTTATAAGACATCCAAAATTTTTGAAACCTTCGGATTCTTTTTAGCTTTTTAGGTTTTAAACCTAAAAAAGTCCTTAAAATGTTCTTATTTTATCTACTTTGTGACCATTTTCGACCATTTCCCTAAATTTTAATCGGGTGTTTTCGAGTGCACGAAACCTTTAAAAACTTTTTAACTTACTCTTAGCATTTAGTCCATCAAAGGCAAAGCCTTATGTTCTAATCTAGTTTGTTCTTATAAAAATAACGTGTACAGACTAGATAACAATCCTTTGATGACTTCTCTTGCTTCTTTTAGTAACTTACAAATAGACCTTTTTGGAGTTTTTGATTTTTCTAAAAAAGCGATGCATTTTGGGATTGCTTCGAGTGTATTACAATAGAATTCCCTCGAGGAATTTCTAAGAGATTTCTATTGTAATACATTCGAAACATCCCACAATGCATCGCTTTTTTAGAAAAATCAAAAACTCCAATAAGGTCTATTATGCTCTTTCTCTCTCTACAGGTATTACGCCGTGAAAAAATGTGTGTGATGAAAGAATTGACAGACGTTGAAGTGAATTATGGGAAACAAAATGATCTAGGTTTATTTTCATGTTTCGTTATTCTGTTTCATTGCTTTGTAATTTATTTGACACCGTCAATTTATGATATTCATGACGTATTGTGTTTTACGGAAAGACTCCGGTTTTTGCCAGTTGTGGCAGATTTTGTCTAGCTTAAATTTGCCACTACTGGCTAAAACCGGTGTATTTCCGTAGAAAACATTACGTCATAAATATCATGAATTATTATCGCGCTTTTAATAAAATCTATGAAACTTTATGTTTTGACGATTTTCCTGTGAAGGCTTATTTCAATAGGACCTTTGAATCTTATACCTAGAAACTTTCTTGCTTATACCTTCCCCTCTTATTCAAGTTTGTTAACCTTAAAACATGATCAAAATTTAACCATTTATCCTTTCCATTGAATTTCAGGACTTCAATTCCAACTAAGTGTCAAATACATAAACACTGAGAATAGAGATTTGTTTACTGGTCTCGAAAATATCCATAATGGAGATGTCATCACAAAGGTCAGTTTCAGTTTCGGTTTGAATTTGTAGAAAGTTTGACATGTAATGAGTGTTAATACCAAAGTAAACATTACTTTGAGTCAAAACGATCGGCCTAAAGAATCTTTTTTTCCTTCTTAAAGTATGAGATTGTGAGTCGTAAAAGTTCTAGATAAATCAATAAACTTTAACTTTTAAAAGTTGAAAATAAGAATTGAATCGACTTTTATTATATACGTTTTTTTATAAGAACAAACTATATTTGGCTTGGATGGCAAAATTTTAAGAACAAGTTGAGAACATTTTAAGGCTTTGCAGAATCTAAAATAACCAATTTCTCAAGAAAATGGACAAAAATTCTCGCAAAATGGTGATATTAAGAACATTTTTAGTCTTAAAACTTTTGGGTGTTCTTATAAAAAAACGTGTATTCGATTAAAGTCTGTCTCAAAATAATTTGCAGCTGAAACAAAAATGGCTGAAACTTTTAATAGAATTTGAATCAAGTTGCGATTTTGTGCTCGTTGAAAATATATTTGTGAGTGGAATATTATCAAGTAAAAATTTGGGGGAAAAAAAGAAAAATGAAAATGAAAAATGAAGAGGAAAAAAATCAAGTTCTTGTAGAAAATATTTTCAAAAATATTCATTTAATCAAAAGATATCAAACACACAGTGATCTTTCATTGGAACTTTGCAAAATCGGGATTATTTTTTGGCTAATATCCCTTGTATCTCCCTAAGTAGTGCTCATAAGGAGATGAAATTTGATATATAAAGTATCCTTATAGCAATGTAAAAGTAGGAAAATAAGTTTTTTGATAGATAAAATTGTTCACCAGTTATTGGGCACTTTCGTTTTCGAGAGATCCCTCTATCCCATCCTCATCCCGCTTGAGATCCCTCTAAATCGGAATCAAGAGAATTCCGGATAGGAAAGTGCTAGAGACTTGAAATTTTCACAGAATGTACTAATATTTGCCCTCTAAAGGATAAAATAAAAAGAAAGCATTTCTTCTCAGTTAATTTCCTAAAATTTGGCTAAAACAAGGAAATTTGAATCCGATTAATCCGATCAAAGATCGCCGTGACAAAGTTTATTGCTGGTTGACTCTATAAAGTAGTAAAAAACGACAAAAAAAACATCCTTTTGTCGATCAACCAATAACAAACTTTGTTTGGTATCTTTTGATTGAATGAATATTTTTGAAATTTTTTTTCCCAGTGATGATGATCTAAGATTTAAGAATCACTCCTGTGAAAGCAGTAGTTATACCACATTTCTACAAGAAGTTGGTTTTTTTTCTTCTTCATTTTTCATTTTCATTTCCTTTTTTTTTTCAATTTCTTTTTTGCTTGATAATATTCCACTTACGAATATATTTTCAACGAGCATAAAATCGCAACTTGATTCATGTTCTATCAAAAGTTACAGCCATTTTTATCTCCAGCTGCAAATTATTTTGAGACAGACTTCAGTTCATTCCATTCCAAGAACGAATATATACAAAGGGTTTTTAACCAGCAATCCGTTAAAGTCCCCAAAACAAATCTAGCGCAAGGTATAGTATTCTGAAGATCACATATTTCAATGTTTTTATTTTCTATCCTATCATTTCAGATTAATTCGCAAGACATTGATTCCATATTAAGTGCAGTCATCAAGAAGCTAGCAAAGAAATCCAATAACAAAATCACATATCGTATACGTAGAGGAGACGGCATGAGTGCTCCCGTCGATAGCTTGCCGTACATACCACGACAAAATAAGGTAATAATCACAAAGTTTACTCTTTTCATAAAACTTTTTAAGAAAAAGATAAGTCATTTTAAGTTCACGACATCATTAATAGTGATCACGTATTAATGTTTACTTTTTGTTTTCCTTACAATATAGGGGGGGTTGTACTTTTATGATGTGACGGGATTGGCCCTTTTTTAGTACGGTATTACGGGATGTGACGAAAAAAAAGACGGGAAAACGGTATTTTAAAATCAGACGGTGACGGTATTTGGCCTTACTTTTTGTCATTATGCCGGTATATGAACCAGTACAAACCGGTGTGACGGTGTTATTATTTTTTTCAATTTTCGGGATTCCGGGATTCAGCAAAAATTTTGACGGGAAAATGGTATTTCAAACCCCTACAACCCCCCCCCAAATATAGGTACAAGGTTTTCTTTTAATAAGAATGATGTTTTTCCATCTCATCATCGAATTTTCTTAACTTTTTGGGGAAAATCATCCTAGAATATTCTTAACTGTATTCTCAGGGAAGGATCCAAATTCAACCGAAACTTTACATGGTATTTTTGTGAAAGTAAAGAGCGTAGGGGATAATTGGCAATTTACGGATAAAATGCTGTAAAACTGGTATTTTTAGGTTCAGTTATGCTAAATACCACGATGGTGATATTCTTAGGAAATTCTAGCAAAAGCATTTTGACCAACTTCATCATGAATATTCTTCTAGAGTAGAATTCTTATAAACAAAGCGTGTAGTTTCAGGATATTTTGATTCGTTAGTTTTAAGTAGGGTCTTCAAGGTTTTGTTTTTAAATAAGAGTGATGTCGTTTGCTTACTCGTCAATTTTAATTCACAAGCTTTTTCACATTAGATTGATACGGATGTGTAGAAAGATTGGTCATTTTTTTGCTTATATAAGCATAATATAACAGTAGACAGATACTGTCCTGATATGAAATATGTGTCTAATATGAAACGGGAACACTTATGTAATAACAAAACCTTTAACGAGTCAGTATGTGAGTAGTTATCATCACTGGACATTCTCTACTGTGGCGTTCTTAATTTGAATTCATGTTCTGAATTTATAGAGCAAACAAGTGAGCCAATCAAAATCATTCTCAAGTATTACATCATCAATCACACCACGGAAATCAACCAATGAATCGTCAGCTGCTAGAAACTTAATTAATGACATCTCATCAAAGTTACCATTCAGAGCGAACAGTGATGCAGCGTCAACGGTTCCTAGGCAACAAAATGGTAGCCGAGTTCCGACATTCCGTGCCTCGTTTCACGGCTTTTCGAATATTCCACCTCACCAGCCACCTCCGCCTCGTTTTACTAAACAAAAAACGTCAAATTTACCGTCAATTACTATTGAAACACCGACAAATACCGAAAAAGAAAACGACAAACGAGATCGCTTATATTCTCCCGAGCGTAGTAACTCGTTTGAAAATTTCACGCAAAAGATATTTGCAGATAGTAATACGCCATTTGACAGCGCCAATAACAAAATGAACAATTTTCCAACCAATGAGAACTCAGAAAATATTGAACCGCCTCATAGACATTCACTATATAGACCCAGTCCCCGAATACGACGGATCGAGGACGAATTTGCCGTCACCGATCGTGCTACGAGACAATATAAAAGTAAAAGTTTGTATCTTGAAGTTTTAAATAGACGCTCCTTCGCAGCTCCCATAACGTTAGATGATCCACCGGAACCACATTTGACCGGAGACATTAATAACCGGATAAGCCTTCATGCGGATACATTGAGTTCACAACAAACTTTACGAAACATATCGGGTTATGCAACTTTACCGAGGAAATATAAAAAGAAACCGTCCAAAAAGTAAGTAGTGATTTTGAGGAAATTTTTATCCGTATAAACTTTTTATGAAATATTTTCGTGTTTACGCGTTCCACATTTTCAAGTCCACATCATATGAAAACCACATCATTTAGTCCAAAGAATTGAGGAAAAAGTTTTTTATCAATATTTTCCTGGTTGAAGGTTTGTGTGAAATGCGAAAAAATCTGGTTTTTGTTTTTAGAAAGTGTATTTTTAAGGAAAGCTTTCAATTCTTTTGAGGTTGTTCAATTCTAATTCAATAGGAAAGCAACAAAATCAATTCGTTTGGCAAAATCTGAAGATGAGAAACTTGGCATTAAAATTTGTGGTGGAAACAAAGTTGGTATTTTCATCAGTGACATTCTTCCTGGTTCTGCTGCTGCTCATTCAAATCTCAAAGTTGGGGATCGAATTATAAATGTATGTTTGCATGTACCTCTGGTGCTTCTTATCACTTTTCTTACTCATCATTTTTTTACGAAAGACAAAACGATTTTCTTAGCCTTCTGCGCTACTTTTCTTTTTTGTCAGCATATGAGTTACACCCCTGTGTCACAGACCCACTGGGACCCCAGCCCTACTGGAAAATTTGCCAAAAATTTCGTCCCCGGTGGGAAAATAATTTGGAATTTCAGCCCCACTGGGAAATTGACTTTGTTTTCATCCCCGTTCAAAATTCAATGTTTAAAAATTGCAATCCAAAACTATCCCCAGTGGATTTTTAACAATGGAGCAATAGAATTTCTATCCCCATTTGGATTTTTTATCCCCACTGAGGTAGAAAGTTCCACTGGGGCTGTGAGACAGGGGTGTTTTTTCTGTTTTGCACGCTTGTTTTGTATCTCATCAAAAATGATATCAAGTTCTTAAATTTCATTTTTATACTACATTTTGTTCCGTTTTACAATACCGGGTGCGCCAGAAAAAAGTATACAAGTTTGTCGAGATATTGTAGGCTTTAGGATGAGAATTTTAATTTGATTCTTTTTTCCTTGTATAGGGGAAAACCTAACTTAAATTTTGGTATATAAAACTTCAAAATCGGTTCAGTCAATCAAAAGTTATGATAAAAAAACTGTAAATCTTGACTTACCCAAAAATTCAAAATTCATTAAAAACCGTGAACAAAATTTGAATGTACAATTACCACTATCTATCTATCTATCTTTCGATAAAATGTCATTTTCTAAGCATTTCTTTTGGTAAAATGTTGGTCTTTAAGCTTTCCTCGACTCATTGGATATTAAAATAATTCAAATTAAGCCTCAAAACTAAAATCAGGGCGTCGAAGTATCGATATGGTGGCATTTTGAAAGTTTCACTTGAAAATTGGATGTTTTTTTTAGTTTTTAGCTATTTAGCAAGAATTTTCGAATTTTTATGGAAATTTTTACTTTCTTAGCAAAGTCTGAGCTTCACCGACCTTAAATCAACCATTTTACAGTTACCAATTGACAATTTTATTCATTTACGGTTATTTAACTGTTTAAGTGATAATAAACAGAGTGAAAATCTTGTTCCTTGTTTCTAATGAATTTTGAATTTTTGGGTAAGTCGAAATTTTCAGTTTTTTTTAGCATAACTTTTGATTGACTGAACCTATTTTAAAGTTTTATATACCAAAATTTAAGTTAGATTTTCCCCTATACAATGAAAAAAGAATCAAATAAAAATTCTCATCCTAAAGCCTAAAATACATCGACAAACTTGTATACTTTTTTCTGGCGCACCCGGTATATTTGTGAGTATTATTTTCAATGCTTTTTTTACTTATGGTCCTTTGTCAATCTTTTAGAAATGGATAAAACTCGACCTTTTCCGTCAGTGCAAACACCTGTTTCACAGGCTGAATAGTAATCCTGACCTTTTTCAGGGTGTGGTAAATTCCTATCTTACCTCTAATAGCTTATTGTTTTGTCAAAAGTTTTCTAATTTTCTTCTTTCCCATAGATGAACTCATTGGATTTGACGAGAGCAACTTTGGACTTTGCAACTCGTGTCATGATGAGCAATATAAAGTCTACCAAAGTTCGAATGCAGTTACAAGAACATGAAAGTAAAACAAATTGCTGTTAAATGCAGGGAAATGATATAGCAAACTTTTACTTTTTGAAATTTACTATATTATTTCCCAAAAAATAAGGAATAGTTAAGGAACTGGTCAGACTGAAAATAAGAAAACAAGTTAAGAAAAACAGAGAGTTAAACTGGAACTTGCACACATTTACAAAAATTTTAACAAAAAGTTGACAAAATGTTGGCGAAACAACACCCAATACTCGTCTTTTTCTGTACTGTAGCCCATTATACACCAATTTTTCCTCGAGTGCAGCCTTGCTATACTCTGCAAACTGGGAATTTAATCACATGATCGAAAGTGAGTCAAACAAACTAACTTCTTAACGCAAGTTCAAGTAAGAAACAATGGAAAGAAACAAAAGGCTTCCAGACCGGGGTTTTCTATATGGGCTATGTTTTCATAATATGCTAACATCGCTCTCTTTCATTCTACAGATTACTTAGACGTCGTACAAAACTCCTATGCGGAGTCACTTTACGTCAGGTTTGTGCTCATATCATTCATTTTTGTTGATCTGGTGAGAAATAAAATTGCTATAGTCCATGAAAATCTTACAACGGAAAAAATCAAGAGACCTAAAACTAAAATTTTATATTATCATGGCCTACTACCTTTTTTATCATAACAATTTATATAATATCATCTTTTCCTGAAGAACACAGCATCTAAAACAATTTTGTGGGGTATATTTTGTGGCTTCAAAATGAAAACAACCCGTACCCCTTTTTTTTTAAAGCCCAACCTTTTTTTGATATAAGCATTCTAACCTAAAATACTATTACCCTGGGATTCCAGAATCTTACAGATTTAAACCCTTTTTAACTTAAGTTCTAAATCTTCACCGGATTTAAAGTACATGGAATCCCGGTTATTTTTGACGGGTCATTATATTACCCCTCTGAAACACGAATTCCACCTCATTTCAAAATTCATCTTGCATTGGAAATGGGTTCATTAGAGTCGATATTTTACGTGAATAACCCAGTAATCTAGGACTTTTAGGCAGTCGATTGTTTTCACGGGGTCCAAGGCCAGCCAGCTCGGCTTTTCATGAACTGAGCGGAACATCGGAAGGAGCGGGGATTCGTACCTGGTATAAGAGGCTGACGCCTTTGACCACTTGGCCATCGCTCCTTTATGACCTTTTACTTTTTCCATGACAGGACATTACATTCTTATAATGCCACTAACCTCAATGAAATGAGTTTCAAAGCTGGAGATATTTTACACATTACGGATACACGGTATAACTTCGATGAAGACAATATGACATGGACTTGGTATGGTGCTCGCAAAGTCAGCTCTTCGAAACAAACGGAAGGTGAAATACCTGCTATAGAAGGGTGAGTATGCTGAAGTACCTTTCCAAAAAGTCTAATTGGATTTTTCTGACCTGCTCAGAGAAACATTTAAATGGATAATCTTATTTGTTCGAATTAGAGAGAGATTCGAATTATAGCAATTATTTTAAGAGGGTTTCTACTGAAGGGGGTTGGAAACCAGTTCTAATTATAGAAAGATTCGAATATTAGAAGTTGGAACAAGCGAGAGTTTACTGTATTTTAAATTTAAAGTTGATTTATTTTTTATTTTTGAAATTCAGCTTTTTTCTAAGCGCGCTATTTTGTTTTGCAAAAAAGTCACATTTTGGTTTCTATCTGTTCTACGTGTGTAGAGGATTTATATATATGTTCATAGACTAGGTCCGGTGATTATAACTTTATCATTTGTTGGTGATAGGTTTGATGGTACCAAAGAAGTAACAGAAAAAGAAGCACACGCCCACATGTCAACAAGCCGCAATCCGTTACGCCGGTTAAGTAAATCAGCACAAGATCTCAAGAGACGATTCTTTGGCAAAAAATCTTCACTCCGAAGACGGAACACGGCTGGTTCATCAAAAATCGAACGTGCGCATCATAATAATGGAATCGAAGGTAATCTAGCTTCCATTTTTAACATTCATTCACTTTGAAATTTTGCAGGTAATTGAATTGTTTGAGATGTTTAAACTATAAAATCTTTCTAAAGTTCATATAAAAATACACAATGTCTTATGGCCTGAATATCAACTTTTAAAAGCAGTTAGGCAAAAAAGATTAAAACGTTTTGCTCAGGACTGCAAAAAAATCTAACAGCCAACAATCTTTAAACATGTTATCCATGGCCTGTAAGAAAATTCTGTTCCCGAGTACGTTGTCTTATCCCCGGGGATGGGGGTACTTAGGCAAATGGAGGGAACGGCTATGTGCCGCTCTTAAGAGTGCCTTTTTGAACCTTCAAAGTCCCTCTGAGGTTTTTTTGACATGCGTAAGTCATTTTTCTAGCGGAAACAGCCGAAAAAATGCGGGATCTGACCCCTCTCTGCTACTAAAAATAGAAAGACAGAGGTCAAAATTCGGCTTTTTTCGAGTGCTTCCGTTAAAAAATATGACGTCATCTTGACTTAGGCGTATCAAGAATCTGAGACCCTAAAATTTTCCATTTTCAAAAATTGGGTGGTCCCCCCGACATTTCGTAAATCTAGCTAGTACCCCCGGGTATTATCCCAAGTCTACCTAAGCAATTGTTCAGATTCTTTTCAATATATTCATGTTTTTATTCCATAGACCCGGTCAAACGTTCAAGCTTCTACGAAATTTTACTTGAAGATCCTATACGAATCTAAACCACTATCCTCTCTCAGCCATGTTTCATAATTCTATATATGCACTTGTATAATATTTGTCACTAAGATTTATTTTTTATGTATTTTTGTTATATTCAATAATAATGATGGCGGGTACGGAAAGTAGCTCGAAATCTTTACGAGGAAATTCTTTTTTATCAATATTCTGCATTTAAGGTTTCGTCTTTAAATAAGAGTGATATCGTTTGCTTACTCGTCACTTTTAATTTTCAAGATTTTTCACATTGGATTGACACGGATGTGGAGCAAGATGTGGAGCAAGATTGGTCAGGAAAAGGAAAAGAAAAACATTTTTTGCTTATATCAGCATAATATAACAATAGGCAGACACTCTCCTGATATGAAACATGTGTCTGATATGAAACGAGAATACTTATGTAAAGATAAAACCTTTAATGGAAGTTAACACTCTTCTTCAAAAGCATTTATCCTCCATCGCATTCGACAATGAATCACTTCTTCAAAATCGTTATCTCTTTGTTTCACATAAGCTTTCTCGGAATGGATGGTGCCACTCAATTCGAAAGCGATTGCGGTCTCCCTATTTATACCGAAGGATTTCAAAGCCTAGAAGGGACTATATTTGAAACTCTTGAAAGGAAAATGAAGACACTTGTTTCTCATCCAAAACGTGTGGCCAGAGTAGTTTTCACCAATGAAGTATAAGCCCGAAGGGCTAGAAGTCAATCTCTTTGGTAGGATTTGAAGCCAGCAAATCCTACCAAAGTTGCGCGGCCTTGAGCGGCTCGCCTGGTTTTTACACAAATGACAGATTGAAACTAAAATTTACCGCTAAATTTCGAAAAAAATATCAATCGTAAACAAAGGAATTGCTAGATTCAATCTGACGTCCAAATTACGGCGTATTTTTTAAGGCTTCACTTTTTCTTGCCTGGGAAAGGCTAGAGATTGAACTCTAGCCCTTCGGGCTTTAAACTCAATGGTATTCCCAGACACGTCAGATTGAAAGTAAAACCCATCCAAACCTACCCAAAGGAACAGCTAGATTCAATCTATCATTCTGAATAAGGAGCAAATAGTAAGACTTCACTTTTTCTTGCATAAGAAAGGTTTAAGTTTCCTCTCTGCCATTCGGGGATTTAAACTCGATGCTTTAACCCTTCATCAAACACTAATTTGCACAATACACTTAAGGGGAGGGAAGGGGGTTCCCGGGATAAGCTTCTCTCCCCCCTCCCTGAAACACAATAATATGCATATAATCCCACAATTTCTGCAGTTGCAGTGTTCATTTAACATCAAAGTACCCGGCTAAGAAATTGTCAGAAAAGATTTTTATAAATGGTGAGCCAGACAACAAAGACACTGAAGATTCAAGGCACTCCCGAATAAAGGTAAGAGCGATTGATTTCTGAAGAAATTAGTAGGATGATATTGAAAGATTATCTTATTCTAATTTCATATAAATTAATCTACATTTACACCATATAAAAATCCCATCCAACCCAAGTATAAAGTATACAAAATTAAAAAAAAATCATGAATTTATAGGTACAAAATAAATTACCACAATATAAAAATCCTGAAGATTGAAAAAATACCTATTTTGGATACTTTTTAAGGTGGATGGAATTGGTTTAAATTCTGTTGCATTGAACTACTTTCTGAAAACCTTACATACTTGATCTCGTTATAATTCGTTGAAAAGTCACTATCGATATATCAATGGCCAGTAGTGATCAAAAAGTTTAAACATTTACTAAATCCATCTCCTCTTTGAAACTATAACTTTCTGCCTATAGTGCGGATGGGATCACACCAATTTCTTGACATCCCCTCCTCTAACTTGTCTCCAAGGTTTTCCATAGCCTTTAGCTGGAGAAGTGCTTTGATCGCCTATCATTCAAACACGCTAAAATAACCTTGAAAATGGAAAAGCCTTTTGAAAGATGAAAAATAACCAATTTTTAGCCAAACAAAGGGTTATTGCCTTTAAACGGGCAGAGCGAGTTCGAATTAAGTCAGATTTCTCCCTTTATTCAAAATGACCCAGTCTTACTATAGATATTCAAAATTCTCAAAATTAAAAACAAATACATTCGTGGAAGTGGGGTCAATACTAAAACATCGAAGCGTTCTAATTTTTCAAAAAAAAATTAAAAATTTCATTTCATAGAAGAATAAGATAAGATTTTTTGAATGCCCCCCCCCACCTGTTACAATAGATATTCAAAATTCGAATAGCGTCTAAAAATAATTTCATTGATCTTTCTTCGATTGTTCATCATTTACATTTTCTTTCAAAGTTTGTTTTTCTTGCTCTGAAAATTCCGGTGATTCATCAAAAACGTATTGCCTATAATTATCTTTGTTTGGAACAATATAAAGAGCTATAACATCAATAACCGTTGCTGTCAGTGTTAACAAACCCATCACTGAAACCAATTGGAAGACTAGATTTGCTGATGAAAATTGACCTAGAAAATATAAGATAAAAAGACAAATCCAATAATTTATAGATTTGACTTGAGTCGGAGCGAAGTAAATTTTTTGTCAAATTGAACAAATTTTGTAATCAAATCTGGCCAAAAATGAAATGCTGTAAAAACATACACAAATGCTATGCTTCAAGAATCTATGAAATTTCAGAAAAGTAGAAACTCCCAAGCTTTTAATTTAATCGTTCTCTATTTCTACTAATCATAAGCACAATGATGCTCACAAACATTTATCCCATTTTAGTCGTTTCTATCGCAGCAAACATGGAGTAAAGTCGTACAATACATTTTTGCAAATGTGCGGATGACAAAAGCAGAATAAACTGTACGACCGTGAAGATTAAACTTAAAAAAACAACAACACATTATATCAATAAATACCTTACCAATTTTTCCTCCTTGGTGAAATTCAATTCTAACAGCATATCGTTTCTTGATGATTCGTTCACAAATATTTCCCTCATTATTAGCAATAGGAATTTCTTGTTTCAAGCGATAATCGGAAAACGGTACTCTTCTGACATGGTACGTATATTCAGGAATACTAAATAGAAAGTTAGGCAAACCCTTGAAAAACGAGTATTAAAAAATGCACTTCGGGGACGTGACGGGTATGTGTGGGGACGAGATGGAGTTTTTACAAGCTCTTAATTGATTTGGTTGGTCGTTAACAGTAATAAAACGATTTTCTTATTTTTTCCAAAGAACGCCAATTTTTATTACATCAAATGACCAATTATTAAAGTATCTTATAAAAACTCCATCTCATCTGTATGTGTGATCCATACGAGTACTCTTTATCGTACCTCAATTTTATTTGGAACCTGAGAGTACCCGAAAATAATACCTTCAAAAAAAATAAAAATAAAATGTTTTGTATTCCTTACTTGACGCCATACAACATTTTCTCAGAATTTTTATACATGATCGAGACATGAAGTATTAAACCGTTTTGACGAAAGGTACGCTCTTTTGCATTCAAAGCATCTGACACTTCATCTAAAGACACGTTGGCTGCAATCAAAAAATCTTTGAGTAAAATCTTGTCAACCTTCGATACTCCATTAGAATTCAGTCTAAAAATAAAAGGGATCTAAATAGGTTTGAAATCAATTGTACTAAAGAAAACAGCGCTACAATCGTAAAAAAATGAGATGTAAATCAAAAACCAAAAGTGCACACCTCAGAGTTCATGCATTATTCTCTCTGTATTACTTCAAAATAAAATGCCCCTCTAATAAACGCTTCTCTTAAAAAACCAAAGTAATAATACGGTAGTCTGGAACCATACCGATTATCATACTTCCCTACATATTAACCCCATTTTTTTAACAAAGTTTGCATGAGTGAAAGCTATTATGGTTATAATTTGTAGATTAGTAGATTAGTAATTTGACTGCTCAAAAATCGACAAAACTATTTCACATACTCTGAAAATAATCCTCCTTAAATATAAAACCAAATGTACAAATGATCACCTTTTGATTGTATTGCCATTCATATCAACAAGTGATCCAGACATCCTGCGATGTGAATGTGTCAGCTGGCCAGAAAAGGCTGTAAACGAATGTTCAACCTTGATCAAAGCAAACTCAGGATTTACTGCATAGTAATCGACGTCCCTATAAATTGAAACACAAAATCGGTATAAATAGAAAAATGGAACTTTTTATATTTTCACAAGAAAAAAATATATGTTTTAGCTTTCTATTGCAGCACAAATCATGTGCTTATCATTTGATTTCATGTCGTTATTAATTGAAAAATTGAAACAATGTAACCTGCTGTAATGATATTTGAAAACATTCCTCTAAATTTACCAAAATTTAATCTGTGTGATTAGTGCAGCTTTGTTAATTACCTCAAATCTTCATATTTTACTGGATTTTCTGGATCATAAACAAGAGCATATTGACAATCTTTTGGTCTTTGCCATTTTTCTTTAATAAATGTAGCAAGAGTAACAGAACGTGATTCAATTGGCCAGTTAATTGATAACCCATCTAGTTTTCTACATATTGTACTGTTTGCACTTTCCTTTTGTTTGCAATAATCAGGATTGATATTATATTCATTTTCATCGTTTTGAAGTTTTGTGGGCGTGTTGACAAGGATTCTCATGTTTCCACTTGGTGAGGAATCATACTAAACATTAAAAACAAAATTCATCACCCTAAAAATCCTTAAATCCTTTTGTTCTTTTTTTTTCTTTTTTTTTTTTGGGGGGTGGGGCTGTAATTAAAGTTAGTGGTACTTTATTTCTAATTATGCCGCCAAATTGAACTTTAATTAATATTATCTCAGTGAATAATGGCTCGTTCTCGGACAAAAGTGACGTCGGAAAAAAAGATTTCTAAATTGTGAATTTATTTTATAGATTCAGACTATTTTACTGTCTGACTAGAAAAAATCGGACTAGTGACATGCACCCATACGTATGCATTATATTATCATGATATGATAAAAAATAATCTTTAATAAAATGAAAAAGGCTAAAACAAGCTTTATTAATGCTAAACAAAAATGAGTATTATTGAGACAGATGATATTGACACAAAAAATGGTTGATAATGGCCAGACAATCTCAATTAAACGGATGGAATAGTTGATGATCCAACTAACCAGTCGAACCAAATCAAACGCAATCGACCGATTGAAATTTTCAACTGTCCAAAACGATAGAATCCTAATTGAATACAGTATTACCGCAATTTACGGATTCGATTGTATTTGACTGAGATTTGATTACGTTCTATTATGTTGGATAATGAGTGATGATGGGATGGGAGAATCTGGTATATAAAAACAAAAGACTTATTGTGACTGGACTGGAGAGATAATAGACGGACGAGCATACCTGTAAATATGATTTGTTGACCAAGAGCTGAACCAATGTATAAAATATTATGAGAAATGCCAATATATAGTAGGCTATTCCAAGCCGTTTATCCTTGATGATAATATATTTGTATGTTACATAGTGAAACAGAGACATTCTCCTGGCTTGTCCTGGGTGGTTGATCAATATTTTTATTTTTTTGAAAAACTCAGAAAAAATAATTTCGAATCAACTTTCACTTTCGTTTTTGATTGTACAATAGTTATCTTCTTTGCTTTTCCAAGAAGTCGATTTTGCATTTCTAAAACTAGAAGTTATAGGTCCGAACCTCAGCTTGTTCGCGAAAAATTTTTCAACTAAATTTTTGGAATTATTTAACAAATCAAGTCAAATCAACAGTCAGGGATAAACCTGATCAATATGTTTAAAAGGATAGAGGTTTGTGATTATCTTTCTATGTTTTTTTCTTTAAATAATATTAGTCTGGCTGGTACTAGTCTCATCCTCATGTTACCTTATTTTTGAATCTTTAGCTGAGCTTTTGCTTTTGTGGGAGAGGCAAGAGCTGCTTAAGTTTAGAGAGAGGACCCTGCCGACGTACCGGACACGCGAAAGTCCGGTGTAAAATGAGAATTTTTTTAACCACTAGATAATTTCTACACCAGACTTAACAGTCCATCACAAACTGCCATATAAACAAAACTCAACATTCTCACATCACAAAACAAAGGCTGTCTTTTTTATTTCCCAAATTTTGTCGTAAGCGTTCACTTTCACAATAATTTATGTAATTGCAATTTCGGTCAGTCCACAGTCGGGTTCAACATATACGCGTGTTTTTATTCACATGACTGAAGTGCCTATTAAAACAATCCGGGGTAAATGGCGAGGCAACACAGCAGTAGCAACTCCAGAATTTTTTTTTCAAAATCTATCCTATCTTGTAGAGCTTTGAAAAAGAAAGAAAATGAGGGGTCATAGGCCTCCAGAGGATTAGTGGTTGTAAAGATATTCAAATTTTAGTGTCAAAAATTTGACTAAAAATGTCAAAAATAAGGTTAGGAAAATAGCTAGGAAAAATTTGAAAAATGTGTCAAAAAAGAAAAACAAGAAATTTTCCAGTCATGCTTCTTAAATTTTGCATATCTCTTTTTCTAGTGTAGCTAGATACCTCAAATTTGGAGGGAGAATTCTTTGACAGTTACATCAATATGCTTTCTTACCTGTCTTTAAAAATATAAATAAAATTAATCACGGAAAAGGACGCGAAAAAAAAAAGACATAAGTGTGAGAACAGAGTATCAAACTCGTTAGAAAAAGTACCATTAGAAGTCATAAAAAATCAACCTAAATAAATGCAATCGCAATTCCAGATAACTTCATAATTCCCCAAACAACATTACATTATATGTCAAACTCCCATCACATAAATTTTACAATTACGTCAGAGTAGACCACGCTCGCCACCGAAGAGGTTTATTTGGAAAGGGTAATTATATTTTATTGTTCGCTTCTTTTTTAAAGATTCGCCGGGTTGGAAAAGTATGAATTTCTTTGTACATATTTTACCTACCCCAAATATTTAGGAGGCTGAGTTTTAAACGAATCGTCAAGTTGAAACGAACGATAAATGTATCAAGGTCTGTTTTATTTACCCCCTGGTGACTTAACAAAAGAGACTTAACTCGATGTTACAATCCAATTATTGAAAGTTTGTGTCGGCCTTTTTATAATGAGCGAGACATACGTTCTCTGATTACGCAATTTTCATAGTGACATTTTCGAGGCATTTTGATGTAACTGTTTGATGGTGTTAAAATATTATTATATAAAAATATTTGTAAAATATTTAGTATATATATTTATCAAAATAACGAAAGATATATCTTTTTTTGAAAAAAGAAGACATTGCATTGTTTTATTTTTGTTTTTGAAGAAAATAGCTTGGAAAAGGTTGAAACGAGTCAAAAAAAGTGGTAGGACCCATTTTCAAGGGGCCTCTGGAAATGGAGGAACAAAAACTTATGAGTAAAGAATAAGTTTTTCTGAAAGGAGAAACCCCAAATGAAAAGAAAATCCATTTCGGCAGAAATAAAAACTTTTTTTTGGGACATTCCCATTCTAAAGAAGCAAAAAAGTTAAAAAAACTACATGAAAATGGAAGAACTAGAATTAGCGATTGTGATTTTTGAATTCCTCACCCTTTTTCTGATAAACATACAAAGTTTCAGCCTCCAAATACATTTTCCTCCGTTTCCAAACACATTTGTTCTTCGATAGTTGCTAATTTTTTTTCTCCCGTCGGCAAACAATTTTCAAAATGTTGCAAAACGTTCGGCATTTTACCAATTTCCCGTCTAGCCCGTGTCCACAGTGTTAAATACCGCTGGAAAGCTAAGATCACGGGCTTTCATTTAGTAAAAACCGGAAAGCTTTAGCATACATAGAAACAAAGTTCGAAGGGTTCAAAGTTCACGGAAAAATGAAACATTTGGTTTGACGTCAACGAAAGTTGCATGACTTCTGGAGTCGCTAACAGCAGATTAATCGTAACGTAAAAAAATATCTTTTGGCATCGACAATCAAATAAAATATATTACATTATATTTCCTTTAATTCAAAAATCAAAAACATTCGCGAAAAAAGTAAAATAATAATAATGAATTAATATTACATACTAAGACGCCCCCGTCTTTTTACTCTGGTCTAATTTCCAATCTCGGAACATGAAAAACGCCCGTCCGCCCCCAATATCTACCTAATCAGCTTAAATTCACTTTAATTGTCCTTTGACTTTCAAAAAATAGTATTTAAAAATTATGAATTTATAATAATTACAAAAAACAAAAAGTTTGATACTTCATTAGTGAAATATTCAATAAATTCCTAGTTTCAATTTTCAGTGGGCGTTTTTCTAGGGCTTCGTTTATCGCGCAATTTTTGCGTCACACAAACTTTCTCGGCCGCTCGTAATAATAATGCATTGCCAAATTTGGTTCTCCATTGTCAAAACAGGATTGATGGTGACGTCACCTAAGCATAAAAAAGAAAGGATTTCGTCAGGTTTATGCATATATTAATTTGATGATGATGGGCAAATGTCTCGTATTGGGGGTTCTAGTCTTGACCCCTAAGTCTACGCGAGATTGAAGTGTTTGGGTAAACAAGACAAAACTCCAAAAAAGCGGGTGTTTTGAAGCGCTTCCGTGCAATCGAAATATCGCTGTTTGTGACAGACTGCTTAAGGAAGTTGGATGTCCGGTGTCGGAGAAGGATATTTTTTCCCACCCAGACAATCAAAACACCTGACATGACCAGTCCGGTGCGTCCGGTGTTTCTTAATTTTTTGTTTCATAAATGTCCGGCGTCCAAAATTCCCAGTATGTAACACCGGACAGTCCGGTGTAGCGATAGGATACTTTTTACCACCAGACAAATACACCGGACAGTCCGGTGCGTCAGCAGGGTCCTTTACTTTAGAGAGGGGGCGTAGTAGTCAAGTTACCAGTGCATGAACGAACGTCTTTGAACTTAAAAAAAAACAACCAAAAACAAACTTCTATAGAATTTCCTTTGTGCAGTAGATTCCTCAAACTATCCGTTGCAATCTATCCAAAAATTAAAATAAACCGAGCACTAGAACAACACCAAACCAATTTTGAACGAGGTCAAAAAAGCACGAAATTCGGGATTTTTGTAAACATGGCTGATCACAAGAGGAATTATTTTTATGAGAAGATTTGCTCAAGAAGAGTTCTGAAAATGACTTTCCTCGTTGTTTGAAAACCTGTTATCTTCCATCACACAAAATTTCATTGAAAGATGTGATACTTACTTCGTTTTTGATTTTGTACTTTATGGTACTCATCCAATTCGTGGAATCCGATGATTGACCATTACTGCGATATACTGTTGGAATCAGCTCTCCTGAAGTTGAAATAATAAGGAAGCAGTGGTTCGTCATGGCAGTGTATTGAGGAATTGGTCTAAGATGTTGTTTAAAAGTTTGTTTGGTTCATTTTGTAAGGTTTAGAAGGGATTTTGGCAGAGCATTAAAAAGTCTTGGTCCTTCCTGTGAGAGACCATCCCTCCAAATATTTTTATGTTTGACATTGACAGCTTTTAATTTACATTTTCTACCCAGTCTCTGGTTTATGTAGGAATGCACGCCGCCTGCATATCATCGCTGTAATTGAAGTTTGGGGTGATATCTTCTAGTATGCACCATGATTATTCTGTATCTTTCTCTTCTTCTTTCAAGACTGTAGATTTTCAGTTGACTCAATTTTTCCCAATAATTCAAGTGATTCAACAAGGAAACCCTGTTCAAAAATGATTTTTGCAGCAGCTCCAATTGTTGGATAAGGCATCGCTTTGACGGAGACCATAGTTGGGAGCAGTAATCAAGGTGTGGAATAGCAAGTGACTTCCAAAGGGTTCCGTGTCTTGAAGGTTCGGAATGAGCTGATGCCTTTGACTTTGCTGATTTGATTTTGGATGTGTTGACTGTAGCTATCCACATCCAAAGTGACTCCAAGGTCTTTGACTTTGTTTTTGGTCTCAATTTGGTCATGGGTATCAGAATAATAAACTGAATTTGGTTTCAGCTCTTCATTTTTCCCATAACGCATATGTTCGAATTTCAGTCCATTGAGTTGCATGTTATTGATCTCTGACCATTTGTATACTCTCTGATACTCTATTGAGGTCATTTTGAAGAAGCTGAACATCATCTTGACTGGACACTTCTTTCAGCAGTCTTGTATCGTCCGCAAATGAGGGCAGCACTGCATGATAAATATCTTCATCAATATCCTGATATCAATATCATCACAAGAAACAGGAGGGGACCCAGTACGGAACCTTGGGGCACCCCAGATAAAACATCTGCACTTTTGGAAAGTGTTGACTGAGACTCTTTGTTTTCTCTTTGTTAGGAACGATTTGATCCAGTCGAGAAGTTTTCCACAAAATGCCATTTCTTTCAAGTTTATGCAGAAGTATTGAGTGGTCAACCCGATCGAATGCTTTACTTAAGTCAAGGTAGATAACATCTACGTTGTCACCATTTTCGATATGCTGAATCAATCGTTCAATGTGTTCAAGTAATTGGCTAAGGCAGGATCTTCCTGACCTAAATCCGTGTTGGTTAGTATTATCCAGGTGGTCTTGAATGTTTTTTCTTAAGATGGTTCCTTCGCGGACTGAGTCCGAATAGCGCTCGCTTTAACGACTTATTATTCCAAGAAAAACTTTCAAATAAAGTGAAAACAAACTGAAAGAAGGACTTCAAGGATTCAAAAAGGATTTACGCAAAAACCAAAAGCAAGTGAGAAAAGTGAAAAATAACTTTGGTGTTCGTGCTCTGGGCACCCCCCTCTACACGGGACTTCCAAAAACCAATAAAACTGCGCAAAAATAGCTCTTTCAACAATAAACCGACAAGATTTATCCTCTCCACCTGTCTTCACAGACACTGACTTTTTACTCTTCCTTCAAATGGTATGTAACTATTAATATAAAGGCAGACTGCATGCCCCTTGGGTTCACAAACTATGAATTAGGCTCTGCACAATAATTCTTAATTTTTTTATCTCGCCTTTATAAAGCCCCAAGGGCTAGAAGTCGTGCTTTTTAAGCTCTTCCAAGAGGACCCTCGAACACGCCCAGACTTCTCCGGGCGCGTCCGGCCGGATAAAATTAATAGATTTTCAAAAACACATGTATGCCGCGCATGGGCGTCTAAAAAAGGCAATTTGCAGACTTGAAATATTTTGATGCTTTCACATATTTTATTTAATAATATTTAACTGCATTTTTTAGGTTAAATTCAGTGTGTTTTTAGTAATTTCAGTGTATTTAGATAAATGTATTTTAGATAAATAATTGATAAGGATGGTAATCTTTAAATACTTTTATGGTCTTGTAAATACACTTGAATATCATGCTTTCATTTTCTGTTTCTAAGATTTTTTTCAGATTTTCTCATTCCCTCATTTTCTAACTCTTCTTATTTCTTATGCATCTAAACAAAAAGAAAAGTTAGAATTAATAGCAAAAAAATTAAGGTTCGGTTTGGAACACGCACACAATAATGTATTGAATTTGATTTGATTGATTGATATTGTGTTGACAATTGGGTTCAAACTAAAAAGTAAAAAATGAAATTGATAAATATTTTGAACTAAAATGACAATTCCTTGACTAAATATGACAAAATATCCTAGATATCCTCAAAATGCTTGTGATAAATCTCTCAAATTTCTCAAAATGTGAACAAATCATAGTGACAAAATGACAAGAAAGCATGACTGAAATGAATTGATTCCAAAAGAAATTTTAGGTAAATTCTTTATTCATAATTGAAAATTGTACTGAAAAATCCTATGCTTATCCTTACTTAAAGAGAGACACTTGGAACCAAAATCCTAGACAAACCACAGAAATTCAAAGGAACCAAAACTCACCGGCTGGCCTATGAGTGTGTGCTGTGAAGTGCCATGCCAATAATTCAATGAAAATTGATGAATTAAAACTTGAAATTCATTGACTTAATTCCAAATTTGTAAATCAAAAAAAAGTGAAAACTCTCTGATGAAAATTGAAACAAAAATGGGATAATTACTTTATGGTGATTATAAGAAAGTGTGTTTTCTCTAAGAAAATATGCGTTCTTTTTGTAAGATCAAGGTTCATTAACACGAAAGTAAAATGATTTTGTCCATTTTATAAGCGCAAACATTACAACAGTTTCCTCTTTTACTTATGGCCCGGGGGAGACATTCAATTGAAAAACGACCATACGCGCAACCCAAAAGTCATTCAAATTGAACCCTTACAGTGTAAAGAAAATTTAGCAAAATTTGGGCGAAAAATTTTCATTTTCAAATTCTCATTTTTGCTTATTTCGACCCCTACAGTGAACTTTAGGAACCTTAAGAATTATGGGCTATTGTTAAGAATCTTTTTTACTTCTTGAGCTATTTTACTTCTCGATTATTTATGCACAAGGATTCAAGGATAATCAATTCTTAGAAACCGACGTATTCGACAATCGCCGAAAACCGCTCACTTTTTGATTCTATCACCCACAAAAACAGCCCAATCACCGACCAACACCATAATCTTTTCCCTTCACTGATACCCGCACAGATTTCGTGCTCTTCACCAATAAACCGACAAAAAAAGGCCCGAAACCGACAAACCGCTTTTTTTGATGATGATATTTTAAACATAATTATGCATGACATCACTTTTATGATCAGTAGATATGAATCGTAAATTAAATCGTAAAAATCAGGTTTGTTTGGATTTAACTATTTTATTGGCCAGGCAGGTCATTCATTTGAGTGCTATCTATGCATGTTAGCCTCTACTGACTACCAAATCTCACGTTATAAAAGTTGGAATCACTGATTGAAAAAGGATTTTTCCTTCTCTGACAACTAATCCAAGAAAAATAGTTTTGACCTTTCTATTATTTTAAGCTCTAAAAAAGGGTGTCAGAATTAGATTAGGGATGTTAACAATAGACCAACTTATGTTATTTTCTTTTACCCCCCCCCCCTGAAAAATGCCGGGGGCTGGACCCCTCTGCATTCTATGCCTTTTGTATAGGCAGTATAATAGACCACTTTCTTGTGACATCATTATCAGCCACGATCAGCCATTTTTCTAAGAAATGGTATATAGAAAGAATATTTACAGGATGATTTAGAAACACCTTGATAGGCCAAAGTCTTCAAATATATCCTGTTGCTGTTTGGACGCAGGTATAGTTTTTATTTTGACTTTGTTTTTTGGGAGAAATTTATGTCAGTTTAGGAACAGAGCAGCTTGCTTGAGGTTTGTTTTTTAAAACAAACATGGGAGGATTGGAGAGTTCTGATTTAAGTGTGCTATAAATAGATGTTTTTCTCACTTATTTGCCATTTTCAATGCTTTCGTTAGACCACGAAACATTTACAACTTCAAAACGTTCTTTAGTTTTAGCAGAAATAATAAAAAGTAAAATAAAGATGACAGACTCTGCAAGATCACTTAACCTTTCGTCCGGTAAGATTCTACTATTTTGTTAATTTTACTTGCTTCTACAATTCTATTTTCCGTTTTTAACTAACACAGCAATTCATGGAAACTACTGTGATCCTGTGGGGACCCTACTCCCTTATGTTTTCACTTCACTCCGTTATATATTGAAATCTGAAAGAATCCAATGATTGTCTAAACTAATTCTAAATAAAATAAGATTACTTTGATTCATTTTTAATTTCTGAAACCTGCTTTTTTATTTAGACATTCAACGAGCCATCGAATTACTGGATGAACTAAGCCAAAGTATGTGAATTTCATTTTTAATAAACTCTTTATTTATAAGACTGCTGTCGGGACCTGGAAAACCTTGAAAATGAACCTTTTAAACACTCAAAAATCTTAAAATATTTAAATTTGCTGGGCAAATCTTTTAAACAATGTTCTATTCACAATTCTTTTGTACTGGCATAATTCTCTCCCTTTTCAAGAGAAAACTTCATATGATTAGGTGCCACTTACGCACACTTACGCTCTTCACACTCTTCACGCTCTTCACTTTAGGCTGTTGGCCTGTTAGTTTTCTACGGAAAAAAAAAGGAACAAAATCTGACATCTGGCAATCTCGACATTTTGATTAAAGGGTGTCATCAGCGATTTGCTTGACGGCATGATTATATTTTGTCACGTAAACTAAAATAAACTTTTAAACCATTTTTCTCTTTTTCTTTATCTTGTAGGAAATGATCTACCAGCTCAAAAAATGCAAAATCTCAAATCGGTTTTGGAAAGTCACTTTTGCCAAAGTGTAAAAGATGTAAGTGTTATACATTGTTATGAAACATTTTTTGTCTCTCCTTTGTCAAAAGCCTGTTTATTTATTGCCTTATTTGGCGAATTGCCTTCATTGAAAAATCTTAAACATTACATTGGGCGTGGTGGACGTACTAAAGACGTTACCGCCTAATGAAAAATCCAAGGACATCTGTTATATGAACACGATACTTCAAGATACTTCTCTGAAAAATATTTTCGTAGGTTTACGAACAAGTTTACGAGACGGTAGATTTCAATACAAATGATGAAGTACGTGCGAACGCAACAGCAAAGGTATGTTTTGACGTCTATAACATTCACTACGTACAAGCACTATACGAAAATATTATTAGGTATATTCTTCCCCAAAACTTGACGATTTTAGTTTCTGCTCAGCTTAGAATCCCTAAAGAGTCTTGTAGAAAAAAACTGTTGTAATACTGCCACGTGCATATGATCTACTTAGCCTTCGGATTGGTTGAAAACAGTGCAAGAGTGTTTATCATAGTACATAAACTTGTCTTTGATAACATTTCTGTTTTTTTTGTTATTATCGGTCTGGCTGATTTCATGGTAAAAAAGGACAAGTTAAAAGTCTCTAAGAAGCTTATTTTTGACCAATTTGTTTCTTTAGTTTTTATAACTCGAAATAATTATATCTAGGCAACAGTAGCGGCATTTGCAGCGAGTGAAGGGCACGCACACCCAAGAATTGTTGAATTACCAAAAACTGATGAAGGATTAGGATTTAACGTTATGGGAGGACTGGAACAAAATTCACCAATTTACATTTCCAGAATTATCCCTGACGGTGTTGCTGATAGGTATATACGCTTTTAATTAAGAACCCGTAAAGTTTGATCTCATAATAAATCATTCCTTCGGCCATTCTGCTTACACCACGCTCTGCTTAAGGAAGGTGGCGAATGTGTTGATATGACCTGGTTGATTAAACAAACATTTGAACAAACGTTGCCTTTTGCTGATTCTCTAAGCCTTAGAGTGCACACATGTCAGCGTGAAGTAACCAGAATCTGCCCGGAGATGAGTAAATTTTGGTTCAAATACGACTCTTTTTATTTTTACGAAAAAGTTAAGATGAAATGTTCATTTATAATGAACATTATGCTCATTATGCTCTTTTTAGATGGAATTTACCCGAATCATGGTCCATAACCATATGAAACTCACCAAAAGTAGACTCTGATACTAATGAATTAGCCGTAAAAGTAGCATGGCTTGTAACGGCCCTCGCTTTTATTACTTACACATTTTCCTTTACACTAATTTAGACATGGTGGTTTGAAACGTGGCGATCAACTGCTTGCAGTAAATGGCGTGGTAAGGGCATTTATTGTGTTGTTTTTTTATTGTCTGTACCAGAGCAACTAAAGTATTCAAATGAAATGACGAAAACCTTTCACCTTTAACTTTATTCAATCTACACAATCATTTCGAGTCAGGATTTATCCAGCGTATCAAATTATCAATCGCCAATAAACGTCCTTTATACTTATAACGCCCCTTATTATCACAGCATACTAAAAATGGAATCTCTTCAATCCATTTTTCAATTTCCTTTTTTTTTGTAGAACGTTGAGGGGGAGCACCACGAGAAAGCTGTAGATTTATTGAAAGAGGCTGTTGGAAGAGTCAAACTTGTCGTTAAATATACTCCCCAAGGTATTTTATGAAATTGTTTACACAATTGTTCTTGATTATCTTCAGCGGATGTCTTGCGGACATGCAATGGTCACGTTTTAACACCAACATCTCTAATGAGGACTCACGTGACCTTTGCATTACTAATAATACATTGCTTTACTGACAGACCTTCGTACTTCGAATTGCTCTGCACGTGTTTAAAAAATATTGTTTCGAAAATTCGTCAATTCGACAAATATAATGCTCTGTGTAAGCGCTCTATTTTACATCCGGGAAAGAAAAAGTCCCTATAATTTCGAGTCCCTTTAGCTTCAAAAGATTTTCTTCTGGGCCAGATTATTCTAAAAAAAAAAGTGAAGACCAAAAACAAAATTTTGTTCATCCTTGACGTTTCGATATTTCTTGTATCATGATCATTGTAAGCTAACATTTGCTTGTGATCATGATACAAGAAGTATCGAAACGTCAAGGATGAACAAGATTTTGTTTTTTGTCTTCCCTTTAGCTTATACTTTTCCTATAAAGTTTATTCAACTTTAAAATAATATTCTTTAAGAAGAAAAGAGGAAATTATACTAAATTACTAAAACTGTGACTTCGAGACAAAATATTGGGGTAAAAAGTTTGTAATATGTCTTTTATGGGGAAAGAGACACCTCGTTGAAAAACAAGGGAAAAAGGGGAAATGAAAGTTTTACTTTCTTTTTGTCCTGGAATTAGGATACTCACAATACAGATAGGTTTAGGCTAGTTTTCTTTATTATTTGGGGGACTCTTTTGGGGGGTTTTCGTGTAGCAATTTCTGTTTTTCTTTCTCCCAATAACTTTCAAATATATTTTTCGTTTACTTTTTTTTTCAGTTCTTGAAGAAATGGAGTCACGTTTTGATCGTAGAAAGAAATGAGCTAGTGAATAATTTCGTGAAGGTAAATTTCATTTTGCTCAATGATATTGTGTACACCTATCAGCCCTTATCACTTAACAAGGGAATTGGGATCAGCTTACAATGGTTAAATGGCGTCATAGTTCTACCTGTGTGCTCGTCATTAGGTCATTTCACGGTCGAAATAAATAAATAAATTTCAAACCAATAGACCTTTTCATAAATTACGTCACGAACATCACTTACCTCATTTTGAAATTATTGCCATTGTGATTAACTCCCAGCGGATTTTATTAAAACTACTTTCTTAAGAAAAATCATGAATGTCATCAATGTCTCAAGGGACAATATCACCATGGAAATTGTTTGAATACGAGGCAAGTGATGTTCGTGACATAATTTATGAAAAGGTCTATGGGAGGCCGTTTTGGGGCTAAAATAGTCCTAATTATAAATTCATGATTCTTCATTTCGACTGTGAAATTGCCCTTTGACCCTCATATACTTATCCCTCTTTGAAAAACTTTCTGGTGAAAGGATTGATAAAGTGCAGTTAATAAACCTTGCGTCTGTATAGCCCTCCACTACGTATTTAAAATTCTAGTAATATTCTTTTCACACCTCATTTTTCTACAGTTGTCACGATTTACTTCACGACTTGTCAACAGGCTTTTTCTAGTCACCGAAATGTCTCATAACCAACACAATTATTCGTTTGTTGTCTGTTCTTTACCTTGCAAGGGTAATGCGTGATTTTTGCATTACAGTGATAAGGCTCAAAGAGCAAACTGCTGCTCGTAATACTGTTTATACTTAGGCTACGTGGTAATGACACACCTTTTTTGTATGTAATTATTTTAAAATGTTCTTCCCTACCTTGCAGGGGTTTTGTTGGCTATTTCTTGGAAGAGAAAGTTGGACTTGATTTTATAAGTTATAACATTTTTATAGTTTTCAATCTATTTATTAGTTTTTTTTAAATCGCTTTTAGCTCTTTTTCATTCCCGTTGTGCGATTTGAAGTAGATTTATGAAGCTTACATTTCGTCGTATTTAATGCGCCGCTTCTAGCATTAACAGCGTATTACTTTAAGTGCTGCGGACTCCACAAAAAATCTTCCACTAAAGTCCTAAATATAGGACATTGTTTGGAAGAAAAATACCCAGCTGGTACAGAACGTTATTTTGACGTCTTTTTAATGTTTTTAGATTTTATTGGAGTAAGATAGACATTTCGTCCTAGTTGGGTAGGATAAGGACATGGCTTCGACAAGTTTTTTATTCTCTTTGGGGCTTCCTTTTTTTACTGAACAGTACTTTTTCTTGTTCATTGACAAGTGTGAAAACAGCAATTTGATTAATCATGTTATTTTGAAGATACCACAGTTTTTTACAAGAATGAGAAGGTATGCCTGCTTTTTTCTAGAGTTTTAAGCAAAACTTATGACCTGTCAATATTTTAACTTTTCCATTATTTTTACGAATTATGAAATCATAGAACATGTTTTATATTTAGATAGCATTTTTTCTTTCAGCTGTCTAGATGTCGATTTCTAGAAGCTTTCTTGAAACACTGCACTGCAATCTATAATTATACTTGAAGCTTTAAATAGCAGTAAATACATTTCTCGAATCTGGGTCCAATAACATTAAACACCTTTAAAGTTGGATTTTAGGTTAGAGACTTGAATCTTTATATTTGATAAAGTCATTGAGTTTTGATAAAATCTGATACATTTTTTAAAATTTACATTCTAACATCGGGCCTCTTACAAAAGTAACCTCCATATTTTTATCTTTATTCATCTGCAAGCCGCAAAAGTTATCCTGTTAGACCTCGCTTTCAAATAATATTTTGAAAATACCAGGTTAAGAAGTGCTTCATCAAAGTTTAACACAGCTTTTATTGTTCTTTATGACTGACTGTATAATTTTTTTGTAAAAAACTTCTATAAGATAACCCCAATTTTTTATTCTAATTGTAGTATATATTATATTGAAAATTAAAACTAGAAAACTGAGTCCTTGTCTTGATCAGTCCTTCACATATGACACCCATAGCGTCCTTTAAAAACAGCGTCGTGTTTACTTGTGCTTAGTCGATCCCGGTCAAGCAAAATCTATGATCAGAATATTTGATTCGTACCTTAATGGTAGACACTACTTAATGTTGGTGAATTACAAATTGACCCCCATTGAGTAGTGCTACCATTAGTGGGGTACCACTTTTCAAGAAACTCTCATAAAAATGGTGGATATAGCTACAAATGCCTTTATGTTGAGGAAAAGGGACAACAAAACCAGATATTATGACAAGCTTGTACACCTATGATGTCACTAGAAGTTGTAATATAAAGTTTCTAAAGATACAGATGAGAATGTTCCATTTTATTTTGAACTGTATGGAGTATTCTTGATGAATCTTCCATTGCTAATTGTCTTTGAATCTAGACAGGCATTCAATTTATTTTAAGCTCTTTTTGTCAAGACTAACATCATCTAGTAATTAAACCTTTGTTTTCACATTATCAATTCTTTTGTACTTTGTGTTTTGAGAGATTTAGCATCTCTTATCCATGAATCAATTCTATTTTCTTCTCCTGCAGAGTCAAAAATAGAAAATCAAAGAAAAATTTATATATACTAAAAACTAACTAACAAAAAATGAAGACTTTGATTCTGGAGAGAGACGATGACCAGGGGCAACAAGTTTTGTTGGACCAACATGAATCAGTATAATGCTACAATGAAATGGTACTGCATTCAACCAATAAGATCGACCGTAAGTTTTGTTTAATTTTTTGAAGAATTTATATTAATACCTAGTTTTATCCAGTTCCTTGGTTTTATCAAATGTCACTCAGCTTATTGTCCTACTGTAAAAGTCATCTTATCTTGCTAATTTTGACGTTGGAAATGAGATTCTGGTCGTCGACTCATTGCTGGATAAAACAAAACAGGGGGAGCTGGTAATTGTTGCTTTAGGTTATCTAGATGGTGGGATTTGCAGCCTGGGCATAAAATCACATTTTCTTGAAAACGATATCCATGTCTCTCAGCTTATTTGTCTCCGAAACTTTCTTTGTTGGCACAAAATAGCCAGTCAGTTTGTGCGTGATGTCTAATATCTTGAACACCACGATATATCAATATTAGGGTTAACTTAATCTATATGACTTTTAATCTTCTAACACTAAAGATTTTTAAGATTTATAAACTATTTTTTACTTCATTTTTCGAAACGAACGCGTGTCAAGTGTATTTTTAGAAACTTTACAAAGTTTACGATTGTCAGAAAATCTTGCCGAGATTGGCCTTTTAAGATTTAAGCTAGGTTACTGTAATGGTATTGGGTCGGTAGGCTATGCTTTGATTAAAAACTTGCTGTAGACTTTCAAAGCGACATTGTTATTTTCGCCGTATGGCTTTAAGTATTTATTAGAAGTTTACCCTGCTGGTTTAGAGGCTAGGGTATTAACCGTTGTCTATATTTTCTAGTTAACCATCTCCTGAAGCATTCTGTGTCACTTATGGTTTGTAAATCTATGTTTTTATCGATTTCGTCGAACTTGAATTTCAAGTCAATATCAAAGTATCGAATATCTTGACTGAATTTTAGCTGGTATAAACATTGTAAGAGGGATTTCAAATTGTGAAATCAAATTATGAATTGCTTCCGTATAGATGGCGTAGGTATGTTGACAGCGATTAGAATGCTGTTTTACGTACGTTCGCTGTTTTAATGGGTTTTGCAGATATACTCTCGATTTTGCCAATGGATAGATTGAAAGACATACAAATATTAGAAGGAAGAAGCGCGATGCAAAAATACATTAACGGTTTTGAATTACGAATTTCATGGTAGGAAAACGTTTACTTCGTTTTTTGTCGTACAGTAGCGATTGGATTTTAAATTCATTATTCACTATTACAGAAGTGTACTACACCCCTGTGTCACAGACCCGCTGGGACCCCAGCCCCACTGGAAAATTTGACAAAAATTTCGTCCCCGGAGGGAAAATCCCCTGAAATTTCAAATTTCATCCCCATTCGGAATTCAATGTTTAAGAATTGCACTCCAAACCCATCCCCACTGGATTTCAATAGGAGTTTTTATCTCCACTAAGGAAAAAGTTCCACCGGGGCCGCGAGACAGGGGTGTTGCACTGTTCCAGGTTTACCGATAAGTTTCTAATGACGAATTCGGGAGTTTCTAAACATCGACCAGAAATGACGACCACGACCAGCGACCACGACCGGCGACCAGATACATTTGGGATATCGAGTTTTTCCTCTTTCTCCACCGTAGAGTCTTTCTCTTATGGTCATTTATTTATCGAATTGAAGAGTAAAGCTGACCCCTGTCTCACCTACAGTAATTATAAAGCCACGTGCAAAACGTGTAGAGCAGCTATTTCAACGCTCTTGGAGCTTGAATAGAGTGTCAATTCCTATCCTTTTGTATTTTCGGCATCAAATTAATTAGTGGCAAAATTTGTGCTGGAATTTATTTAGGAAGCTTTATATTTGATCATCAGATCATTATTTTGTCAAAATAAGTCATTTTGACAATGTAAAGACAAATGAATAATTGATGAGATTGATATCTCTAAAACTGGCCTTCCCAGCTTTTTCCTACTGACAATTTCTATCTATTCATACTAAAGGCATCTCATTCGGTACAATTAAAATATTTGGTGTAATAAAGTTTACAGGCATCACACTTAATTCCCCTGTCAATATTTTTGTCAAAAAGTGTCACTTTGTCTAGAAAATGACTGGTAACGTCAAAAGTCACTTTTAGTATTCTCTAGCTAGAGTAATTCTCAGCCACATGCTCAGTGGTTCGTTTGAAAGCCTTGTCAGGACTCGATTCGGATGTTTTCTACGGTGGAGAGAGCAGGTAAACTCGATAACCCAAATTTATCTGGTCGCCGGTCGTGGTCGCTGGTCGTGGTCGCCATTTCTGGTCGATGTTTAGAAACTCCCGACGAATTCTAGTTACTTTCTCAAATGTATCTTCACTCTCCTTTAGGTATTAAATAATTTATCAGGCACAAAGATTGGTATTTTATTTTTAAACTGAAACATTTCCCCTTTTGTTTTCACTTTTCCCCTTTCTACCCCTTTATTTCCCTCTTTTGAGTTTCCTATTGTTGAAGATGATTCTGGTAACAAAAAATTGGAGATTGTTGAAGATTTAAGTTAGTTTTTCATTGATCTTTTTTGATTTTGTTTTAAAAAGTTTCCATTTAGTTTTTTTCTCGTTTGTGGTATTTTAATTTGGTTGCTAAAAAGTTCAAGTGTGTGATTTTTTTATTATATTATCTTTCTTTGTCGAAAAAACTTTTTGGAAAAAGGAAGGCGTTACGTTTGTTGTTGACTCTAAGTGAAGAAAGAACCTTGGCAGGTACATTTGGACACACTAGAAGTTGTTGACCCAATCCCATGCCTCTTATTTGGTATTGTTTTATTGCTTTGGATTCATTCATTTAATTTGTATAAGGTAGGGCGAGGGACGGTTGAATGGTTTTAGCCCACATTCTAAGTCACATTAGAAGTTTAAGTTAATTAAAACTTATGATAAAGTAATTTTTAGTAATTTTTTTTTAAAGCGATAAGAGTGTGACTTACTAACGTATATGATGTGAAGTCTAACTAAACCCGTTGTGAAAGACCCAGTAGACACCTACTTCATTGGAAAATTAGACCAAAATTCTGTTCCCGGTGGGGAAAATACCCTACAATTCAGTTCGACAAGGAAATTGACTTTGATTTCACCCCAATTAGAAATTCAATGGGAAAAACTGCACTCCAAAACCAACTCCATTTGATTTTTGGATCTCGATAGAACTTCTCATCCCCACTATGGGAAAAGTATCTTGTGTGACTCGAAGTTTGAGACTTGATATGGCCTAACAACCATGTAAATGAGACTTCTTGTTTTAAGAGAGTTATCCCATATAGCCATTATTTATGTATTAAAATGACTCAGTCAACTTTAGTAGGGGTTACTTATTAAATCTTGACTATTTCAAGACATTATAGAACCAATATTATTTTCCCATTTTAAATTCAAAAGGGTCAACTGGGTTAGTTTTTCATTTATTTTTCGAAAAAGACAGAAAGTTTGTGGTTTTTGACTTTCATTTGATTTTTATCTCATTTTTGTGGCTTTTTTATTGTTTTTTGTTTTCGAACTAAATTAAACCGTACAGAACCGTAAGGTTTGAGTGGCCTCTTAAGAAAAAAGTTTCATATGGGTCCTTGAGTCGCGTGCCACTAGTATGAAAAATATAAACGTTGTTTTATATAATGTTCGCGTGGCAAGTCATGACAACAGGCTTCCCTTTTAGTCTGATGACCGTTGACGAACGTCGAACGTTTCTATTTACATTGGAGTCTCTCAGTCAAGAATAGAGACAAATTTATACTCCGATACTCGGAGTTTCGTGCCGTTTCAGGCAGTCTTCAGTCAGAGTTTGGACATTGGAGTCTTCATAACTCGAGCACCAACGGGAAACTGTTCGAGTTATGGAAAGCTCGAGTTATATAGACTATTTGTATTATGTCTTATTAAAGACATTATGAAGGGACCATTAACCTTGTTCAAGTTAATGATACATTCGAGCAATGGATGTTCCAGCTATAGAGACTCTAGCTCTACTTTAGTTTTAGAAGGGAAGTCTCTAAAAATTTCATGACAATCTGTGATCTTTTTGCTTAAAAAAACATTTTTTGGTTTAAATTGAAATTTATGTTTCCAAGCTTCATTTAGGACGGTAAATGTATTCAATCATTTTCTTGTTTTTACTGGCCTTGGAATGCGCTATCTAATAATATTAGTTTCTGCAATCCCTAACTAAAAACACACATTTTAAAACATGGGTATTAGTTGCAATCCAGGCGGGGAAAAGAAATTTTGAATATTGTTAAGAAATAAAGAAAAATCAGTTAAACTCATCCACAAAATCAACGTTTCAAAAAGGAAATCTTTACATTTAAAAGGTAGCTGAAAGTTTTGATTTTCTGTTAAATTCATTAAATTCAGTCCTTATTATCGTATCACCAAGGATTGGATTAATAAAAGAAAATGTCTAAACATACCTCCCATAGACTGTACGAGACTTTTAAAACTGTTTCCTTCTGCAATATAAAGATTTCAATGTTTAGTACAGGCTAACGCGAAATATGATTGAAGAAAAATTTACTCTATATTAATTAGTTTGATCGTAAATCATTCTTTTACATCTTAATGATTGAACCTGCAGATTAAAATTGTCAGAAGATTATAGGGTCGTTATCTCAAGTGTTTGGTTTTCTTCATGGATTTTATTTTAACGACATTTTATTTTTGGATTCCATTAATTTGATCCGAAACCGAGATTTTTTTTTTCCTAAAAGAAATTCTACCATGTCATTCTCCCTAAGAACTTGAACCCTGAAACATTTAGGGTAGGATACATTTGGACCAGGAGCTTTGAAATAATTTAATCAACCCCTTGGAGGATGAATAGATGTAAAGGTTTATGTGTATGTCTCCACCCCAATTTTTTTTTAGAAATTGCTGTCAGCGTCATTAGCAATAGCCTTTCCCTTTCCTTGTTGACATAAAATACTCAGTAACAAAGCTTTAAATCTCTACCAAGTTCTAAAATTTTGCTTCAGCTTAGCTCACAATACCATGTTGATTAAAATAGGAAGTCGGGCTAATTGTTAGCTTTTTTTAACCACGTGTTTTAGACTGTATACCGTTTAGCACTTCATTGAGCTGTCAGATGTAGGTGTAATCTGTGAAATATTACAAATTCTTAACTTTCCACAGAAAATCGTAAGTTTATGCTAACAAGTGTGTTTTTATCAGTTTTTGAAAGTAAAAATTTTCTTTCACTTACTTTTAATTTATGGTCTTTCAACGAGAAACCATTTTGTACCGTTTGGAAATATTACCGAGTTTATGTATGTATGTTTTTCTGCCGGAGACGGTAAGGTTCTAATATTTTGTCTACATCCTGACTAACTGACTGAGGACGACGGTAAATCAGCACTTTTACCGTCCTCGATTTTGAGGGTCAAAACTGCGGGTTGTTCCAAATCGCTTCAGTCACTTTAGCGTCCTCAAAAGTGCAAATACAACTCGCTATTATTTCAATTTTGGTGTACTAAAGTTTATTCTGGTTATGGTGTACAAAAGGATCGGGGGGCGGGGTCACTATCGACACCCTTCTTGTTGGTGAAAAAAGGAAAGTGAAAAATTCTGCTAATACACCTATCAGAACTGGTATTGGTAAGAGGGATTGGACTTAATTAAATTAATGTCATTTTATTGATCAAATGTTTGAAGCTAGTAGAACCTGAAGAATTCGAACCCAGCCCCCTTTTAGTTTGTAAGGTACTATGTTTTATGAAAATTTTCTCGAAATAATGTTAGAAATATAGCCACAGTGATCTTTCATTGGAACTATTGCTGAGATGGTAAGGTTCTAATATTTTGTCTACATCCTGACCAACTGAGGACGACGTAGGCTGCTGGCATCCACTAACGGATTCGTGCTCCTTATAGAAATTATCTTTTGACTGCTCTTATAATTAACTAATGATGTTACCCTATATTTCATACTGTTAAATTTCCTTCATATAAAGAATTATGCTGAGATATAGGAGTGTAGTATGTGAAATAGGCTGAACTGTTTTGAAGTTTATCTTACTCAAAATTGTCATTTAAGTAAAAAAGAAAAAGCTAAATCCTGGCACTATTGACATAAATATTGAAAATATGACATAACGGTTGATAATGACCTTACCAGACAAGCTAAAAAATGTCTCTGAGAACTTTATAGAGAAAATAGGGGGATGGTGCTTCACGATTGATTGATTAGTTTCCCATAAACTCATGTGATTTCTATAAAAAAAGGTTTTTTGATACCTCTTCAATAAAGTCCATCCCTAAATTATGCAGACACTTTTATTCTGCAGACATTGTTAAAGAAAAAATTCGAACTTTTAAATCATCTTTTTTAAGGTCTGCGTAACGATTTCGAAAAAATGGTGGGTGAATATGCTTGCACGAACTTTGTGTGGACATACCCCTTAAAACTGATTTGAAATGTGAAGGGAGTCGAATTTAGACCTTGTCATACCCGAAAATTACTGGCTTGGCTGGATTTAGCCGAGAATTAAGGCTTATTGGAGATCTGAATTACGCTATTTCCTTAGAATATAGAACATCCTGCTTCGTTTTCTTTGTGAAATATTTTAGGAAAAGGAGTCATGGCCCTTGAAAGGCCCATTATGCGTGCTATACCATCTGTCAAGAGGTCCTTTATTATTTTCTCTTGTAATTAAATAGCGGTTAAAGCTCATAAAATATTGAAATTTCCGGTGGTGTGTAAATAATTTTTCAAGTTATTTTTTCCTCACAAATTATAGGATCTTAATTTGACCCAAACCAACATTCTTTGTCAATGAATGAACAAAAATTGGTCATTAAGCTGTCGTAAAAATTACTACGCTTTACTATGTATGTATGTATACGTTTACAAATTCAAGTTTTGAAAAAAGCACGAGGGCGACGCCCTTGTCGTCTCCTGTTATGCTCGAGGTACCTTAGTGTTAGGTATTCAGTTCTTTCAGTTTTAAAATTCGAGGAGACAGAAGGTACGCTGTAAGAGTGTAAAATTTTG
The DNA here is from genome assembly GCF_902728285.1 of Clytia hemisphaerica. Taxonomy (NCBI): domain Eukaryota; kingdom Metazoa; phylum Cnidaria; class Hydrozoa; order Leptothecata; family Clytiidae; genus Clytia; species Clytia hemisphaerica. The sequence continues at coordinate 319,486 of NW_027103529.1, forward strand.
GGGCTAGAATTATTGGAAATTTGAAAGATTCTGTTCTGTTAAGAAAAAACACCACTAGGGTCGAATTTACCTTTATCTCGAAGCATATTATCCATTCTACCAGCACTACGCTTTGGAATACGGTGATCTTATCGTTAGTTAGGTTCTGCTCGGAGATTGATTTTAGCGTTGCTGTCGTATTATAGTCAGGTTTAAGTTTAGTTTTTTACTAAAGCTGCAGTTTAGAAGATACGATTTCTGAAATGGTAAAGAAGTTTGCTGATTTAATACTTTTTGAAAGAAGGCATTTCTGGTTTCTTTGATGATGAACGTGAGATCTTTTTGTCATCATTCTGAAAGGTTGACATTTAAACTTTCTTTTTGGTTCAGGATTAAGTGTGAAAGGGACAAACCCCCAAAAATGTGAACAGAGGCGTTTTATGAGAAACCTCTATGGAGGAGGAACCAACCTATTGCAATTTATACCATTTATGCATTATATTGTGCTCCTTCTTTGTGTTTTATTAAATTTCCCCTTCTGTGAAGAGGCGTGTTTCACCGGGAATTTTTGGTTAATAACTCCAAGGACATTTCAGTTGCAGTTCCATGAAAGTGTTTCTTTCAATGGATGTCTTTTCTTTACAAGTTACCAATTTTTTATCAAAATCTATTGTTGATGTTTTAAAGATGAGAAAAATATTAGCTGTAGCTCGAAGGTAGGGCATCCATCTACGGTGTGCAAAGTTGTGGGTTCGATTCTCAGCCGAGTCATATCAATTATCCCTAAATGGTATTTGATGCCTTTCTGTTTAATGCTTACAACTAAAGAGACGGATCAAGGGTAAGTGGAGAGATTATTCTGGTAAAGTTGCGTCCACCCCTCCACGTTGGGAATGTCCAGCATTGTTTAAGCCTTTAGTTGTTATTATTATTCTGAGTTTTATACCTTTAAAGTCTTTGATGTTTTAGACAGTCCACAAAGCATCCTTAACTTGTTCTTAATATTTTGGCCAATGAAGCGTTATGCTCTAAAACCTGTACTTTTTGGCTCGACTTAATTAAATTACTTTTCGTTCTATCAAAACTCTATGTTCTAGCTTTTTGAATTATTCCTAAAATTTGATAAATATCATGTTTTGGAAATGAGAGAGTTTTAGATCAAGGATTTCAATCACGTTTTGTGAACCGTCTTTGGCGCGGACCGCCAAAAGCAAAGTAAAAAAACCGTGTGAAAGCAAATTCAGCGGGACCGTTTCCCCTATTTTAATTCTAAATTTCGATATTTAACTTGTTACAAAATAACAAAAGAAATTTGGGGCAAATGTAACCAATTTTTTCCTTCCTTCCCCATGAAATTCATTAAATAATCTTTTAAATTTTATTCATTTTTTATCGATTTTTTAATTCATCCTTGATTTCTGTTCGTTTCGGTTTTAATCAAAAACGATTTTGTTATTTTTAAAATATCAATGGGAATTTGAATATTATTTAATATCAAAAGGTTGAATAATTTATTTAAAAATCAAAAAGAAAGTATACGACCCCCTGGATACAACACAGGGTTCCGGCATAAATAATCCAAACTAACCGAAAATTACCTTTAAAAAAGAAATTACCTTAATTTTATTGACGCAAAACGCGGTGATATTTATTCAAAATTATTTTATTCACTACGAGAGAGAGAGCTATGAATGGATATTTGTTGCGCATCCTTTTATGTAAAGAAATCTTTCACCCACCGTTTCTAGAAATTAAACAGTCAAACATCTCTTTAACAAAAAGACATCCCATCGAAGCAACCTTAAGATACGATATTCAATTTTATCATTCCCAATAATTTGTTAGACTGAATGCGGTTTTGTGCTTTATAATTGAATATCGCCGTTGGTTGATTGATTTCGTGTACCGTATTTGGGCCCGTCACTGCAGCTCTAGGCTCTTTTTCCATTATACTTTGAAACACATACGGGCTTATCTTTTAATGGAATGTTCTTCGGGTAAGGCGGGGAATATTATCCTGAGAGTTCGGTTTTATTTAACTTTTCTTAAATTTCTGTAGTACTCTTCTACCAAGGCTTTTACGTTATAAATGATTCTCAGCTAAAATCAGGGTGAAAAAATCATTAGACATGCTAATTGATCTGTATTTGAAGAAGCTGGACTTTTTGTTTGATCAGTTAGACTTTTGAGCGTCAAAATAATGGGTAAAAACTGAATAAGGTTAGTGTAATTCGAGCCTAAGAGAAAACCATTGTATACTTTGATTGTTTAGCATTTCGTTAGTTTTTCGCAAGTTTTCTGTTAAAATTCTTCATTATGAGATCAAATTTAGTTCAATTTAAGATGTGAGTACGTGATGTATTTGGAAAATGTAAATTTTGCTGTTTCACAACTAGATTGCTTGTAGTGAATCCAACTTAATGTAACTTATAGCCATATCCTAAAATTTGAGTGGGTTATACACTGTGAATCCTAATCTTAAAGGTTTTGTTTTTAAATAAAAGTGATATCGTTTGCTTACTTATCAATTTTAATTTACAAAGCTTTTTCGCATTGGATTGACACAGATGTGGGGCAAGATTGGTCAGAAAGAGGAAAAGAAAAACATTTTTTTGCTTATATCAGCATAACATAACAATATGAAGACACTGTCCCGATATGAAATATGTGTCTGATATGAAACGAGAACACTTGTGTAAGAATAAAACCTTTAATGATGCTTTTAGTGCTAAATAACAATCTCTTAATTAGATTCTGGATTTCAACGACAATACCTCGGTATTTTCACGAAAATTCAAATACTTCTTAAGAAAGGAAAACCTCTTTAAAATACATTTTAAATGGCAAAAATGTAAACCTCGAACAAATCCTATGAGATCATCAGTCATATAAGACGGAAACCAGAGCCGGTATTATCAAAGGTATCATGAGGCATATGTTAATCGAATTAGATAGCAGGGGATAGCTTTGGAAAAGATAATTATCATTAATTATATACCTAAAGTTGTATTCTTTATTTGTTTATTTAATGCCAAATGATCTAAAGATGCCGAATTAATGAGTATACCGATGTGATGACGATGCCTCTATTTTGTTTGTTTTTTGTTTAGTATTTCACATGTTTATGGGTTATGACATTTGTTGGTCGTAAGGGTCATACTGGTAGCTGGTGTAATATTGTTTTTTAGCGCAGTATGGTAACATGACTTGTCATCATTGAGATTGATTGTTTGATTGTCAATTTTGTCATGCGTCTGCTTGTTGGTCACTTTCAGGCATAAGATCGAATGAATCCAAACAATTGTGAGCTGGTTCTTCTTTTCATTTTTCCGTCAAATAGAAACCCTAAACACAGCCAGAGGTTAGATTTGATATTTTTTGTCTTGGACATCGCTTCTTATCCGAAAGGGATGGATATGCTTTTACGTCGCAGAGATTTACAAAATGCAAGGAACTAACTAAATAGAATGAGACGTGAAATACCTAACTGGTATTATTACGCTGCTTATTTATTTACCTATAGCCGATAAAAAGACATCATAGCATCATATGTTATTTTGATGTTTACATTGTTTCATAAGTGTATATTTTGTTGACAATCTCCGCCTCCTTGTTTGTTCGTTTGAAAATTACGGTGATGTGAAGGTATCTTCTTACCCCCTGTTCCTTACAACAAGTTTTTTCGAAAACCCTTTAGTTCTTTCTCTGTAAGAAGATATCTGTTAGAGATCTTAAGCTGTATTGTTTGTTGCCAGTCATCAGATAATTTAGCAAAGAACGAACAACTTTGACGCTCTTGCTCTTGGTACAGATCTTCCTAGTGCTTCAAAGATCTTCCTACTACATAATGACATGTAAAGCAAAAGAAGGTAAAGCAAAGAAAGTTGGTTTATGAAATTTTAGAACCTTCAATTCTAAACCATCTTCCAAAGTGTTCCTACAAAATTGTGGTATGTCGATTTCCCATGCCTCTATTTTTTGTGACATTCAATGTATTGTGTCATTCTTAAATGAGTATCAAACTACAGCTGTAAAATATCGAAAAAATAAAATGATAGTTTTGTTTGAAAAATCAGTTTTGATTTGTTTTGGTCTTGTCAGCACAGAAATTTGTTATTGTTTATGATCATATTGTTGTAAGGTCTGAAATTTCAATCTAAGAGTTCTTTAAAAAAATGAGTTTTTTTACAGTATTTTTAAGTTTTTTGATCAAAATCTTGGATTTGTTATATATATACACCAGCAAGCATTCAATGTTACGTTCATACGAATTTGTCTGGATTTCATTAACGTTAGGTGGAAGTTACTTATTCGACATTATGCCAGCTTTTTGTACTGGTTTGCTTTAGGTGAAAAAAAAGAGTCTCAGCTTTTGTTATCATTTGTTGCTTATCACTTTATCGAAATGTGCTTTTGATCTATTTACGTTTTAGTTTTATGGTGAACTATTGTTTAAGGGTATCAACATCACTTGGTCCCGTCTTTGCAGGCGCGAATTATGTTTCTAGATGGAGCTGGACTCCACAATTTAAACTGTTTCTTATCTATGATTTTTAGTTATCCATTTAAAGTTACAAGAATGTTGGCTTAGGTGGAGGTTCTTTTTTTAATTTCGGTTAGTCTGAAATATTGTTTTTAAATAATAATCAAACATAAAGTTTTTCGGTACCAACAACACTACACAAACCAATAGCTGATAATAATATCTGATTTCAATCGGGACTAAATTCCGATAATTTGAAACCTGATTTTTGTCCTTTTTTCTTCTGTGTGATGTTCGGAAATATTATTTTTTGAGGGTTTTGAATATCATTGTGCAAAGGGAATAATAAATCACAAACCCTAAAGCGCGTCTCTCTCTTGGAATTTGAAGGGGTTGGTTTTGCTAGGGATGTGGGGGATCGATCTTATGTTTGTTTTTGTTTGTGTTGACCTTTTTACTGAAAAGCTCATAATTTGATTTTTGATGATATCTACTGTAAGTCAAGTGTGCATTATTGCGCCACCAAACTACTTAAACAAACAATTGATTTTGAGGTTTTTTACCTTAGCTTCTTGGACTTCTTTTGGAGCCAAATTTAACAATTTCTTGAATAATATCTTAAATCTTAAGTCTTCGTCGCGTGTGTGCACTCTTGCTTTCTACTATGTAGAAACCATGTCAGTATAATAAGAATAATTACACTGAGAGTGGTTTCCATATTGTAGCATGGAGAGAGTTAACATTTGAAATCGTGACAGGAACTCTAAGAAGCTTTCTCGGTATTTATGTTAAGACTCTTTACAAGCCTGCGACTATAGAGCACGTATATCGCTGCGTTGTCTGACGGTAAGGTTGTCTTAAACCTGAGATTAACATTATTATCTGATTTTATCATCTTCTTTTAACTTCTATATAATTTTTCTGAAATTACATTTAGTCCTTATCTGAAATCATAGACCAAACCAACTAATTATATGAAAGTTTGATTCTTAGATTACTCGTGGTTGATGTGTAGCTCCGTGGGAAAATTTTTATACTTGGATATATTTTCACTGTTTTTATAAGTCTTGAAATACCGGGTGACTCACCAAAAAAATCAAACTGTTTCAAACATTTTGAGGGCAAGCAAACCACCTAAGAAATTAAGAGATAGGTATTACTCAAATTTTACCCTATCAACATACAACAATTAAAATGAGTTAAAGGCTGATTGAGTGCTCTAAACATTACTGAGACTGGCGGTGAACAGAATTTTTGCTTGAGTTAAGGGATAGAGATTGCACCCTAAGTACATGTTTCACGCATGCATTTTCTGATTATTCTGATTAATTGCAGGGGTAATAATAATTTTCAAATGAAAACAACTAAAATTTTATTAAGAATTCAAAATTAATCAAAGTATCATTTTTCCCTTCTCATCAATTTTAGCATTTTGATTAAAACTTAAAATTTAGATTATTTTGAAGATTATTTTTAAAATTTTCTTCCTTACTTCTTTACTAAAACACTTCGGGACATTCTTTTCTTTTGAAAATTTGAATAGTGTGGGAATGAGTTTTTTAACCAAAAGAAGCTACAAGTGTATTTGAAAATCTTCAGTTTGAATTGAATTTGCTGGTCTTTAAAAAATTCCCAACACAAAAAGAGAGGCAGTGTGTTTATCCCAGTTCCTCGGTTTTGCCTTTTTGATAAAATGTAAATTTTAATGCAATTCGCGAAAGGTTTCTGATTGGGGCTAGTAAAATGTAAAATTGTGAAATATTACAAAAATATTCTAGAAATCCCCGTCATTGGTGGAAACATTTTATAACACAACCATGACACCTAGTCTTCCTTTAATTAAGATCAATTAATACCCTTAAATGCGCATGTGCGGGAAATTTGTTATACGTCCTTTCAGGAAATATACTTTTAGTTGTGCGAAGAATAATGCAACAATTCAGAAATTCTTTGTAAGAATTCAGAAATTTTTTTAAACACTTTGGAAACTGAATAGCATTGTGATTAAGATTTTGATAGACTGGATGGCACTGATACTTCACTGGACTCGGTGCCATCAAAAAGCAAAGTTCATTGAGAAGTAGACTCTAGTCTAATGACTCATCGAAAATCTATAGCATATGAATACTGCATAATGCGCACTAAACGTTAATTAATGGTCTTTTTACATCATCCCATTAATTTCGCCTGGAATCTTCCATAATGAGTACAAACGACTTCTTTCATTTTCCCTGTCAATTACCGTTTCAAAAGATACCGCGCATAAATTTGCGTTTTTAAATCGTTGAAAGTTCTGAACAATCTCTCATATCATCTTATAAAGAGTTAAGATTGGTTAAGATTATTTTTAAATTGATTTTAATTGTATCTAATATAATCATTCCTTGCGGTAGTGTGATAAAAGCTCCTTGAAGAGCAACGACTTTGACATTTGATGTTACCATCGATGTGGTTGAGGTTGACCTTCTGGCACACAACAACGTCTATCTAATGCTCGTAACGTTCATAGCGTTAGATGGACGTTAAAACAACACTGTGTTCAAGCTTCGCTGGAATATTTGAATCAATCATGATATTTGTCACATAATCTTTGTTATATGGTTTTCTGAAGTCGAACAATAATAATACTCGAGACCGGTGGGTTTGGGTTGTTCCGCATGATAGATGATACATCTTGTTCTTCTCAAAAGTTAGCATTCTTTTCTGATCTTTGGCCTATAAACATATAAACATGAATTGTGGTTTCGAAAGTACATGCGTACAAGCTCTTGTGTTCTTATTGACCTTTGGTATGTTTTCCTTTTAAGATGTTAGACATCATGTTCCAGAATTTGAACTGTTAACTTTGATCCACTTAGATTGATCACATTGAATTGGAACCTAAGTTAATTTTCCCATCCTTAAAAACATTCTTGATGTTGAAGGACCAGGGACTCGCACCAATACTCGCTACTGCGAAAAAGGGGGTTAGGTTACCCTTCCCTGATGATAGTTAGTTTCCTTTTTTGTATCAAATAGACGAATCCTAGTCTTTCATAGACTGCTCTTATTTCTTAGCTTAGATATTTTATACTTAACTCGATATGAATCTTGAATTATGGTACAGGTAAAACGGAGGGAGGGGAAAGTTAAATCGATGTTTAGTATTGCTTTAATTAATACCTACAAAACATTTGAACGATCTTCATTCGAGATTAGATCATCAGGACTGTTAAACAGATTTTTTTCTTTCGATGGTCAGATTGTGATCTCCTATGTCAGCTTATAGTATAAGCCTTCTCCTTGGAGTTGGACGACACTTATTAAGAGATAGGTTTCAGATTTTTTTCAAGAAGTAAGCATTTATTTCATTATGGGAAGATGGGCATGTTTTCTATCAAACTTGAATTTCTGTCTGTCTGTCGCTTTGACTGTCTTGTTTTTGCGTGACAATAGTCGAAATGGTTTATGTAACAGCTTGACTTCGTGAATCTTGTTGTTCTGTCTTGAATATCATATGTCAGAATAGCTTCCTTATTGCTTGAGATATTGTTTCGCTTGGCTTGCTTATTTAATAGTGAATTTTTAGGGGAATTTTATCATTTTATCTTTGCGTCGCTGTGTTTTTTCCAAGTTTGTCGTGTTTTTCCATGTACTTTGCGTTTTTTTTCTAAGTCCGTAGTCAGAGTTTTGGGAGAATCGTATGGTATTTTTTTTCAACAAATAGTTTTGCGTAATTTTTACTTCGTAAATTTCTTTTGTTAAAGTTTGGTATGGAGATAGATTGATGATTTTGTACAAATTCTATCTCACTGAATTAATAATTAGGGACTGTGTAAAACATCAAGATTCTAAATTCTACAATTTAGACCAAATTTCATCTTCATTAAAATTGCTAATAACCGTCGAAATTTCTTTGATAGTGTAGATATATAGTCTTTCCATATTTCACAGGGAGGGATTTGAATTTTCTTCTCACCATTTCTACACGAAGGTTTTATTTAAAGAAGGGCTGGATCATCACACGACATTCCACAATCTCTAACTAACATTATTTTTAAAAACTTCTGCAAAAGTTTGTCAATATTTCTTCAGTAAAACAAATTTTATGGTTTTATTTCTTTACCAAATGTTTGCCCTGAAAATCATGTTTTTCCGATTTTTCACAAGCAGTTATAGAAATGTGATTCAAATGGAATCCCGTTGCACTTAATTGTCCTGTTAAATATTTTTAGCAATGCCACATATAGGATAGTTGGATTGGGTCTTTCCGATTTCACTCGCTTTGACGTAAAAATAACTAAAAATCTTATGTCAAAACTTGTCTACATTTCAAATTATTTTACGTTGAAACATGATGGTTTTTTTTTATATTTTTTTGTAGGTATATATTACGGTTAAGACCAGTTTCGTTTTAGTAGAGGTTCCAACAGTCAGAGTCGTGTGAATTCCAACCATAAGAACATGGAATCTCCATAAAATGTTCAAATAACGTTGTGTGCCACGAGGATTTTACCACAAGTAATTTGCGGCACCTGGTTGATTCATTAAATTCTTTTGTTTGGATTATTTGAGCCTTTGTCTTTCAACAAGTCAAGGGGTATGTTTTTTTGCAGTTTTTTATCAGAAATTCTGGGATTGGGATAACTGTAGTGGGATGAGCAAAAATATTTGTTCGCAATAAATATATCTTTATTTTCATAACAATTTCTATTTTTCTTTCATAGATTATAGACTGAAAATTAGTAAACATTGAAATATCTGGTAAAGAAATTTTATTTTTTGGGACCTGAAAAATTTTGATTGGATTTAAATCTCAAATGTCCGAGTACCTTGTTAACAGGTTAGTGAAAATATTTCTTTCTTTTTTTAATTTTAATTATATTTTAGATTTTTGAAAATAATAATATTTTATTGAAAAAATAACGAGCTATCCACGCGACAATTTGGTTTGATTTAAGGGTTAATTGGATAGAAGAGCTTAGGGAGGAATGAACTTTTTCATATCAGTATGGAAAAGTTGTGAAGATTTTTAAGAATTTTAAAGTTGCTAATTTCTTTAGAGTATTATGATTGTACGTCGAGTTAAACTTTATACTAACTGTAAGATAAGAATGTACTTTACGATTGGCAAATATCATACTATACTTGGATTTATTTGGCGACACCACCACCAAGAATTAATCAGAAGATCGTCCTGATGGTGAAATATCATATTGAAAAATTGAAACACTGTAATTTTCAAAATCCCTGCTGATTTTGTGAGCTGTATATAAGTAAGGTACTTTTCCATCCCAGTTCCCTGTATTTTATTGTCATTGGCTCAAAATCTTTCACCTGGTCATTGAGGGTTATATAAATATTAAATACCATATGATCTAGATGATCTTTAATTCAGTTACATATCTAAATGCTATGGTCTAGATCTGTTTACGCCACTCCACTTTCGATGATTGCTTTTGTCTGGGAAAGCCAATATCCTTGCCATACTTTCAAGTGTCAATTTCCGTAATTTCAAGGATTCGTTTCTCAAAAAATTGACAGAATCATTTTGGTGTACTTTTATCAATGGCAGGAAATAAATCAATAATGATTTGAAATCTATTTTTTGACTCTGATGGTGCTTGAAACTATTCGTAAAATTAGTTAGTTTTTTTAATGGGTGATGGGTAATTCTTGGCAACTAATTAGTAGAGATAAGCACCCTTTTAATTCAGAGTGAATTACGCAATAATTCAAAACAATACTAATAGCTGGACTTCTTAAAAGTCATATGTTATCAAATTTGGATACTAAGGCTGTCGTATTCAGTAGTACGGTCTAACGGTGTAAAAATTGTGCACAAAGGCGTACAACCCAATGTTAACCAACCAATGGCAGTACTTGTGTACTGCTTGTGTATTTAACAGACCAGAACAGGTTCCCAGGCTTAAATGAATTTTTTTTCCAAAGTATGTCATGTTACATACCGTTGGAAAGCATTTTTCATCATTTTCATTAAGAACTGAATAGTAATATTACGAGGGGTATTTCTTACCAAATAGGACCCTTGTTTGTCTCCCTAGTCATTTTTAAGTTCTTAATTATCGTTGATATTTTCTGCATAATAACGAGGGCTGGTAACGAGATGTTCGTTATCGATTTAATGTCCCCTAATGATCGTCTAATAGGTAATAGATAATTAAAAGAAAACGAGCACATTTTCGCGAAAATTAAGAAGCAGCAATTACTTTTTGTTTCTAAATACTGATAGCTAAATGATCTGTTTTTAAACACATTTTTCAATTTAGCTTTTTTATAAGCATCTGTAACTTGCTGTTCAAGAAATTTTTAGGAATTAGGAGTTTCCTTTATTACTTCTGGGTAAAAGTGTTATGCTTTGAGTGCTTAGCAACCATATACTGCAAGGCACAAAATATTGCCTCTTTCTCGAAAGCCCGAAAGCTAAGACTTCTGTACAGTTATCCTTTTTAGGTCCTTTCCAGGTCCTTTCTGATTCCATACCAGTGACGATGGATAAACATTCCTGCGTGTATAGATTTCTTATAACGAAATTCCTTTACTCTCAAATATTGCAACACAATAAATTCTTATTCCCATCACTTCTGTATCCCAATACTACTCTGTCCTGTGACTAATGACTAAATTTTCTGTGTTGATTAGAAAATGAAGTTTGTGGTCACATCATATACCCACTACCAAATAACTTCTTCAAGAGGATTATATTTAGACCCTCGTTAATGAGGTGCTAAATGGTTTCAATTTTTCTTAATGGTTTATGTGTTGGATATGGGTACGTGCTGCAAATATGTGACATTTTGTAGTGTTAGTCTAATGCTAGTGGTGGGTTCGTGTCAGGAAGTTGTTTGTAGGCCTTTCGTTTTACTTTACTCTTTGTTTTTTATGAGGAGAACTTTACTATTTACACCCCTGTCTCTGTGCCCCAGTGGGTGTTGAGTACCCAGTGGGGTGAGAATAAAAAAACCTGAAATTCACTGGGGTGAAAAATCTTCTTTCAAATATTGAGTGGGGTGGAGAAAATTTCCTTGACATTCACTAGGGTGAGAAAGAATTTTTTGCATGAGCTAAATTTTGGTTAGCCTGTTAGACAAAAACCCCTTAATTCTATCGTGTTTTAACGATGGAAGTTACTGGCTAACTGTTGGTTTAGTGCTAGTCAAAATCTGCTTCTTACATGCTTCAAAAGTAGAAATATCATCTTGATCAGGTGGATTTACTCTTACAGTACTGTAAAAGGAAATGTAATGAGGTCTGGGGGAAGGGGCTATAGAGGAGCAGTATGGTTATATCAAATTTTATAAACTCTGGGACCTAGCAATGTTTAGTCAACATGGTTAAAGTAGAGGTCTTTCTTTCAGCATTTACGCAAGTGAGAAAGCCTCTCGAAAACTTTTGAGGCTAGAACGTAGCTTTAAAGAATGAAAGGGCCAAGTACAACCGTCGTTTGCGCTGACAGAGAAATTTTTTATTTTCAGCCCCTCTCGTTTGGCACTTTCCACATTTTAAAATGACCATAGAAGTCGGGTTAAATACAGTAAATATATTTAAGTGGAACATTTGATGGTGAGCGAGCGAAGCGAGAAAATTTTCTTTGCCTTTTTCGGATATTTCACCTTTAAAGAAAGGGAAGGAGAAAATTCTAGTTGGGCGATTTTTTGAAAGAAAAGTTATACTGGGGTACGTTAAAATAAGGGCTTTTCGAGTGGGGTATGTGTAAACTTTTTATCATTTTGAATGGGGTGTTTTTTTACTACAACATTCCAGTGGGGTGAGTGATTTGTCCAGTGGGGCTGAAAAATGAGCCATTTTTGGAAAAAGAATTCACTGGGGTGGCCAGTGGGGTGGATCCCACTGGGTCACAGAGGCAGGGGTGTCTATTTTGTATATGGCTGAATGTGGCTGAAGTGAATGATACTCCTCTCTTGAGGGATCTTTTTTCCCCATCCAGGTGGCAGACGTCTTCTTTTCGACGTCAATATTACGTCTGTAAACGTCCAATGATCGTTCAAACAAAGTTGTGTACCATCTGGGTAAGTCCAGAAAGAACTAGTTCGATTCGAACGATCCAAAGGTTTTAGTTTTTAACATTCCAAAAAAAGTATTTTTGTTTTTAAAACTTTCTTAAAATCTTTGTTTTTTTCTAACATGGCGGTTATCTTTCTTTGAAGTTGGATTTTTGTGAATGATTTATTGACGTCTGAAACAATGAAATCGGTAACTATCAAACAGTTTTTCAGGTGTTGAGTATGATTTTTTGTGAGTTTTGTCTATACTATAAGAAGATTTTGAACTTTTTACAGTAAATACTCCATTATATAAAAGTTGCAAAGACAAAGAAGTGCTGACAGTCAAAAAAGCATTAATTCAAGGTAAAATTTACTTCAATTATTTACATTCACAGTCCCTTTTGAGGAGCTGGAAAGGCTTTTGTGAATAATTTGTTGGTAGACTTCAGATTTCATAAAATGGTTATGTTCATTGCACATTCACATAAGGGGGGGTACAAGGGTAATAGGTTTGCGAGGTGACGGGTTTATCAGAGCCAAAGTTCGAAAATCAACACTGATGAATTTCGAAAATTTTGAGAGACTATTTTCCCAAATTTTCAGTCAAAATTTACAAACTTTTGTCCAAATTACGAGAAGTTATGACCCTTTAAGGGAGTTGATTTTTTATATTTCGTAAATTTAAGACCTTTCCAGAGAATTAATGTTTTGTGGTTTTCGTAGCCCAAAGACTTTCGAGGGTGTAAAGGACCTTATGACTCGCACTTAACCCAACACCCTGCTCCCCCCGAAATATACCTTTTCCTAATAACCAGGGACTGGTCAAAATATCCATTCATATAACAGCAATTTCCACCTTTGAAAACAAAATGTATCAACAAAAATGGCTTGCTCAGAGCTTGAAAGTGTCAAAAAATCTCGATTTGAATTTAGATTTTAAAATTTGATCTTTGTGCTTTAAGCCCATGTAGTTAATTAGATTCTCCTGTCAACTCTTGATCTCTCCAGATTAATTTGATAACATCGTAATTTTAAGTCAACCAAAAATATCTTCATCAGCATTATGCCCAAAACATAAACGTATAATTCTTCATGATTTAAATTTCATTAATTGTCAAAGATTGGTCTTGCGGCAAGAAGACTACCGAAATTCTATCTTCATAAAGTTCCTTTGCTTTAGTAGTCTGAATTGCAGACCTCCATAGATTTTTTTCCCATATAGAAACTATAAGAAACTCTTTTCGCTAGAGGATGAGTAGACAAGAGATTGAAAAAGTAGAAGCCTATTGCTGTAGTTCCTCACGAAAACTCTACTCTTGTTTTGTTGAACGATCAAATGAACAGCGTGAAGCCTCTTTCTATCATTTTCTTCAAATTTTTTTCATATAATTCGCATTAGAAAATCGTGTTCCTCATTTGAAATTCTCTTTAATAAAGTAAAGTAAAATGAAAGTGACGTCTTTTTCGTCAGTTTTTGAACCAAGTACGACTTTCATACTAAAAATGTGATTACGGTAGAAAGGTCCCATTTTGCCTCATCACGGAGATCTTGGCAAGATAAAGACTAGTATCTAGGCTATTTTCACTTAAGACTTCATCTCTAACTTCAACGGTTTCAGCTCTCTCTATCCCCCAACAGAAAAAAAGTCAAGAGATGGTCTGCTAATCAGGCTATACAGCTGCACGTGTCATATTTGACTACCCATGATAACGCATAACGTTTTTTACTCTCCAGTGTTTTAAGGCATCGGTCTTTTTTCTCTGATCACAGAATTTAAAAGATTAGTGATATCGTTTAAAATTCTTCATTGCTTACTTGTCAAAATTGTAATAATTGTAATAAGGCTTAGTAGGGATTTGCCCTGGAAAAAAGGTTTCAAAGTTTTGAATTTCTCGTCTTATGCCCCTCTTTTGCAAAAGATAAAATATTGAGCAAATTTTTTAACTAATTTGAGTCGTCCAAAAAGTTGTTGCAAATTTAAAGTCAGAGGAAAAAATAGGGGGCTCTTTTAAAGCTTTATTACCAAGAACGAAAAATGAATGTCGAGATTGTGCAAGTTTTGAAATCAATTCTAAAATATAAGCAGTAATAAGTTTTGTATTGCAGAAAATTATAGGAGGTTTTTTCACCGATCTTCAAAATGTCATTTGGAAATTCGGCATGCAACTGCTTAAGATACGCACTTTATTTTAGAAGAGTCAGTAAAACGTGTTACTTTATATCATGAGAGGAAACTATCTAATAATAATTGTTGGTGAATAAAATTAACGTATTGAAAATGATAAAAGGGATAAAACAGTAACAGTATACAAACAATACCATGATTTTTCTGAGGCAAAACCCAACTAAAAAGTTTTATCCACAGGGGTTTCGTAAGTTATACCTTTTAACAGGGGGCTTATCCAGACTTTTTTCTCAGTGTTCAAGCCATGTGAATCTCAATAGTGGTTCAATAATCAATAGAGGTGATCACAGCTTATAGCAGCTTGACTGTAACTGATATTCAGTATCAGTTTCATTGCTATTAAGCTAATGGAAAAAGACGAATAATTTTTTTTAAAAGCGGCTCAAAATAGTCCACTGTGTATGTATTACCTTGTTTAACTTTTAACACGGGAGATTGGTTTTGAAGGGAATTCAACCTGAGTTTTTTCTTTTAAATAAAAGAGGCTAGAATCCTGCGAATGCGAAGGAGTGCGTTTTGAATGTACTTTTTTCCAGATATGGAAGAATTCCAACCTTCATTTCATTAACCAAGTCTAAACTGCACACGGCTTTTCTATAAGAACAAAATATATCAGAACAAACGAGGCCTTCTTAAAAAATTACACTAAAATATTCTGAAAATGCTGAAAATAAGAACATTTTAAGAGCATTTTATAGGCAAAAAAACTAGAAAGCTTCTTATAAAAAACGTCTCTATTCATTACTCTACGCTTGAGCTACAAAGAAACAGGGTCGTATAGATTACAGCACGGTTTTATACAGGATTTGAAGGTATCATGCATCAATAGTGGAAAAAAGGATCTGAGATGACATGTCGTTTTGCGGATAATCTACTCTAATCTCATCAGCGGTTCTCCGTCAACCCTATAATCGATTTACTAATACTTTGCTAGGTTAGTGACTTGTAGACTAGACTATACAATTGAACTGTTATATTTAATGTGCATATCTTGCAGAATACTTTAGTATAGATTTGGAATTTGTATTGTCTTGATTATGTTTTAAAGGCGTTGTTTGTCTACTGAAGAGCTAGATGTCTGTGCTGGACTTTCAGTCGTTTTACAACGTTTATACAGCTTTATTTATTTTATTGTTTATTGATTTGACTTTTGACGTTGGGTAAAGATTTATGAGGAGAGGTTGCAGTTTTAATAATCAGTTTAGTTTCGCACTTACAGTTTCGGTGCATATTATTTTAGCATGGACCCTTTAACTAGCCCCCAGATTTACGTATTCACGCAATGTTTTTCCGCAATTCTTACAATTTTTGTTCACGCAAGGCTTTCCAATTCACACATTCACGCAATTTTATTTTTATTTACACGCATTCACGCAAGTGAAAAAGCCCATCCACCCATTCGGGTCAAGCTGGAGTTTTTACAAGGTTTTCGATGATTCGGTTGATTGTTGAATCTTGAGACAAAGGATTTTATTGCTTTTTCTAAAGAACGCGTCATCTCTATTAAATATTTCAAATGACCAATTAGTGAAGTATCTTATAAAAACTCCAGGTCATCTCACCCATTCACGCAAACCGCTGGGGGTACTTCAACTAACTTAACATAAATTCAAAAAAGTTAAACTCTTTTTAAAGACATCTAAAGTCATCTTGCTTATAAAAAACAATTCATTATGCTTATTACTCTAGTTGGCCTGCTTCCCTTTGACATACGTTTTATTCGGGTTTTTATTTTCGAAAGCGCTAATGAGTTAATTAAGGTCACTTAATGACTTTAGGAAAGTAGCACGAGTACAAGTTATTATAATGGATTAATAGTCTCATGCAACAACACGAAGCAATACTGCTGCATATTCTTTTCGAAAGAAAACTCTCTGATCTGATCTTGATTTTAAATCTTTTTGATTTACGATTTCATTGAGGCAGTTGCTGGCATGATGAGATGATGGATTTTGAATTTTTTGGTCTTTGGTTGTTTTGAAAGCTAGGATTTGCTTGCCGAAATCTTTATAGTGTATTTTATCTGAAGATTGACTTAGTTTGATAGAACGCTCGAAAATGTATTTTTAATTTTTTAAGATTTTTCTTCACTAATCTCCCATCATGCATTATCAAATTTTGGGGAAAATTTGAAATTGAAAATATTGGAAATGTTTGAGGTCTGCCTGTCGAATAAAACTCACCGCTTCCTTGGAATAATTTATACACTGATTAGAATTGTTTTTAGATAATCATACTTACTGCAAAAGGTGCTAAAGGTGGCATATTGATTAGTTTTTTTTAGAAAGTTGGCTGAGCAAACTCCGAAAGCTTCATTTAATTTATACGTAAATTTCCGGATTTGTTGAATTAATCTTTTAATTGAGAAGTAGGAGTTTTTCGCAACTTTAAACCTTTTCAGGAATTTCGTCATGTTTCTATATCACCTCAATCCATGGTAAAGGTTAGATATGATGCTACTGCAGTTCAATTCCTTTTTTTTATCTTGAACTTTTCGGCTTTAAAGACATGTATAAGACTATGTACTGTTTCACAGTTTTTTTTGATCAACTAAATTCTTGATGAAATTTTGATGAAATAATTCCCCATGTTTATCTTCCTACAATATTGAGATACACGTTTTTTTATAAGACCATCCAAAATTTTTAAAGCCTTTGGATGTTCTTAACTTTTTGAGTTTTGAGCCTAGAAATGCTCATAATAGGTTCCTATTTTCACCAGTTTCTGAGCATTTTTGGCCATTTTCCTTAGAAAACGGGTGTTTTAGAGTCCGCTAAGCTTTAAAATGTTCTTAACTTGTTCTTAACACTTTGGTCATCGAAACCTTATGTTCTTATATAATTTATTTTTATAAAAAAACAAACGTGTATTGTAGTCCACCGCCTTGGAAATGTTTCAGGTAATTTCTGTCATGTTTTTCCTACAAATCTAAGCTCTAGATCATCATTGCAAGCACAAGTCTTTATTATACTGACACCTTCAATTTGTTTTTTATCGTTGAGCCTAGCTAAGTGTCTAATGAATCCTTTTTTTTAGTTTAGGGTGAGCCTACAGACTTATAAAGCCCGAAGGGCTAGATGTCGTGCTTTAAGCTCTTCCAAGCAAAAAAATGAATATCGCAAAAAATATTGCTGCTATTGTTTTCGATAGCCCACAAAGTTTCTGATTGGTCAAGCGCTGAAGTTCTATTGTATTGTCACGTGACCTAGGTAGAATTTCCTACCTAACTACGGCACACTTTTCAACCGAAGCACGACATCTAGCCCTTTGGGCTTTATAAATCTGTGGGTGAGCCTTTATTTAATAAGGTAATAAAAAGCTATCATTTAGTATTAATAGGATCATAAAATGAATATTAATCTAACTAACCTTTTAATGAGATTATGTCACAAAAAACCCCATTACCGTAATTAGGTCTATTAATCATAAAGTGAAATTAATACCCAATCATATGAGGAAATGGACCCTCAAAGTATTCTTTTACTCTTTTAAGTATTATGACAGTAATGAATTGAATTTTATCGTTTTAATTGACACTTACTGAAGGGGCATTGAGATGAATTTGCGACGGAAGTGTGAGTAAAGTCCGCAAAATACCTTTTTCCCAGCTGTTGTTATAATGTTTCAATGTTATAATCTTCATTTTTCATTTTTCGGATGTTACGAACGTCAGATAGACGTTGGCAAAATGTTTCGAGCTAGCTTGGTTCTTTTACTTGCAACTGTTTCTTCTTTAGAGGGAATTTTGAATGAAGATTTGTTTTACTGTTAACACGTCCGTTGCCGACTACGAGTATACTCGTAGCAGAGGGGCAATATACCGGTTATACTTTGAAGGATTATAACGTTTGAAAGGACTATGTCTTGTCAGAAACCTTCGCTTGCATTTTATTGCATTTAGTGAATCTACGTAAAATTCTGCGCTGTTTGGTATACGATTTGATGGTATTTAAAGGAAAACTGAGACAACAGGAACCTCTGAAAGTCAAACTTTCGATCAACATCAAAAGAGTCAAATTGCCCGTTTCTGAAAAAATGGCTTGGCAGTACTAACGTGTTTAGTAAATTACTTACTAGGTTTATTACCTCACCAATGTAGGTTTCCGGGGACTATTCTAGAATAGGTTATATCTTAATACAGTAATGATTTACGACTATGATTAATCATGTCTGATTCCATTAGTGCTTTTTCCTGGTCACTTAAATACACCAAGGAAGTCATTTAAATCACATTTCGCTGATTTATCATACTCATGCTGTTTTGTGCTGTCGCATGCTGAAACATATTAAGAAGAAAAATAAGGGGAAATATTCCCCTCGATTCCACCTCCTCATAGAAAACTCATCAAATTCAGATCATGATTTGGTTGTGGTTTCTTTTCGGTATCGTAAAAGGTATTAATTTCTTTCACGATGCTGAGTAACTCTAGCGTTGTACTGTGGAATGAACTCACTCTCAGGTACCTAATAGGCCCCCTCAGTCTTTGTTATTATTTTCCAATACCCTTCATGCCTTCTCATGATATAGAAGTAATTGGTTTTTTTGAAAATATTTCTTGCTGGTCACACAAGAAGTTTCATTTTAATTTTGCTTTAATATAAAGCCTTTCTTTAGCCTCCTGTTAACCTGTGTGTTGTAGTATTCATAAGTACAATGCCTAACCCCTGGAAATACTTCTCTCGTTTATCTGGGACCTGAGGGTACCTTTTCCATGTGAAATTCAACTTTGTTCGTTTTTAATCCCTACAAAATGCAGTGTATAGCGTTTCTACTGCCCATAATCAGAGCCTTTAGGAGTTTTGTTTCCAAAACACTATTATACCAACCAGCGACAAGATAAGAATTTTAAAAGCATCGTGGTGTTTGTTCATCTTTTATAATTTCTCGTTAGTTTCCAATTAATGGTTTTTGTTAGGTTTCTATGTTGTTATGGTTTAAATACCAATTTGAGGTTTCCAGCGAAATTTCTACTTTCCTTTGAAGAAAAACCCGTGGATGGATCCAAAATATTGGCTGGCTCGGCTGCCTTTACACTCTCAATGGGCAATAGTGTTTTGGGGGTTTTAAGTAATTATTTTTATCTTAAAATGCGTGAAATACAAGACGATTCCTTCAGAGTAATTTGTCCCTAGCATCAGCATTGATATAATTTACTAATTGAAACAAACGTTTTGGTCAAAAACAACCTACCTTTTTTAATGAAGATAATTTCTTCCGGGTATTTCTTCTGAGACAGTTATCATGCTATTGTGGTGGGCTTGGCCAGACCCGCCAAAGATGAATTGGCTTGGTTAGTTTTGTTACATAATATGAAAGAGGTGTTTGATTTACGAGTTTGTTTGTTTGTTTCAAATTTGTTTGTGGGATTTCTGGCCATACAGTAGTTTACTCATTAGCAGGGTCGTTTGTTCTATTTTATCATTTTGGTCTGAATCTTTGAGCTTCTTGTAATGAGAAGGGGGTTAAGGGAGTGGTCAGAAATGCGTAAAATTTACACTAAGGCACGACGCAACGGGTACGGCAGGTACCGGTTTTCAAAGTCTGCCTCTTCGTCGGTAAAATCGTTTGAATTTCTTCATTCGCCGTACCAGATATGAAAAGCTTCCCTCGTGCCTAGAATCCACCCCCTCCTCTAGTAGATACTTTCTGACCAGTTCATTATATAGAATTTTGATGCGAAATAAAGTCTTCGTAAATCATTAGTTCATTCTTAAACTTGAAATGTTTTAATTTAGCTATCCAGTGTTAGGTTTATAGTTTGTATCAATGTTATAAACCAATCATGATAAAATTCGCCACAAGATTCGTCTTCATTGAGGTATCATTCCCCAAACTGAAACAAGGATTTTGTAATTGTCTCGTCATTTTCGATTCGTCTCTCATACATAGAGAGAGATAGGCATCAATTTTTTGTATAACTTTTTGTGTGTATGATCTTTATCTCTAAACTACGACCACATTATGTATGAACACGAAATCGAGGTTGAATGATTCCTTGCTACAGATTCTTATCAGAGTTGGATTGTATCATTTTTGTTTTTCAAAATCTCGAGACTATGTTCACGAATTAAAGCGTCGTAGTGGATGGATGCGTCAAAATTAGGATCCTAGTCTCAAACTGGAAAAGAGACAAAGAAGTTTGTTTAATAAAAAAGAATAAAGTAATCAAGTTTGGATATTTTTTTTACGATTTCTTTGCGGTGAGGTCGGATTTCCAAACAGGCAGGCAGATGTGAGACGATATTTAACAAGTGATGATACTTTTTCAGTCCATATTGTTTAATTATTGGAAATGTTGATAGCTGTTAGTCTCTCGTCTTGAAATATTCAGTTACATTATTTTGAGAGTTGCGTTGATGATTAAAGCGTAGAACCTTTAACACGGATCCATTCGAGGTTTTTCCTGACTTGTAATGAACCAAGAGAATGTCTTGTGATGATGGTTGTACTCTACTGAATCAAATGTCTACACAAAGTTTACTTGACGCTGAACTTTGGAAGAACTACACTTTATTTTCTTCTTATAAGAACCAGTCTTTGTTTAGGTTCGGCTGTTCTTCTTTTTTTGATACTTTGTGCCTAAAGTTGTTCTTATCCTGTTCTTTTCTTAATGCAAAACTGAGATATTTTAGACTTAGTACTCTTAAATTAATAAAAATGTTATCAATTTAAATCTTATTTGCTCAAACTCAGCAATTCCAGGCTCAGCATTGTCCTAAAATTGGTAATTTTGAGCCTCGTTGTTCTCATGAAATTGTTCTGTTTCACTGGTGAAATGTTGGAAGCATTTTCAATGAATTTGATAAAGGTAATACATTATGTTCAATTACTAAAAGAAACACTTTTTAACCTGCTCACCAAAAATAGCCACTGTACCCAAAAAATCTTTTGTATCAACAAGTACCCAAAATACTGGTAATATTGTTTAAAACTAGGTCACAGTGTGGATCTAAACCACACTGAAACGACCGCCTTCCATCACGCATCACGCGAAAAAGCGCGCGCACGTTATTAACGCCTACATGTCATCTCCAGTACATTTTAGATTATTCATTGAAAGCAGATTACAATATAGTCATTTTTCATGTCTCGATTATTCAATTCCGAATAAAAGACATTCAGGGAAAAAAAAAGAGAAACACCTGGGTAATCTAGTTAAAAAAACCGAAAGTAAATGGTAGACAAAGTAATGAGCCAAGGCAAAACGAGATTAGCGTACCACTATGAAAGAAACCGCCTCCGGCGGTCGATAAATATTTCTTCAGTAGGCTCATCTTTCAAATGTTTGACATTCTTCATGAAAATCCCCTATAATTGCTTTCACTATTTTGTCAAAGAAGTGTCTTCTTGAAAGATGATGAAATATAATCATTGACAGAGATTAAGATAACGTTTTTCGCTCAATGTCTCGTGTATATACATGTCTCCTTCAAAATCGTTTTGACAATTTCATTACAATCAATTGTGCTGAACGCTTACGTCCCTTGCAAGTATCACAATCGTTTTTACCCTAATTTCGTATATTTTCCAGAAATCTTCCATCAAATTTTAAAGTTCTTGCTTTCAGTGAGCTGGAACCATATTTCGAAAATATGCACTTTTTTGCGTATCTTGACAGTATTATATTATGGAGACATCATCATATTTAATCTTCACTCCTTATAACTGTCATTAAAAAATATTTCTTGCTAGATAACAGCTCTCCGTTTTACCATGCTAAAAATAACCATTTCCGACAGACTTGTGCGAGTTATGTTTTTAAAGTAAGTGATAGACTTAGGAACTGCAACTAAACTGATCTGTTCTGAATGAAATAATATAATCTGCTAAGGTCGCGGTTAGAAGATTCAAAAAGGTGAATTTCTGTTTAGCTTACATATTTCGAAGATGGGGTCAACTATGTGTTACACAAAGAAGAACCAAATTTTTGGGAGGTGAAGTTTTACCAGCTAACAATCTTTTTCGTGTATCTTACTTATTACAACGGAAATTAACTTATTATTTGAACTTCGAAAAAAACATTTCTCTCTCCAATGGATAAATTTCCCATTTTGGATTCAGTTTGTATTCAGCTCACCAGCTATAATAACAAAGATATAAGATTCTTTTTGGAGCCAAACCAAACTATAGATTTGCGTAAATTCTTGAGGCCTTTGAGGTTTGTTTTACGAGTAGAGATTTAGTACGGGTGTTTTTGATGTTTACTGAGACATTAAAAAAACTAAATCGCAGTTCATATGCATGGCGGTTAAGAGATGAATAGTCATTTGTAACATCATAGAACATGATAAAATTCATTGGAAGAATTTCACCAAATAACTATATGCCCTGTTACAGATTGCCATGGTTAGTTGCTAGTTTGTATTTTCTTCGGTGTATATAACTTATTCACTGAACTTCTTAGAGGTTTTTTAAGAAGAATCCCAGCAGCTTTGAAAACTCCCCTCCAACTACACAACCAATACTAATGTCAATATATGCACTCTAGACTTTTATATATATAGGAGATTTACATCTTGCCAAGATTTCCGTTACAATGACAGTTTCATTTGATATCAAATAGAGAACTTTAGTGATCACTTTTAACTGGTCGTTTTCCTCTCTTTGGATTGGCAAGCTGAAAGAATGCATATTTGTCAATTTCAAGTTCTTGTGAATTTTAGGTAGCACAACTGGTTGGTTATAGCTCATGTTACATGGTATATGATATTTCTATTGTCGTGTATTTTCGTCTAAAATTTCTACTAAGTCAAGGAATTTTAATAAAATAGTTTCTTTCTTAGATCAAGGTAATTGAAATTGAGACAGGGGTTACACAAAATTTCCTTTTAGCAGATTCGGGTAAAAAAAGTCACGAAAAAACGTTGAGTAAAGCTCTAATTGGCTGAAAATTGCACACGTAAGCATATTTTTTTTCAAAATGTGTAGAGTATGAGGTAATCTTTGCATGTCTCAGCCAACCAGAGCTTTACTCTACGTTTTTTCATGACTTTTTTACAGGAATCTGCTAATAGGAAATTTAGTGTATTAAAAAGTTTTAACGTGATTTTGGAACATATTATTATGTTTATATATAAGCTTCTGCTCGTCGTTTGGCGAAAAAGTTTCATAAAGGAAGTTTAGAGTTCTGCGAATCAGGTTGGTAATCTGAGATTCGTAACTTTCCTTTCAAATAAAATACATCTACCATTTTATGAATTACTTAATTTTTACATTTAACTAAAGTATATTTTCTCGACCATAATCGACCTTGGAATAAACTCGATCTTTGCCAAAATATTTCATTACAACACACAGTCACTTAGCTCATTTACAAATTGAGAATTGAAAACTAAAAGGGGCTTGTGTCATTAATTAGTACATTTCTTTACAAAAGTTTGTCATGTAAAAAAAACGGCTATCATACTAAAAATTCTCAGCATTTCAATAAAAGTTAGTATGTTATAGTTAGTTATCACATTTAATTTTGTTATTTTTGTTTAACATGATTACGTCATCTTTATGTCACTTAACTTGATAATTAATGATATGTAGATATGACTTTGACTGTCTTTTTTGTATGGAAAGGATTTCACTGTAGGGTGCTGTATACCATGATTCGATGACATCATTGCGTGTCATAGATATTGGAAACAACTTTCCCCTGATGGTACATAACGCATAACGTTATTGTTATTACACTAATGTAACGTTTAATGGATGTTATTGCTGTAAGCTGAAGGGTACAGTTGACTCAGAAAGTCCGATTTATTAGTTCGAATTACAGAAAGATTCGAATCATAAAAAGCATTTTACGAAGGTTTTCAGTCCCCCGGGGACTGAGAATTAGTTCGAATTAAAGAAAGATTCGAATAATAGAAATTGGAGAGAGTCCACTGTATTTTGTAGGGGTCACCAAATTTTCTTTACTTAATTTTGTTGCTTAGGTCTCTTTCGAATGCTTAAAAGGATTTTACAAAATTATTGCAATCATCCAAAATCGACTTGGACAACGAATACACTGCTTTGGCCATATTGTTAGGACTCAAGACAACTTGTTGAGTTTTGCGCGGAGACCGATCTTTTTCTTCGATATAGATTACGTCATGGAAGGGTGTTATATGAGTTCGTTCATGGCAACATATGACGGATATTAATGTTACAGATCCCAAACAGGCGACGGAATTTTAGAGGTTTTTCTGTTTGAAAAATTAGCTGTGAATCTGCAAAAAAGCACGTAGATATTACTATCTAAAAGTATAACGCAGTCAGCTCATGTATATATCATGATTTATTACGCATGACTTGATATAATTTAGCTGGGATAAATCAACCTTTTTAAAATGAAAACCTCGCGCTGTTCGAATCAGTATCATTCTTACAAATACAGTTTTTTAATAGAGAAAACCAATTCTATAGTTGTAAGAGAAGCTGTCGCCTCCATTTTGAAATTAAGGGCGATTTTGGAATTTCGCTACAATATGAACTATCTGAATCGTTTGAAGCGGCTTGCTTGTGATGTCTCATTGCACCCTTATGTGCTTTTGACCGACATCTTTATAGTTCAACTGTTGTTAGAGTCCCCATAGTGTACGGTATTAGACATCATATTGTCTTCCTTTTGTATTTTTTTCGTATTATTAAAAATTTTATAAGAAAGTTTTTCGCAAAAATACTGGTTTTATGGAAAATAACCAGGAAAATTCGACCAAAACATAACATCTAAGTTTTGAAGAATAATCAAGGCATTCATTGAATGGCTTTTGCTTCATTCCTATTGCCTCGGAAGACCTTAAAGCTAAATTGCTACAAGTTCTGTTTCCAGATATTTTATCAGTTGTTCTTATATTAAATCTGTTTGTATCCATTTTTCCCAATTTTATATACTATACATACATTTTATATTACATTCTCGTATTATAATTCAATTATGTTATTACTCAGAATAGTACGTAATAGGAAGAAGGGGGCCGCGAAAAAACCTCTTAAATAGGGCGTAAACCGATAAGAGATTTTTTGTACGTTACTTTTTCTGTTCTAAGTCAACCCTTAATGATATAATTGTATTTTCGAATATTAAAGATTCATGTATGAATGATTGTGCTCAATTATAATAGGAGAATTTTCCTATTCCTTTTTATTGACGATTTATCTATCCCTTATCAGTGTTTGTCTATCAATCGTATCGCTTGGGCAATACAGTAGCTACAGTAGTTTTTCTCGTCATAATAACTGTTCAGTCACTACCTCTTTGTATCTAAGGCATCGCGTGTTTTGATTCTGAAAAGCTTTAATTTACATTAAATTTGAAAGGGTCAGGATATTTTGAAATCGTTTGAAAAGGAAAGGTTAATTAATGAATAATACTGTAGTTTAACGGTACAAAAGATTGTCTAAATTGATTGAACTTGTGAAATTTCTGGCCTGGTTTGGTGTCTAACGGTTTTAAAATCGCCATCTTTTCCCCACAAGATGAGCATGTTTTCTTGGTGTTGTGTTGGTGACATTGAGTAGGTGTTTTCATCTTTGGATGAGATGGCGATTTCAGGATTCATTATGAATTTTTTCAGCGTTGGAAATCATTTTTCTTATGTGATGGTTTACGTAGTATTAACGTAGTGTCTTGTTTAGTTATCTGACGCAGTGTTCCGTTGGCGGATTGTCAGCCACCCACGATAAAGCTCTAAAGGACTGGGCCAATTACCCCCCGGAAAGGAATGAAAGTTGGCATTTGATGTGCCGCATCTCCAGTCGGGTTCAACTACCTCTACGTGTAAACTTGAAAATATTTCGGTTGAATCCACCAATCCTCGGAAACCAGGGCTGGGTTACCAGACCTCCTGCTGCATAAGATCCTTGATACGCTGCCTTGCAAAATTCGGTAATGTAAACCTTCCAGTTGTTGAGAATTTTCCCGACCTTTAGAGCCTTTAGAGCTTTAGCCTGTAGGATGAAAATCTGCATCTGTGCCAGATAACTTGTTTAGCTATCATTGAATTTAGATGCTGAAAGTTCTTTCTTGAACTTTTTTATCCCCTTTAAACTTTCGCTGTCCTGCTCTTGATAACTTAATAATCTCTGAGTTTAGAATATAATATCAAAAACATTTATCATGATCGACGAGTTGGCCTGAGAAAAGTTAGCTTAAGCTTCAGAAGGGCTTTTACTTTGTACAGGTTTTCATTAAGAATTTTTCACATGGTTTATCATTTTCGAGTTAATATGTATCTGTTTCGTTGTTAAATATATGTATAGAGATATTAGTTTCAAAATGAAGATTCTACTTAGCAAAAGAGAACACCATAGCATAGAGATGCGTAAGCTTGAAAACATGATGCAACTTGTTTCACGTTGGCTTTCCAATGTTTTAAAGGAGCCCCAAGGAGTTTTGGGCAGATTTTCCTTTCTTTCTGGTAAAGATAACTCTATGTTTTAATTTTTTGTCTATGTAAGTTCATATTTGGACACCCTGTATGAGATTGCTTGATAAAATAAGACGTACTTATTGTCAGTGTTTGACGATCTTTGGATAAAATCTTTTAAATAAAAGATAAAAGTTTTAAAGTTTCAGCCTAAATAATAGGCGAAATATCAATTTTAGGTCAATTTTTTTTCGTTCGTTTTTAGAGCTAACCAAGCCGCGCGCGAAAAACAAAAGAAATCTTTGACTTTGTTGAAAACATTTTTTTCTTTTCTACGGCACATGTTCCGATAGCAGAGAGAGTTTCTAGATAAACTGGTCGTGCATGTAACCTTTAGTGTGAGCAAAACGTGTTAATCAAATTAGATAACACATGCATCGTAAAAATTGCGTACTTCATTAGTTCTATTCTTTATTCTCTTTATTTGTGTAATATTACTTCTTCTTGATTTCATAACTTGTTCCAATTACTTATAAAAGAGAACTAAATAAAGCCTCTAAAACATGTTGGCTTCCCAGTGCCCCCCCCCCCCGGGTGGCTTCCCTATGGGGAAAGTAAAGCGCTTTTTCCACCTTTTTCCACCTTTTTGTATGCTATTGTTGTTACCAGTTAAAAGTTATTTCATTATTAACAATCAAAGATTTCCCTCTTTAAAAATATTACAAAACCACTTATTCGTTTTTCCTTTGTTTACCTCTCAATGCGCCATTTTGTATCCTATTTGTCACACCATTTTTCACACATTCTCATTGGCCAATATTATTTCGATTGTTCTTTTTTTTTAAACATTCGAAACAAAAAGGAAATGAAACGTCATAAACATTACAAACAAACACGATTTTATTTTCAATAAGCTTTTTTTGATATTCTTCAAAATAAAGAAAAGAGGTTTCCAGCCAAGCTGGGACCCATAAAATTATAGTCCCCTAGTCTTTATTTGTAAGTTTTATCCTCGGGACCCCTTTTTTAGTTTTGTTTCTGATTTATTTTGGCTAGTTGGTGGTAATTAATATTTTTTAGTAAAGTTAAGTTAATTAGACAAACTGGCTCGAAAAAAATTTAACTTTTTTTAACACGTATTAAAATTTCTGTCTTTGGAGACATGTGTGTTGTTTGAAGATTGAAGACTTTATTTATGATAATTTTCTTTTTGGAATTTTAGAAGTTATGAATTATAATTCTTATGTAGTGGCCCTTTACTGTTGTTGTTGAAAGAATAACTCTAAAAAATGTACATCATTATGAGAATTTTGGCCACAGCATGAGTTGTGGGGTGAGAGAAAGATATTCTCCAAATATCGGATTATAGTTCTAGGATTAAGCTGTCGGGGTCTTATTTGCTTAAGAGATGATAATATACTCGAAGCAGTAGTATTTTTCAAGCAATTATACGTCTTGATACTCTGATAATGGAGTTTTGCGATAGTGAAAGAGAGATTGATTTGAATCAAAATTGATTTGTCTCCATTGGGAGAAGAGTTGACAAAATTGCATGTTATAATTGTGTTTTATTTACTTGTATAGACTTGTTGAAATGTCGCTTGACTTTCAACTATTTTTTTCACGAAAACTCCACTTTTGCGAAAAACAAAGTTCAAATTATTGTGTGCGGTGGATTGTTGTATCTCGTGTTTTATTCTTATGTTGCATGGTCAATACGAGTTGGTATTGGGTGGTAAGAGAAAGAGAGTTTAAGGTTTCGAAGTAATCATTTCAGAATCTTTAGAAGTTTTTGCTCCACCAGGTAACACAAGGCTCTTAGTTTAGCACGGAAGTCTGGATGAACGTTGAAACTACGATGTATGCCAGCTGGACATCCCTATACAATTTCGAACCAGCTTTCTGTATCCGCCTTTTGCTTTTTGACCTTCAAGGTCACCCTTTTATTGTCGATGAGAAGTGTTATTTCTTGTTATGCCACTGTTAACACTATTTTAATGGCTATTTTATCTAGATCCTTAGGCTTAACAAATTTGGATTTCTTATTGCTTTAGTATTGCTTGCGGTACGGATACGAGCAAGATTAGTACATCTATATGATTTTCTCTGTGCAATTTTTGTCACTCTCAACAAGTTTATTTTGATTTAGTTCTTTTCTGAAGGACCGAGGCTTCTCTCAAGTATGAAAGGTTATAGTCAGTTGCAACATTTTCTAAATTAATTTTTTTTTGCCAGAAGTGTTGTTTCATTAATATCCTTCCGCTTGTCGCAATGTGTTTTTACTGTTTCAGATGAAATGAAAAATAATCTACTTCTAACTCGGCACATATTCCTACAGTATGATTGATGACTTATGATTTATTAACATTCCAGCCCGATTCCGTTCTAATTCACATTCTATTTTCATTCTTATTCCAGAACCAGACAGCTCTCGACACTACTTTGCTTTATTTATGTAACGAGAGTATTAGCATCAGAAACTCGCATCGTTTAATACCTTTTGCCAATACCTATGTTTATATCGAGTACCTCACCAAAAACCAATAATTCATATAGTCTCTTCGAAGGAAAAAAGCCGTGCCTTCTAGTAAAAGATAACACCTAGTTTCAGGGATCTGAGCTCACATATTCTTCAACTTAACCTAAAAAGCTTTTGCTACTGTATTAGGTAACGAGACGGTCTTTGCGTGGAAGGAAAGTCGATCTCTGCAAGGTATAAGCCGGACTAGAATTGACGCTATGGTACCTAATTTGTAATTCATCTGGCAAAGATAGGCTTGTTTACTTTTTGAACCAAAATTCTTATGACCCTGTCAAAATTGTTGGTTTGAGGTTTGCTGCCTTTCTGCTAAGTAATGCATTTGGCCAATGTCCAAGAGATCAAAAGATAACGCGAAATTTATAATAGCCAACGCAAATATTGGTGAGAGACAGTTGATGACCTTCGTATAACTAACTCTTCCTAATCAATTTGCACATTGATATATTGCTTTACATGAAGATTTAAGCAAAAGCTGTGTTTTCTAAAAAGCTATAAACCCATTAGAAATGGTTAATGCATCTACTTAACATATGCTTATCGATATACATTGAAAGTTAATTCCTTGTTTCTACAAAAAGGATCAACTCGTTGAAGTGTCTCTTCAAATTCAAATTTATGTTTATCATCGTGTTAATAAATTTTTTAAAATTTGTTAAACAATTTTTTCTGATTACGAACTTTTCTCACAATTCGATCACTCCGGATTTACTAAATGAACATTTAATTATTTTTCTAGTGTGTGACTTAACCTGGTTGCTATAGCTGTTGTGAAACTGAACACCAGGATCAGACCAATTAGTGTGGTGTAATTAACACCAGATAATGTGACCTAATGCGCAGTGGGTAATCAGGTCTGGCACTATTCGTCATTACTGCGGAGGTCCCCTTTGTTTCTACCTACTCTGTTTCTTTTGGGATACATCTCTACTCATAAAAGGATAAAGCTAGAGCTGTGATTCGAGGGGACCCAACCAACTGGAGCCCCCAGGTTCTCTCCCCTCCCCCAGTCAAAGTTCTTATATAGTTTGTTCTTATAAAAAACGTGTAATCACACAGCTTGTAAATTTCAAACACTTCGAAGACAGTTTTCACTGTCAAGACCCCGTCAAAAATTCGTTGGTAATTCGAGAATGTATCTTTTTTTGAAAAACATTTACCGGAATCCAGAAAAGTTTTAATTTCTGCCTCTAACTCTAAAAGCTTGGATAAGAAGAATGAGTTATATGTTATTGAGAGCATCGTTGAGAGGTTTAGTTTTGCTAGTCTGAATCGCAGATACTTCCTATATAGATTCTATAAGAAACTTTTTCGCTAGATGATGATCAGAAACCTATAGTTTTGCAAGTATATACTATACAGATTCGAAGTATACTCTATGTCAAGGGTTTTATTAATGAATTTCGAATGAGGATGGAAATTCTAGGGTATTTTTCTTACCGGGGACGAAATTTTTGCCAAATTTTCCAGTGGGGCTGGGGCCCAAGTGGGTCTGTGAGACAGGGGTGTTTTAATGCTTTAAGATCCGATGCTCTGAGATTATAACTATCTGGTTAAATGTAATTTTGTTAAAAATAGTAAAGTTTGTTCGAAACATTTCCAGGTTGTTTCAAAGTTTTCAGGGATGAATTTCTCATGTATGATTCACACTCAGTATAACGTGCGACGTCATTATAGTTATCCCTTAGCGGGATGTTCCGCAAGATTTATGATCGTCTGACGTTGAAAATGGCCTCCCGAGGGGTGTGTGAACAAATTTTCGCCATTGTCGGCTGTTATATCAAAGATTTATAAAAAATCCAATACCGTTTTTTTATATTGATGCTGAATTTCTAAATATTCAATTTTCTTTTTTTTTTATAGTTGATGACTAAAAAAGAAAGAATTGTTTACACCCAAAGTTTATGAAACTTTCCAACAAACAAGATGACGTCGGAAAACCTGTAAGATTTCAATTTTAGATATGTTTTTCTTTTTTTTTCCTTTTTTCTTCATTATGCCTTTTTGACCCCTATTTTTCATCACTCTATATCTTTAATATCGCGACTTCACAAAACTTTTATATTCAAAATATAAAAACCTTGTTTTAAATATTTTATAGAGGCCGTGTTTCATCCTGAGCTACGAACTGATATATATTTCAAGAATAAGTTTCTATTTTCTACTTCTTGTTTCAATGCGTATTAAAAATTTTATTTTTTTTATGTGAAATAATTCATACAAAGTAAACCATGTTTACTGAAACAATTATAATGATTCCATAAGAGAGGGAGAGAAAGAGAAAACGGATTTTAGTTTAATGTGCCAACTTGGTGTTAATAACATTTCTCTTATGTTTTTTTATGATTGCTCGATTGTCGTGATAAATTTCGATGTTATTAAGTAGTCGACTGTCATCAGCTTGAAGCGTCTGCCTGTGATCTCATAAATTCACATGTTATTTTTCTTACTTCTTTCGTTGTGTAAATTGGGGTATAATTTTTCTCGACAGAGAGTACAATTTGTTGTTTATTTTTGATGTTGGAAAGAATCCGTATATGAAAATCGACTTTGCTTTACTTTTTTATCATGTTGTAGAGAAATCTTTCTTCTTTTATTTTTGGGATGTTATTTTTAATTTATTAACATATATAATATTTCTTTTGCCATTTTACTTTTATATATACATGGTTTGGGTGCCCGTTTTTCTGCCGTTTATTCTTCATTCATAAAAAGTTATAAGGGGAAAAAGGCAGATTAATATTGATTTCACTTTAGGGTAAGAAATAAGAAGACATTGCTTAAAGATATGGAAATTGTTTGGTTCGATTTGTTTAGAAGTAAATAAAAAAAGGTCTCTATGTTCATTTTTTTGGATTTGCTTTGTTTTTTATAGCTCGAACAGAATAAACACTGGATTGACATGTGTACAGTGTTCACACAATTCAAAACAAACACGAACAAACGAAGATACTAACCAACAAACTGGATTGAGATCCAATAAGAAATTCAGGGGAAATCGACGAAAAAGGAAACAAGGCATCATGAAACATTCGAATTACATTTTTACGTTATTTATTTGGGGCTGTATATTTTCATTTCACGGTAAGTTGGATTCACAATATATCTATTTTTCCTCAAACATTGTGTTTCTATTTCGCGGATATAGATCTCAGACCTCTGATATCCCTCTCGAAGCTCTTATCTCTTATCGGTTGAAAGTCAAGTGTTTGCACCATATCTTGTTTTACAACACTTTATTATGAATCAAGTGCCAAGATATCTATGAAAAACTCTGTTTGCATCTGTGGAAAACTAATCTTAATTTGGATGTGTGCTACATAGAAGGAGAGCGCAGACTCTTTTTAGTAGAAATGTATCTTTATAAGCCTGAAATCTACTTGTTATTGTTCTGCTTGTCCCGAAATGTGCGCACACTTTTAAGTTATGATTCAGTTTCGACAGCTACATGCAATTTTCGTGTAATACATGATTTTTTACACAAAAATGCAGTTATTAGTTTAGTTTGTATTATATCAGAACTCATGTCTGTGACTAATTGTCAAAAACTAATATTGGTTTGTCCCAGAAAGATGCAAATTTCTTACATCAAAAGTACAGAATGGAGCCTTTTCTTGCTTTATTTGTTACGTTTGAACTTTTGTTTGTCGTTGGTAAATAGTTATGAACAAAAATTTTTATTACAAGTTATAGGTCCTAATCTTTTAGTTGTTTGATGTTAGAAACATTGTTTTCTCGATAATTAGTTGACTGCATTATGACTTTTGAGTGTTACGAAGTGCAGTCAAAGAGGGACCATTTGAATTAAAATACCTACTCGAGGTTACGTTAATTGGGCCATAAAAATAACATTACAGTCCAATCTGAAAACCTCAGGAATAATTAAGAATCTATTAGAAACATGTTAACCCTTTTCAAATAATTAATTTTTCTTCTTTTTTTATTTTGTTGACAGCAACATTTGCTTATTCAGCATCCATAAATGTATCACTTGGCTTTACTGCGCCGCTTGATGACTCATACGGCCCTTTGAAGCCGCTTGGAGAAGAATTAGTAAGGAATTTTAATGTATTTGTATTAGATTTTTTAAATTGTGATAAGTACCTCTTTTACAAGACTTTGTATGTCTTTTTATTTGTTAAGGAGATATACTGTTAAATCAATATTGACTATACATGTACAAGTGATCACAAAAACATATTTCTAGCGTGCGGCCATCGATTGCTTCCAGAACTTTGTAATTGGACCCCCTACAACTATCCCAAGTCAAATATTGTTGTCTTTGTTTGTAATACGATAAGGGTCCTTAGTAAAAGTACAAATCCACTTTGTCTGGCTCGAGATATGTAATATTGTAATGTTTTTTTAATGTGTAGGAAGCAGCTTTCAAAATTGCCGTATTTACTGTCAATCGTATCAAAAACTCTCCTGTCAAATTTCGGACAGATTTCAAAGGTAGGTCTTTGGAATGAATGAATGAATGAATGTCTGCCTCACGTCCCTGCCCCTCCTTAACAGGTGGGTACAACAAATCTTACCGGAACCTCTGTATGATGGGACAATGAAGATTTTAAAATGAAAAAATTTTCGTTTTTATATTTCTGAGTGAGCTACAGTATATGTGCGGAAAATTGGCAGAGTTTTTAATTGTTTTTATTTTTATTTTTAATAAAATATATTCCGACGGCATAATTCAAATATCGATATAGTTGTCTTGAAAACTCTAACGAGTCTTTTATTGGCATTTAGTAGGAAATGACCATTCAAAATTTGAGTCATTAGTTCAAATAGGAGAAAAGAAAATTGTAATCATGTTTATGTTTTAATGAGTTCAGTCATTAACAAGTTCGATAAGGCGTTCGCAACCGAAACGGTAGGAAAAGACAGGATGGTGTAACCTCGTTAGCTTAATGACAATTCCCAGGACCGGCTTTTTGGTTTTGTCTAATGCAATATCTTTATTGTGTTGTACAAAGGAAATGTTAACCGAGTTTGTGATCATTATTCCTGTGTATGAGAAAACCGTATGAGAAAAAGAGGTCCCAGTCGTCCCCAACGTTGTTTCTACGTACGTTGGACATAAGGTCACATAACGTTATGAACGTCTAAACAACATTACCCAATCAGAAGGAAAAAATGCTTTGGTTCTCTGATATTGAATTTGTTGATTGAAAAAAGTTAAAAAGTTTTTCAACAAAATATGTTCTTTGATTTCCAATAGCTTTGGTGAAGGATGAAGGAAAGAATCCAGTCACCGATTGTCAGAACATTGCGAGGACTTTTCACGGTGATAGCAACGTGGTCGGTGTGGTCGGAGCTTACTCGTCGTCATGTTCTGTTGCTATGCAACAAGAACTTACCAGCAGCAGTAAGTAGATTTCTTTTGGGTGGTTTTAGGGCGGTGGATGACGTTGTGCCACCCTTTAGATGCAAATATTTCGAACAGGGTCCTTGCGGTTGGATTTATAACTGGCGGGATTACGACGGTATACCACTGGGAAATATCTCTATGGATCACGCTTTAGTTTATACATCTTTTTTACTTATGAGTTTCATACATATGTAGACAGTATGGCTGTAGGAAGTCATTCCCTTGCGAAAGAACCCCTGTAAAAACTTTTGACGGCGTCTTTTCAAACTTCACACATCTGTAGGGAAGCCCTGTAGTCAACCTGTGGTCACGTAAAATATTGAAAACAGGGTTCTCTTGATAATCGTAAATAAAGGATAAAAGTGATAAAAAAACAGCGCAAAAAATATTTTTCATTCATATTTTACTATTTTTTAACACTTTCTAAAAACTTTTCTTTTTAAATAATTAAGAACCGAAGCTGTAATAGAATTGATTGAAATTGAATTTGGTGAAAACTCAGCATGACCTCATAATGTTAGCCTTTTTTGTCATTGTATTACATTTTTAGCCTCTGAGTCTGTTATTCATGTTGATCTTTTCTTTTCGGAGAAAATTTTTTTCTATTCTACAAAGTTTCTATTAAATTTAAATTTTCTTTTTACTGAAAATGATATAGAAAATACACCTTGTCCTCTTTTTTTGGACCCATATATATTTCTTAGCTATACACCTAGGATCAGAACTATAAGATGTCACGCAGTTATTAGTAGACCCTGTGTGTAGTTTCCGAAATTTTACTACCGACCACGCTATTACTACGGCGGAATAAATTATAAAGAAGTTGTAAAAAAGCTTTCCTTCCCTGTCCTCCATTCAAAAATCTATTTATAACATGAGATTGTAATATCTTTCTCTTACTTAGTAACATTTCCTTATACATTTTGCTTAGTTTTTGAGTTTTCTTTTTTAAAGTATTCTCTCTATGTGAGTCACTTCTTGTCGCCGTTTCTAATAGAAAAATCTACTTTTCATCACTGTTACACTAAAAAACCATATCGCTTATTAAAAAATGCCGAATTTTAATCCCTATGCAATCATTTCTAATGAATTTAATGATAAAAGCCCGATAACTGTCTGATCACGATTCGTGAGAAAAAGTGATTTCTCCAAAATCTTATCTATATTGTCTCCATAAAGAGTATTACCTGTAACGAAAATACCCTGTATTTCTGTACCAGAAGAAAATGCTAAAGACTTTATAGAAATGAGTTTGAGAATATTTGTGAATTATCAGTTCTGGCCAAAATCTCTTCCGATTCAATTTCTACATTGCTTTCCCATCTGAACACAGTTGAAACCCCAAGCTTGCTCAAAACGTAACGTCCACTAACGTTAAATGTACGTCGAAATAACGTTCTAAATTTATACTGAATTGCAATCTAATGCAAACTGAATCTTTAGATTTTAAAGCCACTTCACTTAATACCCTTCCCTCCATGAAAAGGATTGATCTTTTATGCCTAAAACTTTTATCACTTTTTTTTTAGAATCGAATATGCCACAGATCTCATACCGTTCGCAATCAATGAAACTATTGAACAAAGACACCTACCCCAACTTCTTCAGGACGAGCTCAAACAACAAGAAAGAAGCACAAACTATTGTGGATATCATCAAACACTTTCGTTGGACACAGGTATAATGAGCATATGCTTTTCATAAAATGATCCCATGGTGAAAAACGAGAGATCCAACGGTTATAAGGATATATATGACTTTAGGCTTAAGAGTACAATTGCATGCATTCCTCTATGTCGTGTCACATTCATACAAAATGACGTCAGCATTATATTGATTGGTATTTTGAAAACATCATTTTGTCTTGTATAAACTTTCTAATATTGGATATTATAACTAAAATAGGAAACATTTACTTACATTTTATAACACATGAATATAAAATTCATTTCTTAATCACTAAGAAATTGAATGAAATTCCACTGCTAACTACGGAAGAAGATGCTTTAAGCTTTTTGATAAAGGGGTACTTTATAGCTGAAATATCGATAATGGCTCAAAAACCTTTGACCGAAGGTTGGATTTTCCGTCAGAATCCTGAACTACCATGAACGTCCATTTTTTCGCTCCCGATCGGCTGGCTTTCTATTATGATTTCCTTATAAAGAAGTCAAAACTTTTCTTTTCCAAATTTCTTTAACTGTCAGTCCACTATATTGGCTCCTTGATCAGCTCCTTAATCAGTTTCTAATCTTTCATAATAGACTGGTATGATTCATTCCGATGATGAATATTATGGCAAAGAATTGAGTGACGAAATCATTTCCAAATCGAAGAATTCTGGGATTTACATCAAAGAACGTGTTTCATTCTCCTCCACTTCGTCTACCGTAGCTATCGATAAAAAATTGCAAGCGGTAAATATTTTTAAGAAGTTTCTTTCATTTAGGGTCTGAATTTAAGTTCGGTAACGTAAGGATGACTCGACCATGGCTGTCACTGGCCTCCCTCTGACATAATTTATTAACGATGCGCACAGACTAGAGTATGCTTCGTAGCCTTTTTAGCCGATCAAAATAATTGACTTAACAGAGGGAAATTATAATGGTTTTGCTTTAAAATGGCCTTAATTACCTCGAATTAGTCATGCTTTCAAGAGGCATATCATTTCATCACCTAATTTATTTTACTTTTGACATTACTAAGTTATGACAGTTCAAACAGCGACCGAGTTTTATTTTAGAACTACCGGGTATTTTTGAAACTTTTTGAACTTGCAGGGCTCAGGCACAGTTCAAAATTTCATGATTAATTTCCCATGTTGCCTTTTTAACAGTAAATTTGAGCTCTTATAAAACGAATTAATCCTTTACTATTCTTAAGACTCGTTTTCCCATCTCGTATGATGTATATTGTCACAGTGGCATTGAGTGCAGTTGTTAAAGAGAACCCTGTGATGTCATTTTGAACTTTTTGCTTTGGCTGCAGGTTTATAAAGCGGTGATTTTCAAGTGACGCCTTTTTATTAAAAGCTCTTACAATAGAGTATGCTATGATCTGTATAGGACATAACTTTTCTATTCATTATAATGAAAAAGTTCTATTACTATTAGGTCTCGAAGCTAATCCCTGTATTATCTTATTATCATGAACCCGTATAACATATTGCATGATATGTTGTATTCTATCCTATATTACAGATTACTTGGCAACTTGGTTGCTCACCTTACTATCCTTAATGTTACATTATTCATGTGCTGTCTTTTGTTTCAGATTAAAACCTCTGGATCACGAGTCAATATAATCGTTGCTAATGGCAATGATTTCTACACCATTGTCAAACAAATTAAAGTCAAGGTAAGGATTTTTAAAAGGGAATTAAAGTATAACCCAATTTAGAGGACAAAGGGTTTTTCTCGTTTTAAAGTTTCTTTTCACCTGTCTGTATAGTCTACTTTTTCTTTCTTCTATATTTTTTGTTTGTAAATTTTTGGGTCTTCTGTTCTCTATTTCTATTACTTTATCCTTAAAATTTTTTTAATACTCTAATCTGTATTATATTCATTTTTCCATTCGTCTTGATTTGGAAATTATACGTATATCCTTCTTTTTCATATTCTCCCTTTTTCCTTGAAATAATTTTCGAATCCTTTTTTATAATGTTAGCTATAATTTTGTTCTATGTAGACTTCCATTTCGTTTTGCGAGTTCATCAATGAGAAATTATGTTTAAATTTCGGGAAAGGTTTTACTCCACCCTTTTTTATGATATAAGGTTGGACCTACAAAGTAAATCTTTCAATCCCTTTTCCTAATTAGGCTTTTGTACTTTCGTCACCTCGCAAAGGATTATAGGTCCAGCTTGTTTCTTATCGATTAATGATTTCCCCTCAACAAAGAACAAGAAAAGCTTTGAACAATAATTCATCTTAGACCTCTAAACCAAAACAAAATTTCTAATATCTGGTCATAACGAAAGGAGTTCCGAAATCCTCAATTTTCGTAAACATTGTTTTTTGAAGTCGCGATTGAAAAATGATGAATATTCCCCCATTTTATTCAATCTTATCTTTCCATCTTAAATCTTATAAAAACTTCAGAAGAAACTTTTCAATAATTCTAAAATCTACCAACCAGCCTTCCATACATCATTTATTTTCTTGAAAGGACGTTCCTTTCTTTCTCTAAATCCGTTGATAAAGTTTAAAATCCGACATTAAATCAACATTTTATTACATCTAAACCAAAATAATTACATTTTTTATAAAAATTTCTCTGGATCTTGTTGAAATTTCAAAAAAAAGCTTTCCAACATGATTAGAAATTGATTATGGAAAATCCTTGGACTTAAAACAGCTCATATTTTCAGTTTGATTGTTTGTAACTTTGTTCCGTGCAAATCAGCTTATCAGAAAAAAAATCAGGAACTATCGATATATGTCAGCCTTTCCTCAATGGTACCATAGAAGTAGTTCCTTATCCAGCTTGTCACGTCTGTTTTCACATTTCCACACATACTAAAGATATGACCTTTAAATTATATCATAGCCTGAGCTTCCGAAATAAAAATATAAAACATAGCAAATATCAAGAAAATATTGGATATATGTTGTAGGTTTTGTCAGTCAATCACACTGTTTCGTAAATTTGTTAGAGTCAGGTAGACTCGGAGCTAACAGGGCTTAACTATTTTCATTTTCTGCACTAAACACAACATTATTCTTTCTTTATTCTCAGCGAATGTATGGTGAAGGTTGGGTTTGGATAGCAACCGACGGTGCCACCAGTCTGTATGTTGGTGATAAAGCCGATATCAACCTCACCACCAGTGGTTTCATCGGAGTTGGTCCTGAAAGTATGTTTTTGTACCCTTAAGAGTGACCACATTCTGTTCAATTCCACTGAATTTTTGTTTACAACCATGATGTTCGGAGTAGAAAAATAGAACATTTGTAGATTGCCTTCGCAGTAAAATTATAATATCTATGTCTGAACTCGAGACTGTCTAGTTTATTTCAAGTAACGTGTTATACGTAGACATAAATTCAAACAATTTAATTGTCTAAAGCCGTTCCTACCTAACGGAAATTATTCAATTCAATTGACGTAAAACATTTAAAAAATACCATCTGCAAGCGCCTAGAAAAGCAACATCTATCTTCATACTACGCGTGCTGATGCCAAGATTTCCAATTTCCTATAATATTTTTAATACCTCTTATTGGCACCTGCCGTACAAATTAACATCTTTCTATTCCGGAAATTAAGCTATACTATAACAAAGAGACCGCTCGAACATCATGATTACTTAGTTTTGTACGTGTTTCAAAATACCAAACACATGCAATTTAAATATTATCCAGTCGCCATACCTATTTGAAATAATCAAGCTACTCGACAAAAAATTTCCCAAAATATTTTCGCATACAAAAATGTTTTCTTTTGTCTTTTTTGATCCTGTATCGTTGCAAAGTAAGCACTTAAAGCTCTTCAAGCTTGATTTAAACCTGATCTAACGAGCCATATTATTATGTTTCATTATAGTGTACCGTGGCCGAACATACTACGATTTCTTGATTCATTGGTACGATATGGCAGACAAGAAAGCTTACCCTGGTAGAATCTGGAGACCAGGAAAACAACCATCTGTCAGCCCCTACGTTGGACAAGTTGTGCGGGCTGTTTCTGCCTTCCATTCCGTACTTGTTGATTTAGCAAATGAGAAAAAAATTGCACAGGTATAATTTCAGTTTTATGTTCATCGATCTAACATTCATATAAAGTTGAATTAAAGTGCTCTAAGCGACCTGTGTAGCCGAAGCTTTTGAAGCTTTGAAGACCTTTCTTAGGATTTCGACTCAATTTTTTAACCTGATTTTGATATTTCTGGTTTAGCTAAAACTTCTTACTGTTATTTTAAACGAAGATTTGAGAAATTAATGTTTCAATGAATATTTTCCCTATCTTCCCTTTCTATGCCTCCCATTAAATCTTATCGAAATATTTTTTGATCACCTTTAGGGCACTTCTGCATCCAGTATCAGAGACTTGGTCGCCAAACGTTTGAAAGCATCAGAAA
The DNA here is from genome assembly GCF_902728285.1 of Clytia hemisphaerica. NCBI lineage: Eukaryota > Metazoa > Cnidaria > Hydrozoa > Leptothecata > Clytiidae > Clytia > Clytia hemisphaerica. The sequence goes on from NW_027103529.1 coordinate 360,471, forward strand.
ACGTACGAACAGGCCTCTCGTCTGTCATGGGAGATCCAATCTATTTCAATCAACATACTGAAGGTCAACCGAAATTCACAATTTCTAACCAAGTGGTATGTTTCATTTTTTCTTTGTTTTCTATTTCATTTCTAGAGCTCACACGGGCACGAGCCAGGATGCGAGCCATTTCAAATCCCGGCCAAAAATAATTCTTTCGATTAAAGTTTTCTGAAAATGGTAACATACCTCTAGCTATGGTTCAAAAGATTTTTAAACGAAGGCCCACCACGGGCCCTGCTATCTAAAAACTCAAAGATTGAAGGTAGAGCTTAGTGCAAGGTTTTGATAAAAGTCAGTATGTATTATAAAAACTCCGAGCTACACCAAAGTATTTTTTATATAAAGTTTTTTTTCGTTGTACATTTTGTTTCACAATGTGGTATTTTTAATGGTTACTCTCAATAGTCAATCCGCAATATTTTGTAACCAGATACTTTCCATTAATGGTTTGTTTATGTTCATTTAAGTAGTCCAATAGGCGGAACTTGCAAGTATCTTGTTTCCTGGCAGACTTGTCAAGAGTTTGTCTATCAAAACTGACAATCTGTTATACAGATTTTCTTTTCTTCTACGGACTGTAGATACAGTAAACGCTTATTCCAACCTCTATTATTAGTCTCTTAAAATACTTTCCATAATTCGAATTAGCGAGAGTCAATTGAACAATCTGCCAGACCCTTGTTAAAAATTCTTTTAAAAATCTTTTAATTTTTTTCTCTCTCTCTATAGAAAGGAGAATTTAAGGAAGTCGGGAACTGGGACGAGTCTGCAAGTCCAAGTCTCGATTTACAAGTTGGAAAAGTATCATGGCCTGGTGGTAGCTCTCAAATTCCAACCGATAAAGGGAAACCGGGTAAAGCTTTATTCCGAATCGGATTCGTATCTCCAACTAATCCAGCATTGGGAAATTTGGGCGAATACGGTAAAGAGTTGTTATCAGCCTTCCGAGTGGCTTTAGAAGTCATCAATAAAGATGATTATTATCAAATCGAATTAGATGGTTTGACCAAGGATGAAGGTTTTGACGGTAACCGAAGCTGTCAGGAAATTGCCGAACAAATGAAAGAACAAAATTTGGTAGCAGTAGTTGGTGCTTATCGTTCACAATGTTCAATGAAGATGCACGAGGTCTTAGGATCTGAGGATGTCAAAATGCCAATCATTTCTTACGCTTCACCGTCTGTCTTGTTATCCAATAAACAGAAATATAAATACTTCTTCCGTGTACCACCATCCAACTTGTATCAAAGTGAAATCATGAAATTGATTGTACGCAAGTTTGGATTTAAAGAGGTAAGTTGATTTTCTTCTTGTTTATTTTTCACTTTGACATGAAACTTAGTGCGCATTCTTTTTTCATTTTCTCCTTTTCAACATTTACCTTCTTTTAACACCATAACTGTATTTCACATCCCTTGAGAGAATCTTAGGCTATATTACTTCACTTTAATACGTAGGATTTTCGCCAACTCTTTTGATTACTTATTCCCCCTTGGCAATTGAGTTACATAGAGTATGATTAACAATGTCTCCAATAACGTTATTTTGCAACTTTATTTCAGGTTGCCACTTTGTATTCAGATGAAATTTCGTCCAAAGAAATTGCACAACGTTTTGAAAGTCAAATGAAGAATGATTCCATACCAATCATTGCATCTCAAATGTTCCCTCAGAGTTCTGATAGTGTCAAGTTGGTTGATTTCGTCGAAAATGTAAGCTTTTAAAATTTCTTTTAACAGATCTAAACCATTAGGATACTTCCATTTTCCTTTGTTTCTAACTTTAAAGTATATTATAATTTTCTTTGAGGTTGTCTCTCTCTTGAATATCTTTAAACATAATTTACCTTATCGGTCCTTTTTACGCCGGCCCTAATTTAACGCCGGCCCTTATTACGCCACGTGCCTAAAAATAACGCCAATAAGGGCCGGCGTAAAAAGCGTAATAAGGGCCGGCGTAAAAGGGCCAATAAGGTATTACTATAAGTCAATGTTCAAAACCTTGTTTTTTTACAGATCCGTCAATCTGGTGCTCGAGTTATTTTCCTATCCGCTTTACCTAACGACGTCGCTAAAATTGAACAAATCATTCAAGAGAAAAAGATGGCAGGTAAAGGATGGATATGGCTTGGATCTGATGGTGCCACAAGTGATCATTTCTCATTGAATTCCAAACTTGCCAGTACTATGGAGGGTATGTTAGGTGTCAACCCTAGACGTGGCGATGGAGCTTTCTATGTCAAATTACTTGCTAAATGGTTATCCAAAGATCGCTTGACATATCCTGGTATTATTCATGAAGAACATGTAAGAATTGTCTATTGTTTTATTGATGACATTTATAACTTGTACTCAGTCCTTTATTACTTCGCTTTTTTCTAATTCTGATAGTCTAGTATACTAATTCAAGCATAATAGAACATATAAGAAAAAATAATGGAAGGGATGAATTGTATACAAACTAATACTATCCCGTGGCAATTTTCGTATTATCGTTTAACATCCATATTACTGTATTACACGGATGATAAATGACTCCTGGTTGTGATTCTGATAACACTCACGGAAGGTTCGCAATATTACATTACGCCCATCAGTAAAATCAAAAAGTAGTACATTCATAGTATATGGTACAATGCTGCTCTAGGTACAAGATTGGTTTCAAGAAATTAGTTACCTGAAATTCATTTCTTTAGATCGAGCATCCATTACCTTACACTGCTCAAGTTTTTGACGCAGTGAACGGCATCGCTTTGGCTTTATCCGACCTCGTGTCCCGTAAAACGATAAGTCACCGCACAAACGCTTTAACAGTGCGTGCTCACCTGTTCACAAAACTAGAAGCCTATAACAGTGATAAAAACGGATATTTAAGTGCACTGGGTACTAATAAACGCATGTGGTTTGACAAAAACAAAGACGGCCCACTTCTTCATGATGTTGTCAATCTAGGATCCAATCCCCCAGAGTGGAAACACGTGGCAGAGTTTTCAGTTGATAACAACGGAAAAGAGATTTTACAAGATTTGAAAAATCCACTATTCCCTGGAGGTCAATCAGTACCAGTCGTAGGAGCCGGCAAAGTCATGTATAAGATTGCAGCATTCTTCCCGAGAGATACTCGTCTTGGTGCTCTCTCAGATTTGGGACATTTCTGGGTAAGTTCTTTGGGGGTTTTAATAATTATAAACGACACACTCTAAATCTAAGGATTTTTCCCTTCTCCAATAGCGATATCGGTGTGTATGAATAAGGTTATAATGATCGATCCCCATCTAGGTCTTGCAAAGAACTTGAAAATGCTATTTGGTTTCTTACTGTCAGTGCTTAAAGAGCAGGTTGAGGGTGACTGATGAAGAAATCCAGAGGAGAAAGAGAGTGGTGGTGTCCTTTCCTACCGTCGGATAGATAGATTTAGAAAAGGGAACCTGGGTTGATCTAGTGCGTTTCAAAATACCCACTAACTTTCAATTTTCATAACTTCTATTATAGGAATCTGGTTTGAAAGCTGTGGTGAACTGGGTGAATAAGAACGATTCATTGACGGTTGGCTTCGATGTCACTTATATTGATACTGGCCTCTATTCAAGCAATTGTTCGTCACTGGCAAAGGTAGGTGTAAAAAAGGGCAATGTATTGACTTTACAGTCTATTTTTGCCCATTTTAATTCACAATTAAAATAGGCAGGACATAAAGTCGGCCGTCAAAACTAGAGTTAAGAAATTCTCTACACTTTTGTTCTGTGCCCTAGCTCAATTGCACCGTATAAATTGCCTTATATGGTGCTAAAACCCCAATCTAGATCTGAATATGAAACTCCATAGTAGGCTTCTGCCAATAAGCCAGTTTTTGTTATGTTCAACCTCTGGTATGCAATTCTAACCAGGAAGCTGCTAGCATTGTTGATTGATTTATAAATACTGAGTTTCTGACTAATTTTCTTTCTTCTTTTTTAGAAATTACCAAGTGTAATTGACATCGTGATTGGTGCCGCTCGTTCAGAATGCACAGCGCGTATCTACGAGCAATTACGGGAACGCGGAATCCCCGTCATTTCTTACGCATCTACGTCAACTCTCTTATCAAAGAAGACGAATTATCCCAACCTTTTCCGCCTCTGCCCGTCGGACGAACACCAAGCTAAAGCCTTGTCTGATTTGGTTGAGAAATATAATTGGGACCGAGTAGGCATAGTTGCTGCTAAAGGAATCTATGGTCAGGAATTATCGGACGATTTGAGTCAAGAATTGGGGATTCGTACTATTGGTGTGACTAATAAACAATTGTATGATAGAGGATCCAAAAGAATGACCAAACAAATTTCAAAGGTAAGCTTTATCATAGCTTCAATTACAAAAATAACCAGCAAAACCAGACAATTTGATTAAATATATTAAGCAACAAAGTTGCAACATTCAGTAGATAATGACGTGATTTTAAATACGTCGAAATATTCTGTTTACACAACATCTTGTTTCTTTTTTGAATTTCTACAAAAAAATAGATGCTTATATTCAGAGTTTCTTGCTTATTATAGTTTCAATTGTTCACATTTTTTAAAGAGTTCAGGTTGACCATTTGGGATAATTGGTTCTTATAACAAAAACCATGGTCTAACTCAAGCTAAAAGTCTTATTTGACACTTTTAACGTTTTTGATATACGAAAAAAAAACAGAGAAAATCTGCTTTCCTAAAAGGTTCCCGCAGTTAAAGGGAGGGTTAAATGCGTATTGCAGTAAAAAAACTCCTGGGAAAACCTTTTAAAAATATTTTCTGTTAATTAACAAACACCTTTGATGGTTGCTGTCTGTAGCTTTTCAAGAATCTCCAATGTTTTTCATATTTAGTTGAAGGATTCAGGATCTGGAGTGAACCTAATGATTACCAACCCTCAAGACTCGTTACAGTTATATCAAGAAGCTTTCGAATTGGTAAGTTCGAATAAGATAATCTTTTTGTTTGTAACTCTTTATTTCTCTATCGTATACCTTTTTTCCTTTCAGAGGTAAGGTTTAATGGATTTTTTATTGTCCAAATGAATTATAGGTAATCAAGACCATTGAGTTTTAAGCCCGGGCTAGAGGCGAAACTTTAACCCTTCTCAGGCAAGAGAAATTGAAGCCACTTATTTCCTATCCAAAACGCGCATAGGGCGCGCCGTAATCATGACGACGGATTGTATCTAGCGGTTCTTTTTGTACAGAGGGGACAGAATCTTAAACTTTCAAAAATAAATCTATTTAGGGTATGGTTGGCAAAGGATGGACATGGATCGGCTCAGACGGTGCAGTATCGACCATGTTCACACGCTCTCAGAATTTACAACGTGCAATGCAAGGCATGGTGGGATTCCGTCCGAAATCCGGAAACGGACCATTATTTGAGTCATTATACAATGAATGGCTAGGTGTCGATCATTCTGCTGATAGACAGGTACGAAGTTTAATCTTACTAATTTTGACTCTCTAATTCGAGCTTCAAAGGACCAAGAACTTTCCTAGAACTAGAGAAAGATTCCATATGTAGTGAATCACCATGAAATATATCAGATTGTTTACTTTAATTGTAGTTAATTCTCCCTTATAAAAATTCTGTCGTTATAAGTAAAGTAAAATCATGCTTTTCATCATTTAGGTTTCATATATCGCACAAGTGTTTGATTCGGTGTTAGTACCAACATTCGCGCTTCACGAACTTCACAAAGAGAAAGTGATCACTTCTGTAAGTCTATCATCACATGTTATTGTCTCTTGTTCACGTGATATGAATTTTTCCGGACACGGTTGTCAAAAAGTGATTTGAAATTCTGATATAGATTTTAGAATAGTTTTTTGTGATCTCTCTCGAATTCTTGTTTGTTAGCCCTCATGCTAACATTGTAACACTTTTCGGAGTAACATGATTTAATTTCATAAAAATTGGTCATGATCGATGAAATATATCATCGATTACAATTGTTAGGTTCAATGCTGTTCCAGCCTTGTGATGCCTGTTATAATTTTCATTTCCATTAAAAACCGGGAAGTCTCTTGTAATCTTGTTAATAATGTCCTATTCTCAATATATTTATTTTTAGAGAGTCTCAAAGATCGAAGCGAGAGCACATTTATTACGTAAAATGAAATCCATGAAAACATTGGAACGAGGATTCCATAGTTCAACGGGAAAGAAAATGCACTTCAATAAATTCCAAGATGTAGCACCACGATATGAATTGGTTAATTTAAATGTAAGAGTTCTACTACAAATTGTTGTCATTTTACCGGCCGCATTTTAAGAATCATCGTAAAAGTTTGATTATTTACAGCAAGTTCTTTTATGTTTTACAACTGTAAAAAAGACATTGTCTAGTTTTTGTGTAGCCTCTTTCTTGTTTGCGGCCTGTAGTCATGACAGATTAACTCTTATCAATCTTAGAAGACGTTATTAATGATGGCGTCCATATTTTGTAGAAAGATATTACGTTTTATAGAGTTTAACAAGGTACGCCTATACTGCCTTGGAATTCTTCTGCGTGTTCTACGCGTTGTTATGGACGTCATGGATGTTAGGTGAGTCAGTGTTGTGTGCCAGATGTATTTGGTGCTAACAATTCTTAACAGTTGTTGATAACGTTTTGCTAATTTTCACTTTTTAGGGCAACAGTTGGGTAACCGTCGGGAGTTATGAAGATAAACAACTGTTACTAACCAACAGTGTTGTATGGCCAGGAGGAACGGTCAAATTCCCACCCTCAAATCCACCTGTGTAAGTATTCTGTATTTCCTAGTGTAGCCTAGTGTGTGGGAATTTCTGTATCCTTATGGGAATTTTCTGTATTCCTAAGCATGGTGTCTTTTGTATTTCGCACTGTGGAAAATGTCTGTTTTCCTAATGGGGATAATTTTTTGTTCTTCAATGTGGAAATTTCTGAGTTGTTTATATCCATTTTTTACTGCATAGTGAGCGTCATTGTTCAACGATATAGGTACTAAAAGGTTCTAAGATGCTGTCTACCAAAAAGAAATCCTTCAAACTTCCTTCAATATTTTTTCATTTTTCATATCTATCAAAAGCTGTTAAATAATTAATAGTTTGTTGATTTTAATCAATGATATCTTTGATAGGCCTAAATAAAGCGTACAGTTGAGATCAAGAATAATTCCTAAAGCTCTATGCTCTAGTGATGCTTTTGAGAATAAACTTGCAGAATTTATACATTAAGAGACATCATAATGTTTCGATCATGACATAAAAAATGACGTAAAAAATTCGACTCCATAGGATGGTGTCAATTTTGAATAAGCAAGGTCTACAGCGTTGATTTTCTTATATAAAACCGCCCAAACTATTCAATCAAAATTCCATTTTACCCCTTCATACACGAAATTCACCCACATATTATTTTTGTTATCTTCTTTCTACACATCCTGTATCATAAGCTGAGCTTATCTACTTTGATTCAGTTTTTCTTTGTCTCGTTTTTGATGATATATTTTCTTGAGAAAAATGATAAGAAAAATGATGTGCTTACACATCAAATATCAGAGAAAGATGAATTTGATTGCCCTAGTGAGACTCTAAAATAAAATTTTTCGACAAAATATGTGGAATTGATTTGTTGGGAAAATATCGAAGTATACTAAATTAAAAATTGAATCATTTGTATAAACACACGACAAAGATCACAGTAATTATATATTCTCAATAAAACAAGCAAATAATTACAATCATTAACATTGAACCGTGAAAACCGTTAAAAATGAGATTTAAGAAATTGATCAATTCCAAACTTGAAGAACTCATGATTGACGCGCAGAATGCTACTTTACATTATAGTGATCCCAATGGGAAAAAAGAGCCATTGAAAGAATCGAGTGGTACATCACAAGGCTTGATCGTACTGGCTGTCGTGTTCAGCATATTTGGTCTCCTTGTCATCATCTTTATGTTATACATCGTCCGCCGCGTGCGATATCGTCATCTCTACATGCAGGTAAGCTTAAACTTTCGACTTTCCTTATACAGTAGAGTCTCTAGAACTTGACGAATTATTAAACTCCCTTAACTTGAACAAGTCCTTATAAGTTACTCAACTTTTAGGTCTCTTTGTGTGTTTTAAACTATAGTGTAGTACTCTACTGTAGAATCAACTTTTCCTCTCGGTATACTAAAAAACATAAGTTTTTCGTAGCATTTCTTCCTAAATTTAATTATCTAATATCCTAAGTATAAAATTCTATTCGTATCAATTAACGTTAGGGTTTTAGTCCATTTTGTAAGTCAGAGACCTTGTCGAAAAACATTACATCGATTTTCTTATATCTGAATATAAAATGATGATCAGAAAATTCACCTCAGCTGACAGACAAACGTTTTTCAACGTTTTTTCAACGTTACCAACGTTAGATTGACGTTGTTTGGACATTCTTTGTCGGCTGTTTATTGAACACGAAATTAATGATTTAAATGATTTTTATTTTATTTTACAGAGTGATTTAAATCAAGGTGGTGTATTCTCAGTATTATACGGACATACAGTAAATAGACCTGGAACAGGTGTAAGGAGTATTATGCAACCTAACGGGAACGGTCATATAAAAAGACATTCGTTAGAAGCTGCCGTTGAGCTTACAGACCCTATGATACCAAGGCATCTATAGTCGGTTGGGTATGTAGTAGTATGCTTAACGTGGTTTGAGGATGGTGGTATTAAATGCATGAGATATTTGTGCTTGAATCACTTTTTGCTGGCGTTGGAAAGATATCCCCAGGTAGAATTTGTCTACGATTTGAAGTTGGGATAACGGATATATTCATACCATTATCGTTTTCGTAATTGAATATAGGAATTCACGTGGTATTTAAATAAACCGCTTTACTGAATCGTTTTTGGGTATGAAATTTCGATCACATTTTTCCAATATAAAACATTCGTAAGATAACCCAATCGGCTTGAATTATGCAATAATCTAACGATTTCCCCATCAACTGAATGGAAAACATGGACTCAAAGTAGGTGCAAATCGACCCGATTTCTACTTTCTAATCGAAAAATTGCTATAAGATAACGATCCTGTTTAAAACAGACAGTTTTTTGGTTAACTGCATTTTCGTTTTGATAAACTATGGATCATGGATCAGATGTTTGAGAAAAATTGGCAATTATTTTTAAAGGATATAATGGTATTTTATGTCATTAGAAGAAAATATTCTATCATTAAAAAACTTTGAACGCATTCTGGTATAATGTCGTTTTTTTTCTGTAAATTTTATACATAGATAATAGAACTAAGAAATTATTTTTTATTTTTGATGGTTTAATTTTGTACATGAATTTTGGTCTCTTTTCGTTGTGTTTTTTTTTTCTTGGCTGTAATACGAAATTTCTTTAGTATTTTAGAATTTCACAAAATAATTATTTGCCTTGCATCAGATGCATTAATAAATTCCATTCGCTTTTCGCACTCGTTTTGCTACCATGTGGGATCATTTAAGTATTGTAATAGACCTTTTCATAAATTACGTCACGAACATCACTTGCCTCGTATTCAAACAATTACCATGGTGATTATGCCTCCTGAGACATTAGATGATTTTTTATGAATAGGAAGTAGTTTTAATAAATACGCTGGGAGTTAATCACCATGAGAAAAACGAGGCAAGTGATGTTCGTAACGTAATTTATGAAAAGGTCTATTTTCTTAAGAGTGTCTTCCACATGGTACCAAGAAAGAGTGCACAATACTTAAGCGAATAGATTTTAGTACTACAGCGTTTTCATATTATATGGATCCTGTATGAAATTCTGTATTATTTCAATTTTCATGAACTTTATCTCATAATTACACCGTAATTTAATTTTTTACTAGTCCTTATTTATTTATTTCTTTGTTTACACATTTTTTTCGGATAAACTGTTCTATCTTTCGATGGTTCGAAGTTTCGCGAGATTTTAAAATTCTATATATTTTGCCGTTTCAAATCAATTTATTGATAGCGCAAACCATCTTATTGAAGATCAAATCTTTCTTTGTGTTTAATTGAAAATCATGTCAAGCCTATTTGAGAGCCATGCGCATTTTTCGTGTTTTTTACTTAGACTTCTATTTATTATTATTCTTTCTGAGTTTTGTTTTTGTCAAAATTCAATAACGAAATTTTTGTATTTCCAGAAAAAAGGGTTATAAATAGTTTTAAGAAATAAATTTTTAACAAAATACTTAAAAATAATAGATTCTTACAAATTCAATTTACTTCGTTATACCTACCATACACCAGTCCAGTCGTCATTCTCATTGTTGGGATCAAGTAATTTACACTCAAATTGGACATGTAGCAAGGTCCTCTTGTATCCCTGACTGCCCAAGGTGATTGACTCAGGGTCAATAGACCTTTTCGCCATTCCTTCCGCCATATTGAAGTGTATGCAAAAATTATGGTGGTCGAATTGCCGTGGTGAAAATCCCTTAGAAAGTATGTAAAACATATGCAAAAAGAAAGTATTAATATAAAACTTACATGCATAATTGGCATTATATTAGAGTGTAATCTTGTAGAAGAAAGAATAAATTTGCTTCTTTTGAAAACTAGAAATGATCGAATTCGCTCATCTCTTAGAACAAGCACTTCAAAAAACCATAACATTAGACATAAACTCAAGCTGAAAAATCACCCGCGAAGGTACAAAAATAATCCTTATTCGACTGACGGTAAATTATTCTCCTGGGAACAGAACCGCCAAACGATCAAATCAAAACATCTCAGGCAAATTAAGGCCTGTCCAGATTTTTCAAACTGACCTGAATTTTTTATCACCGTTTCCACTTGTCATAGCATATCACTTCATACATCGAAAGAAGTGTATTGGAGTGTAGATCACTGGAATTCCAAAAAAAGATATTAGGCAAAAAATGTCGACGTCAGCAAAAATTGTTTTTTGAATAACTCCAGTTTGGCTTTTGGTAAAAACATGAAATTTGGACCAAAGTTGCACACCATTAAAAGGATCATTTTGAAAAAAAAAAATTTTCGAAATTTTGCTGACGTCAGCACTTAATTGCAAAATTTCGTATTTTGCTGATTTCTGCTGACGTCAGCAAAATTTGCAAAAGAAACTATTATTGATATGCAACTTTTGTCCAAATTTCACGTTTATACCATAAGCCAAACTGGAGTTATTTAAAAAACAAGTTTTGCTGACGTCAGCATTTTTTGGTTTTTGCCTAATATCTTTTTTTGGCTGAAAAAATTAATTATGGCACAGCAATTCTAGTGATCTACACTCCAATACGCTTCTTTCGATGTATGAAGTGATATGCTATGACAAGTGGAAAGGGTGATAAAAAATTAGGGTAAATTTGGACGTGCCTTAATTTGCCTGAGATTGATCTGAACCCACTGAACAAGTGACGTCATAATTACTGCTTTCAGTTTGCGTGTTTTGAAAGTTGATGTGTGTACTCTGTCTTCGTGGAATTTTTTAATAGCATGAAAACAGAATATGCTATGTCTTTAAAAGAGGAATTAAATTGAAAAATTTCAATTTAAATCAACTCTCGCTCAATAATCGAACAATAGAGCACTTTCATAAATTTCAACATCATTTAAATTAAATTTTTTACCTTTCACTCAGAAATATTAGCTCAATAATATTTATGATCTATTTATAGTAACACTTTTTGAATATTGATCCAGAGATTTGGGAAAAGAGGATAAGAATAGCGCTATTCAGCTATAGAAATATAGGCTAGGAAGCCTTTTGTTCTATTGAAATATCTGCGCCCGATCGATTGTTTTAGTTCTAAGCCAATCGGAGCGCTTGATTATTCTATGCGCACAAGACTAGAAGTACAAACAAAATAAAAAATGGCAGCCATGGTTGCATCGAAAGTGAAATAAAAATATTTCTAATATCGGAGATTTTGGTATTTTTTATAAGCACTTTTCATTTTGAACATGGCGGATACAGTGTAGGTCGAGTCAAAAAGTTTCAGTTTTAGCCAAAATACTTTCCTCAAGGAATGCTCGAACCAATGTCACAGATTATATTGTAGAAATAGAAATAATTACTAGTGAAAAAGAATTTAAAATTCATTGCATTCAAACACAAAACGAAGCTGGTAAAACTAATATAGTTTTTCATTACTTCTCGGGCTAAAGTGTTTTGACAATCATATAAAAAGAGCTAGCTAGGTTGAATATATTAAAACAATGAAGGAGAAGGGAAGGAAAGGAAAAAAACAGGACTAAAACGGCATACCGGATAAGTGGGATGGGGGAACCTGGGAACCTAAAGTGGGAACCTAAATGAACACCTGAAAAGTGGGATGGGGGAACCTAAGTGGGAACCTAAATGAACACCGGAAAAGTGGGATGGGGGAACCTAAGTGGGAACCTAAATGAACACCGGAAAAGTGGGATGAGGGAACCTAAGTGGGAACCTAAATGAACACCGGAAAAGTGGGATGGGGAACCTAAGTGGGAACCTAAATGAACACCGGAAAAGTGGGATGGGGGAACCTAAGTGGGAACCTAAATGAACACCGGAAAAGTGGGATGAGGGAACCTAAGTGGGAACCTAAATGAACACCGGAAAAGTGGGATGGGGGAACCTAAGTGGGAACCTAAATGAACACCGGAAAAGTGGGATGGGGGAACCTAAGTGGGAACCTAAGTTGTTTAATTATTAATAGAATTGAAATATTTTTCTTTAAAAACAAATAAATAAGCGAAAAATAAGACTTGCTCGATAGCAAGTCTTATCGTAGTTTAAGAAGAATTCCTTTATGTTTAAATAAATAGGTCTATTGAAAATGGCGAATTGTGTTTACTTTTCAAATTTTGAAAATTTTGAAAAGATGTGCACATATTTTTTACCTGAAAAGTGGGATGGGGGAACCCGGGAACCTAAAGTGGGAACCTAATTTGTTATTATTATTATTTTTCTTTAAAAACAAATACATAAAGATAAGAAAGATATTATATGCAAGGAAAGAAAAACCTTTTATCATAATAAGAACACCAGTTATTTACTTTTTACATTACGGTTCGCAAACAATAATGTTGAAAATAAAACAAAGGGAATTTATTTATTCAATTAGCTCAAAAAAGCATGTTTATTTATCAGCAGTTTTATAGTGCATCTTTTTGAAAGGTTCTTTTTAGTAAATTGACTTAATTGACTTTAAACTTTAAACTTTAAACCGTCATATCTTCAAATCTAGAAGGAATTAGAAGTTCGTTCATAGCTCGATGGATAACTTAGAGCCTCTTCTTTCTTTTGCACGGATCTAATTTGCTTGAATACAGAATCTAGTAAAACATTATTTACGATCTAGTTTTTGTTCACTCTTGATGCAATACACATTGTTTTTTATTAGCAGCTCCAATTTTCGGGTCAGGGCTGGGGTCGCTTAGCATTTAACGGATTCTAGCTCGTTTTTCTTTCTGTACCAACCAAACAGTACAGCGTGTGAATACACTTCATTAATTAAAAATGTTTGATAGTAAAATAGAACATATTGCACGGCTTGCCACGTTTCAATACACATAAGCATAGATCCACGGGGGGGGCACTCAAGGTAAACGACCTACCGTACGTGCGGCCCTTTTTTCCAATCTTCCCAAAGTACACTGTAAGGGTGGAAATTAGCAAAAATGAGAATAAGTGCACTCTAAGGGTTTAAAATTTGGTCAAAGCCAGTCCGGCTTTTAGAATTTCATCCGAACAAGTGTCATGTTTTAAAGGACTACACAATATATTGACGAACAATATTCGACAATATGGTTTGCGGACCGTAATGTACGAAGTAAACAACTGGTACTCTATTATGAAAATGAATTTTCTTTCTGTAAACAATCCCCCTTTATTGTTGGAATATTGCAAATCGAGCTGACAATATATTGCGGACACCTTTTCAATATATTGTCGACATTCAGCAATATATCATCAATATATTGCCTGACAATATATTGTGTAGTGTATGTAGCCCTTAACACTGGGTAAATTTTGGAACATCAAATATGTCCATCCCTATCAGGATCTGTTCTAGAACATGTTGACCAAGAAAAAGATCTAGGAGTGATAATCGATAGTGACCTGACCTTTGAAGCCCATATATTCAGTAAAATCAAGAAAGCTAACTCTATCGTTGGCTTGATTAGCAGGAGCTTCGAATTTCTCTCACCAGATATGTTTCGAACGCTTTTCATTGCATTTGTCAGACCCCATTTGGAATATGCACATGTAGTATGGTCTCCAAGGCTAATCAACCATATCAATGCAATCGAGGGCGTCCAACGAAGAGCTACAAGGCTAGTTAGTTGCTATAGAAACTACTCATACGAAGATCGGCTACGACTCATCAATCTACCTAGCCTAAAGACCAGGCGGCAAGTTGGTGATATGGTGGAAGTTTTCAAGAACCTCCACATTTATGACGAGTCTATAAGATCAGAGAAATTTACTCCTCGAACACGACCACGACGTCAGCATGATTACGAGCTTCAAAGTAACTTTGCTAATGACGGTATGAGAGGCTACCAAAGCAACTCTCTTTTTTACAGAAGTGTGAAACCTTGGAATGATCTAGAAGAAGATATTATTGAAGCACCATCCTTACAAGTCTTCAAAGAGCGTTTGATAAAAGAAAGGGAGAAAAAACTTTATAAAATGTAAAATCAAAAGTTCTGTTTCATAGGAGGTCAATAGACGTGCGAAATATATTGCTATAAAAAAATAAAAATAAAAAAAAAAAAAAAAAAAATAAAAAATTAGGTTCCCACTTAGGTTCCCCCATCCCACTTTTCCGGTGTTCATTTAGGTTCCCACTTAGGTTCCCCCATCCCACTTTTCCGGTGTTCATTTAGGTTCCCACTTAGGTTCCCCCCATCCCACTTTTCCGGTGTTCATTTAGGTTCCCACTTAGGTTCCCCCATCCCACTTTTCCGGTGTTCATTTAGGTTCCCACTTAGGTTCCCCCATCCCACTTTTCCGGTGTTCATTTAGGTTCCCACTTAGGTTCCCCCATCCCACTTTTCAGGTGTTCATTTAGGTTCCCACTTTAGGTTCCCAGGTTCCCCCATCCCACTTATCCGGTATGCCGACTAAAACAATGGCAATTCATGATATCAATGACAAAAAACCAAAAATATCATGAATTTTTTTTAAAAAACTTTTTGAAGTGTACACAACAAAGCGAAAAATAATAGCAATGTAATACAAAAAAGTAGCACACAAAAATCAAACAAAAATCTGGTCGCGTTGTAATAAAAAAAATAATAATAAACTGGTTAAATTTCTGGACTAATTTGATTCTTGTTATGTCAATTTTATTTGTCTTATTGCTTCCAAAAAGTTACTTAGATAATTGCAAGAAAATAAATTACAATAAAAAAACTTTGACTTGATTTTTCCTCACTAAAAGCACTTTGGAAAATAAACATATATGAATAATTATATAATGTGATATAAAACTTACATGCATAATTGGCATTATATTAAAGTGTAATCTTGTAGAAGAAAGAATAAATTTGCTTCTTTTGAAAACTAGAAATGATCGAATTCGCTCATCTGACCTGTTGTATATTTTTGGAAAGCTCTCATAAAATTAAGATTAGTGATATATTGCGAGTATAAGTGATTTCAGTACTTAACTCGAGATATTGAGCTTCCGAAAGCGCAAAAACTGGACAAAACAGCTGTTTCTGGCTGAAAAATACTGAAAAACATTGTTTTTAAGGATTAATATCTCGAGTTAGGTAAAGAAATCACCTATACTCGCAATACACGTTTTTTTTTTATAAGGAACCTTAACTTTGCTCTGAGCCTGGAGTTCCTTATTTTTACAGATAATTTCAGTCTCAAAGTTCCTTATCGAGTTCCTTACTACATAGGAAATTTTGAACTTTTTGCCCCTTGAAAAATTAAAATTTGGTCAAATTAGTCCCAATAAGGTACATTATTTTCAAATCCACTTATTCTCAGCTTGAGCAGTTCCTTAACAATTCCTTATATTTTGAACCATTTTCAGCCTCGAGTTCCTTATAAACGTGTTCCTTATAAAAAAACAAACGTGTATATCACTAATCTTGATTTTTTGAGAGCTTTCCAAAAATATACAACAGGTCTCCGTTTTCTCAAGCTAAAATTTTCATTAATTTTTCACCCTCTGATTTTTGCCTGAGACCGTCGTATTTGTCCGAAAATCACACCAAAGTGTCCGAAAAAAAATTGGCACCCAAATTATTTTGATTCCCCTACCCCTTAGCTTTCCAAAAATGTATAACAAGTGCTTTGACTAAAAAAGTCAAGCGACCTCAAAAAAACGAACAAATTTCCCCCTACTAGATAGTGGATGCCCAACCGTGAGTATGAATTAATGGTAGAATAAATTACTATGCGGAATTAATCGATGTGACTGGCTAAAAAATTGCCAAATTTAAATAATGCGAATTAGAGCCTAATTAATTAATTCTGCATTAATTAATCCTGCATTAATTTATCCTAAGGTAATTCCTGCGAAATATAAATTGATCCAATTAAAGTAGTGCCAGACTGTATTTCAACAAGTATGTTTGTTTCGCTCCCATAAAAACAGATTCATCTTGTCTTCAATCCATATGTTTTGAAAATAAAGGCTAGGGGAATTTCAGATACCGTGTCCCGTTGTAACCACCGTCAATATGGTTAAAAACTTTTCACTTCACAGGTAGGTACAACATTCTGTTTTTATTTTATTGGACGTCTGGTTCTTAAAAGTCAAAAAGTTTGTTCAGTTTTAATTTGAGCAAAGTAGGCTCCTGCGTTCAACATCAACAAGGTACAGTGTGCAGTGGTGGTATTTATTAGTAGATAGAGAGTGTTCGAGTCTGTTCATAATATGAGGCTGAAAATCTTTGGCGTACATACATATCGAAGTACCGTTCTGGCACAGTGACATAAACAGCATTTTTAAAGTTTGCTAAAGCTTCAATATTGGCGTAAAGAATTATTCACAAAATAGCATCAAATACTCCATAATCCATCGTTTTTCGGCTTTTGTTCCGCTTCTGTTTACATTTTTCAGCTCGCTGATCCCCATGTTCAACCATTTTTTGCTGAAACACTGTGCTTCAAATGTCCACGAGAATGAATCAGTTCATGTTAGTCATAGTATATTCTCATTGGCCTGTCTCACTAAACCTTCTGTAAGAAGCTCAATGTTGGTACCAGTTTTTGGCACGTTTTGGTGCAAGGCTTAAAAAATTTCAATTTAATTTCCTTCAAAATGAAGTCACTATATAGGTAAACAATATGAATTAACAGTCAATTTCCCTTTTTTCTATGCCTTTATAATATCAGTAGGGTTTCGGTAGAGCAGCGCATAATTCGATAACTGGGTGTGTGTGTAGCACACTGTCATTAAAGATGTCGTCCATTCTGACAATTGTATAAGGTTTGATCCAATATCAGTAGTTTGATAGTTATTCATTTAGTAGCAAACAATGTCCCTCAAGTAAATCCAGTTGAGCAACTACGTTAAAAAGATATTAACCAAGCAGAAATCTTGTGTGCTGTTTGTTGTTTGTGAAAGCTTAGCAAGCTGTGTGGACCACAGATATCTAAGCCCGAAGGGCTAGATTTGCAACTTTAAGCTTTCTCTAGCAAAAAAAAGTGAAGCAAAAATTTGACTTTTTAAATTTCGTGCCGATGGATAGGATCTAGCATTTTAATTGTTTTCGGAGCGCCAGATCAAAAAACGTAGGCGGCAAACGCTATTTCACATCTCTCAAACCGGTGAAATTGCATATTTTAGTCACGTGACTCTGGTAGGAAATCCTTCCAAAGATGAGCTTCACTTTTTGATAAAAGCCGCAAATCTAGCCCTTCGGGCTTTACAGATATCTGTGGTGTGGACTGGCAGTGCATTTCGATTTCTCGCTTTCACAAATGCTCTGTGTAAAATGCACGAAAGTTAAAAAAATATCACCAAAAAAATCGAACGAAACAACATGAATCATGAACATGAATATTTTTCTGGCGAGCAAGTCCGCTACGTGAAGCAACAAAAGCCCCTGCGGGGCAATAAAGCCGTGACTCTGGGGCAGTTTTCATTTGCTTCGTGATACATACATGATATCTATCCAAGTGTTGATTTTCGAACATTTTCTAATAAAGGCGTGACTCTGGGGCAATTTTCATTTGCTTCGTGATACAGGGGTGATTTCTATCCAAGGGTTATGATTTTCGAACACTTACTAATAAAGGCGTGACTCTGGGGCAATTTTCATTTGCTTCGTGATACATAGATGATATCTATCCAAGGGTTATGATTTTCGAACATTTTCTAATAAAGCCGTGACTCTGGGGCAATTTTCATTTGCTTCGTGATACAGGGGTGATTTCTATCCAAGGGTTATGATTTTCGAACACTTACTAATAAAGGCGTGACTCTGGGGCAATTTTCATTTGCTTCGTGATACATAGATGATATCTATCCAAGGGTTATGATTTTCGAACATTTTCTAATAAAGCCGTGACTCTGGGGCAATTTTCATTTGCTTCGTGATACATGGATGATTTCTATCCAAGTGTTGATTTTTGAACATTTTCTAAATCTAATAAACCCATGACTCTGGGGCAATTTTCATTTGCTTCATGATACATGGGTGATTTCTATCCAAGTGTTGATTTTCGAACATTTTCTAATAAAGCCGTGACTCTGGGGCAATTTTCATTTGCTTCGTGATGCATGGGTGATTTCTATCCAAGTGTTGATTGTTATTGAAAATATGTGGAGAGTATGTCTCGCAATACTCGAAGTATAGTCATTAAGCAATTGCAAAATAATTATTTTGAGTTTCTTAAGGTAAGTGATTACCAAATTAAAATGGTTGTGTCATTTGCTAATGTTGATGGATGAAGTTGTTCAATCTTTGGAGACTAATAAAACATGGGCCGATAACATGGTTATCCAAGCAGCATCTGATGCTCTCTGTCAGTCACAATTGAGATTGTAAACTCGGACTATGTTAGTTATGGCGGTAAAAGAATTGTCATTCCTAGTACTGGTAAGAATTCAGAAAAATATGTGGTTTTAGGTCAACTTGGACAAGCTCACTATGTGGCTGCTAGTCCATTTTTCCAAATTGATTTTCCTAAAAGGGGTGGAGATGCCTATGGACGGAAATTGAAAAACACTGGTACTGTTGACGGGCCACTGTTTTGGTTGATGGCGACTATTGAGTCCAGTCAAAAACTTCAGACATTCCTTGATGAGCTACCCGATGGCTCATTAATAGAAGTTTTTAAACATTATAAAAGCGGTCCTGATTATGGCAAATCAGAATGGTTCACTTTTTCAGGTAGAGACATCTACATGCATGATCATATCTCCTTTGACCACAACGAAACAAAGAGTTTTTTCAAACCATGGTCAGAAACACAAGAAGCGAGCTTTGGTGTTTTGAATTCTTGCGATGGACTTTGTAACTGTGAACGGAGAATTCAGAGACAAAACTTTGAAGGTTCGCAAAGGTAGTCTTCCTTTGAATAATAGAATCATCAAGGCACTTAAGACAACCACGGTGGATTGTTCAGAGTGCTTTCAAGGTAATCTCACAACCACGATAAGAGATGTCCCTCCTTTCATTGTTATATCCGCTGAATGTATGAAATCAGTCGACGAAATTCCACTCTTGATTGAGTTTAATATTTTGGAAAAATCATTTACATTCGCACTAGTTCTTATGACCATCAAAGAGGCAGGCGATGACAAGCTTAACTATGTTAATTATTTTCGTTGTAACTCACCAGATTGGTTTTATTGGTCAGCCCCGATGACCCTTCAAATCCCTTTTTTCCAGCTGCAACTTAAGAGTTTGTTTTTTTTATTCCGATTTCTAAAGTTTTTATCCGATCGGGTTAAGTTTGGTCTCCCTATCTGTGTATTTACTCTCAAGCTTTTTTAGGGCAGTGTTCCGGTTGGGATACGCTTTCAATTCATCCAATCGGGCTAAGTTTGGTTTCCCGATATGTGTTAAAAACAATTCAATATGGCTGCCAAAGCGGTGCTTTTTCGTTCGTTCGTTGTTTATCGGGGAAATCCCACTTTTTCGACAGTATACTTGTTCGACGGTACATTTGTTTGACAAATCTTAAAAATTGTCGAACTGATGCGCTGTCGAACAACTGATCGCTTAGTTGTTCGACAGACCAGTTGTTTGACAGTTACTTGTTCAACATCCACTTGTTCGACACTCATTTGTGGAATTTCTTAAAACATTCCCCCATTGGGAGGGGTTCCCAGTGGGGCTGTGAGAAGGGGGTGTGCTATCAGTAAGCATATAAAAAAGCTAATAATACGCAGGGGACGAGGTTGCTGGGTTACCAGACAATTATAATTAATGTCGAACAAGTGTAGTGGGTGTCAAACAACTGTAGATTGTCGAACAAGTGGGTTGTCGATCAAGTGGGTTGTCGATCAAGTGGGCGCCCATTTGTTCGACAACCCACTTGTTCGACAATTTTACGAATTTGTCGAACAAGTGAGTTGTCGAACAAATGGGTTGTCGAACATGTGACATATCACCGTTTATCTCTTGCCAGCTTTTATTTTATATACAATCATTATATTTTGTTGAAGTGGCTTTTAAACTTATAACTAAGGAAGATACAACACTGGAGTTAGATTATTAGGATGTTCTTTTCTTTAAAGTATGAAGATTTTAACTTATTTGCTCAAGTTTTTTCCTGAATTGTGAGTTATTCTTTTACCTGCTAGACCTCATTATTTTGTAGCATGAAAACATATTTTTCATTTTGGACTTGAATATAGAATAACCACCAACAATTGCTGGAATTTGATGGAGTGTATATATATTACAGTTCACAGCTTAATTATCTGATTATTCACAAAAATAATGTTTTCTCAAACTTGAGTGTTTTTTTTATTTGATACATTTATAGACATTTTATATGTTTGTTCTTCTGGACAATTGGAGATAATATTGATAAAGCGTAAATGGAAATTGTTCAAGTATATTAAAGTACAGCTCCTATGTAAATTTGAGAAGGAACAAAGTTCTTTATCAAATTATATTGACGCAAAAATGATTTTTTTCTAGACTTGCGTTTTTCACTGGCAGTTACGTTTGTTTTTTTGGACCGACTTGGAGATAATTATTATAAAGCGTAAATGGAAATTGATCAAGTATATTAAAGTACCGCTCCTATGTGAATCGAGAAAGACCGAAGTTCTTCATCAAATTATATTGTCGCAAAAATGATTTTTTCTAGACTTAAGTTTTCACTGCGATTTGAAAGCAGACACTTGTATTTGTTCTTTTTGACTTGGAGATAATTAGGATCAAGCGTAAATGAAAATTAATCAAGTATATATTTAAAGTGCAGCTCCTGTGTAAATTTCAGAAAGGCTGAAGTATTCTTCATCAAATTATTGACAAAAATTATGTTTTTCTAGACTTGCATTTTTCCACTGTGATTTGACGGCGGACATTTATACATTCTGGACTAATAATGATAAATAATATATGTATATAAATGGATTAAATATTTTTTAATAGATAAATATTGCACGTTTAAGCATATATATTTAGGCTCAGGTTAGGGAAAATACAGTACAATAATTACAGTCTTTCTGGGACGACACCGGGTATGCTAATCATAAAACTTTAAATTTGAATAAATTTTAGATGTCAGTGTAAACCTTATTTTGAATTTTGAAAAACATGTAGTTTTAAGCTAAACTATTTTTCTGCAGTTAAAGATGAATAAGAATGACACCATTTTAACTTTTACTGATTTACAGCATCTTTGTTTTTGAAACTTTTTTTATTTTTTGTCCAGCTTGAGCTTGAATATAATTATAAGTCTAAGCTTAGTAAAAAATAATAAGTGTATAAATTTTTTGTGATTTTTGATGAAGTAGATATCTTCACAGTAAAAATTTTGCTGATCAAATTTGTCCTTTCTTTCAGTATAATTTTTGACAACTTGTTTTTGCAAAAATACACCTTTTCGACTGTAGTCGCGGGTTCAGGCGCGTGTCACTTAATTATTTAATTATTAAACTCGATCCAATCCTATTTTGATACAATTTTCTATGTGAAAATAGGACTGGGATGGTTTTAGTTGGATAAAGCGGACAAAAAAATGCCCGCGCGGCAATTGGTGGCTACGGTAAAAAAGGTGTATTCTGATTTGCATTGTTTTGTGTTTATACACTTACTTTACAAATTCCTTTAAACCTTATTTTTATCATGGGGGGGGGTGTTTTCCACCAGGCTGGCACTCTTTTGCTGATAGCTCATTGAAAATTTTTTTCAACACTCTGAAAGTTTTTGACTTTTAATATAATCCTATTAGCAGCATGTATACCAAATTTTACAATTATACACCGACCAGATCAGGTTTTATGACTTTTTTGTGCAGGCATATCATAAAATACAGCTAAAACCCTGTAAAATCCCAAAATGTTAAATTTAGCATAACTTTTGATCTAGGCATCCAACTGACATCAAATTTTGACAGGTTTTAGGTATCAATAATAAAATTTAAAAAACATTTAAAAAATTTTCAAAAGCTGCTGACGTCATCAAAAATGACGTCATTGTTTTTTGAAAAAATTTACTCATTTTCTGCATGAACTTTAAACGTCAATTTTATCAGTATGTTAAAAACCGGCAAATATGTTGAAAACCGGCAAATATGTTAAAGATATTTATTTTGGCTTTTAGAAATTTAAAACAGAATTGAAAAATCTCCATTCGTTCAACTTTAATTGTTATTTGATTGAATAGTACTTTTTCATTGGTCAGTGATAAGTGTGAAAGTTTGTGATGACGTCATCACCTTTATGATGACGTCATCAACCCAAATTTTTTTCTATGAACTGCTTTTATGGTAGAGACAATTTCTGCCAAATTTCAAGTCCATATCTTTTCTAGATCAAAAGTTATCCCCCCCCCTTGAGAATACAAAATCCGAAATTAGTCTGATAATAATAGGGTTAAATCCCAAAACACATTATAGGAGTATGGAATGTTGTTGTCGTAAAAAATCAAAATGATTTCAGTAATTGATTTGTGAATATTTTGAAAACTAAATCCAAGGGGTGTTTTCCACTGACGGCTTAAGCTAACTGGATGAATGTAACTTTTTCATAAAATGATGAATAGCCCAAACTATTCATATAATTTTTGATTGAAAAGAGATGGTTGCACGTTAATCTTTTCTTTTCGGAAAGATATTGTATTTCCCAAAGAAACACAGGAGAAAAATCGTTGAATCTTTTGTATTTTCACGCATTTTCTAATCCACTAATACATGGTCGAGGGCATGTATGAGAGAACATCAAAACAGCGAGGATAGGCGGATCAGGAAATAAAAAAGCTTTGCTGTGGGAGATGAAATTATTTTTCACAAAAGAAAACATAAACTTGTAACCATGTCTTTTCATCCACAACTTTTGGGCTATTCAGCGTTTATTTATTACACGTTCTGTTAATCCTGTTAGGTTAAGCCACCAGTGGAGAAACACCCAAAGAAACATTAAGATTTTTCGCTTTTTTTGTCTATAATTTATTCGTACATACTAGCCATAGCTTACACTAAACTGTCTGCTTAGGCAATTCTAAAAGTAGAAAGATGTCAAAATTGATACAATTTCTTACCGATAAAGTAGAGTAATTCACCCACAAAAAGTGCTCGCAATTATCCAAAAATGTTCGCTATGTGTCGACAATACCTATATTTTTCATCACGCCTTACAGATTGACTCGAAAAGCGGAAAATTGAAATAGATGGCACAAAAACATTGTAGAAGGGTTAATTTAGTTGATTGGAAAGTATTTTTCACTGAAATAAATTGTACGCAGAGAAATTAGTCAAAATGTAATTTTGTCTGCAATTCGACGACATGACTCTAATAAGCCGCGGCTTTCTTATACTATGATTGAAGTGACACACCTCGTTTTCCAAGACGCACTGACCAATTACCAAAATTATTTTGTTTGTATTAGTATTTTAGTATTTTCTTTTGATATATTTCAAAAAAGAAATCAAAAAAAAGACTTTGACGATCAATTACCGACAATTTCAACTCGTGTTTTTCTTTATACCTCCATGATTGAAGTGACACACCTCATTTTCCAAGACGCACTGACCAATTATCAAAATTATTTTGTTTGTTACTTCTTGTCCTTCTTTGGTGAATCAAGACATATAATCACTCTAAAAACATTTTAAAAGCCTCTGTTGCATCTTGGGATTTGAGTTGTTACGGTAATTATGATGGGAATTATATTTAACGTGTGATACATTCTATTCCAAGCACCTCATTGGGTGAATTTTAAAACAAGTGAATAGTAAATCACATAATAGCTCTTATTATAAAGCCTCAGTATAAAAAGAGACGAACGTTAGACTTGCAAATCAAACGAAAAGCAAATTTCAAGCGAAGTATACAGTGCAATAGTGAGATTGCCAACAACAGTAAGTACACATATATACCAATTAATCAGATTTTTGAAAGAACTGACTTTTCCAAAGTTTTCTCACTACACTTTTTCAATAACTCCATAAGAAATCTGAGTCTGAATCTGAGTGAAGAGATATTGAAACCAATTTTATAGTTCAGCAAAATATAAACCGAAATTTTTTCTTGATGTTTCGTTAGGCAATGGACATCAAAGTACTCATTTTATTCGCCGCGGTTTTGGCGATTGCTTATTCCTATCGCATAAGCAATGACGACTCTAACACAGGAAGGGATTTCTACCAAGCACTACAAGATATTATTGATGAACGTGTGGCAGAAAAAATGGATCCTAAACATGAATGTAAATTTGGAGGTCTATGTAACAATGTTTACAGCTACGGATGTCATAAGTATATGAGGAAATGTGATGGTTCAGGATGCACAGAAATTGTAAGTAACATTTTGAAGCATTTTGGTTTTGCAGCTCTCTGTGAATGTATTTTGACTACTTGATTGAACTACTTTTGTATTGTCACACATATGTACATTTACGTTAACTGTGCCTGAAAAACTATTCTTGTTTTTCGAAGCACCCTTCTCCCTGGGATTTCCCATATTAATTTCCGCCCATAATTTAGCAAGATCGCACGGAAGAAAAGGGAAAGCAATCTATATATTAATACGCTAAAACGTGTGTGTTTACAGCGTTTTGTAAAAAGTTTTCGAAATTCTAACAAAGCTCTACAAAGCCTACTCCTCACGGCGTTGAACCATCGTCTATTCGCACCTTATGCAGATTTCTTACCACTGGACTAACTTTGAGACGCTAAGATACTATTTTCTATACAGGAACATCGGAGCTGGATGGGTTAACATCAACCTTCCTCCCAAATATAATTTTCGCTGTTGAAGAATTATTCAAATGCTCTTTTAACTTTTTGTTTACAATAGCCGCTCAAAACTTTTCAAAGTCTTTCAAAGTCTTTCAAAGTCTTTAAAATATAATTCTTCTAAGCCATTTACTTAATTGTGGTTAAAAATTGCAATGCAATGTTATCTTTTTTCTCCTTACTTTCATAAAATGAAACTCGTATCATAGTTTTGGCAGCTATCTTTCTTCATTTATAGTTTTTTTATGTATAGTGATTTGCTGGATTGGGACACGCAGCGTGCGACGCTGCGCATACGGCTAGTAGATTATATTATGAGGCTTAAACTGCGGTTTTAATCATGACGTCTTAAGAAACACTTCGTGAGTGGCAAAATAACAGTTTAAACATTGTAGAAGCTAGAATTCGATATTATGCCAAAACTACTGTAAAGTACTCGCATACATTAAGGTAACAATCATTTCACGAAGTTTAAGCATCCATATAATTTCCGTATAATTTTTGTAACTTTAGGGAACTTGCTGGCGTCAATGTTACTCAAACTCGAAGACATGGTGTAGATTGTCAGACGAAGCCAGACGTGACAAATTCTTTTCTTGTCAAAAAGATTCAGATTGTGCACACACCAGAGAAAGAGGATTGTTAGGAAAATCTGCTAAGGAGGTTTGCGAAATGAGATATTCTGCTGGTGGCTCCGGGCCAATATGTCATGGATCAATAAATCCTTAAATGTTGAAAGAGGAAGAAAATTTACGGACAGTAGGAAACAAGTTTCTCCTTCGAATTATGTATTATATACGATTTTATAACTTACACCGCAATAATTTTCTCGATTTTCTTTTGTTTGATTTTTATTGTTTCTTTGTAATTTTTGAAAAATAACTTTTAAAATAATTTTTTTATTTTCTTCTAATAGTTTTCTAAGTATGGTTATTAGTTCCAGAAAATATAATTGTTGTGAGATATAATATTTTTCTTCTGCTGGTGCATTGGTTTGCCTCCCTTTAAATTATTAAACTAAATTAAACAAGAAGCCCGTTGGGCGTTAAGGCCCAGCGAAAGCGAAATTAGATGTTCGCGAAAAAAATCTTTTGGGCTAATTCGCGAAAATTAATTCCAACAAAATAATTGCTTTTTCATTTTCTTTGAAGTTTTTCACCCATTTTACCATAGAAACAAAAAGAGTCTCTGACTCGTATTCATGGCTTTTCTTATCAAATAAATTCCGATTTCGCCAAAATTAATTCCAGTGAAATAAGTTGATAATACTGATTCGCAAAATTAAATTCTCGCAAAATGCATAAAATTTTGCAAATAGCCCCACCGATTTTATGAAAATTTTAGCTTCAGAAAAGAGAGACCTGGTGTTTATTTTTGAAGATATAGACCCTTAAAATAGTGTTTTTCAGCCATTCCAAAAATATACAACAGATCTCTCTTTTCTCAAGCTAAAATTTTCATTAAATTTCGACCCTATGGTTTTTGCCTGAGACCGTCATACCTTAAAGGAAGAAATTTTGGCGGATTTGTTGGATTTGGCGGATTTGGCTGAAATCCGCCAAATCAAGTTCCCGCCAAAATTTCTTTCTTCCGCCATCCGCCAAATTAAATTCCCGCCAAATAAAACATTTTGAAAATATGATCTCTTTAAAGGTGTTTTTGCTATTTTTTCGCTGTTTTGACGCCATCTTAAGGTTAAATTTCTAAGCGACCGCCAAATTAAATTCCCGCCAAATTTAGTTTTTTCGTCCATCCGCCAAATTAAATTCCCTCTGAAAAAACTTGTTTGGCCATCCGCCAAATTAAATTCCCGCCAAAATTTCTTCCTTTAACTGAAAAACACAAAGTGTATATAGTAATAAAGTAATCGAAATATTCCTGAAAACGAATGTTTAATTTTTTTTTGATTTTGAATTTCAAAATAAGAAAATGTTACTCTATGGATTGTGCTTCTTATACACGAAGGTAAACAATAAAATTCAAAATATCATTAAATTCAACATCATAAAATTTAAAAATGGTGCCACATCGATTTATTGAGCTTCTTCGATGTATTGTCTTTGTTCATCTTCTTCCTCTTTCCGCCATCAAGGTCAATTCGAAATGAAAACTATTATGTGAGTCGAGTTTGAATAATCAAGCCATCGACCGTTCAATACAACAGCTCCAGAAATGGCCATTTTATTTAATGTGAAGCGTCATGAAAAAAGTTCCAATCTTGTTCAAATTTACACATGAGCTGCATTTTAGTCTCCATTACCATATTCCATTTAATCAGTGTACTTGAAATAATTCTGTGTCGAGTTTGAAAATCATGCCACGTCCCACTGTCACTGATAGGGTGCGCACTCGTCGGGATTTTTTTGCGCGGAACGAGGAAGAATTTACAAAAATGAACTTCAATGCATTAGTACTTACCTTTAAATCATCTAAATCTGTTCATTCTTTTTTAAATCAATCAGGAATTACCAGGGAAACAAGTAAAAAAACTGCATCCAGGTATCTATTTTCTTTCCAAAGATATTCATGTTTTTCGACGTCAAGGTGAAAACACGACTTAGCACTGACCACGGCACCGGAAAATTCTCGACCCACATTGAAACAAATGGCTGTCGCTATTGAGCTGGTTCATCTTTTCAATCGCCTAGTAAACCCAGGGTAAGATTAGGCTACAATCTATCACAATACGCTTTATTTAAGAATCTACAGGCCGTCTGGAATTTCGAAAAATAGAGAAATGCGATTTTTTAACAAGATTACGGATTTTTTTATTGAAGCGCCTTACACCATTTGAAAGCTGGGGATTTCAGCTTTATAGTTGTGAAATTTGTTTTTAGCTAGCATTTCCAGCTCAATAGCGATACGCTAAAGTTTAACAGTCATCGGGCCGATTTTCAGACCGCACAGGCAAAACTCCCCACACCCCGCCACACGGAAGACTAGATTTCATCCGCCATTTTTGGCGCGATTTTGGTGCTTCCGAAAACTATTTCTTGCTGGCGTGGTGTAAGGAGGCGATTCTTTGAAAAGGTGATTTTTTTTGTTTTGAAAATGGGATAACTTTGGGAATACATAACCAATTCTAAAAGATGACCCTTCATTTTTCTCACATAGGTAAGGACTTTCAAATAAAATTAGTTTGGTTTCCAAAAATTGAGGGGAAAGTTATGGCCTGTCCACCCTATCACTGACCGTTGTTGACAACGTCAGATCCAGAACTAACCTTGTGTAACACCAAGAAAAATTTTCCAATCTTATTCAAATTTACACATGAGCTGCATTTCAATTTATTTATTTCTATATTAGAAGCCATTATTTCCTAAAAATAAAGTCGTTTTGAAAACAAGAAACTAAAAATGAAGAATTTTCACTCATAAAGCTTTATGATAACTTGAGCAAAAACTATAAGATATGACAGAATGATGAAATATATATATTAACCTCTGAAGACAAATAATAGAAATCTTATCGCGCATGTGTCAATCTAATCACTGTAGAAAAAATCAAAGATGAAGAGCAAATATTACCTTATTAATGTCTAGCAGACTGTATCAGTATGCAGTTTACTATTTACGAATTCCCCAGAAACCTCCAAGTGTAATTGAAATGAGTTTATTTCGAAAGAAATCTTTTACATGATCCCCAAATGTATAACAGTAATTACTAAACTTTTAATTATGGAAATGTCACTTTAATTGAATCGAAATAATAGACATACTTTATGATATGATTCTCTATCACTGACTCTTTTTACAAAGCATTGATGACTTTTTGTAAGTTGTGTTTTCAACGACGGGAATAAAAATATCAACTTTGAACCTCATCCAAGATCTTGGTCATGGTTACTTTTGTCTTCGTTGATTGCGCCCTGAATAGAATCTCGATTCGTCGGCACAGCGTCAATATATGATTTTGACCTGTGCTATCACGGTACAAAAATTGTGGTACTGGTATTAAGCGCCGTTTCTACCAAAATGGATAGACAGAAGGAAACACGGACAAAAAAATAGTGAGACTCTCTTTAAAGGCCCACTCGCTAGCGCTGGGCCAATTATTAAACTGAGGCCTTAGC
This sequence comes from Clytia hemisphaerica, assembly GCF_902728285.1. Classification (NCBI taxonomy): domain Eukaryota; kingdom Metazoa; phylum Cnidaria; class Hydrozoa; order Leptothecata; family Clytiidae; genus Clytia; species Clytia hemisphaerica. The sequence continues at coordinate 389,937 of NW_027103529.1, forward strand.
ATATCTTTAGGTACTGTTTAATTTTTGGTAAGATTTAGGCTGATTATATCAAGAAGTTTAGAAACATGTAAGAAACATTTAAGGCTGAAAAGGCCAATTTCTTAAGAAACATTCAGGCTGCTTGGCAACACTACTTTAGGCGTAGAAACTTTCGCGAACAGAAACTTTCGCGAGGTTGAAAAATCGCGAAATTCACGACATTTACTTTCGCGAATTTGACGAAAATTTTTTTTTCGTGAACATAAACTTTCGCGATTTTGGAGTTTCGAAATTTTTCGCGAGCATTTACTTTCGCGAATACGGCAAATTGGGAAAAAAAAGGTTTAACACAAATTTTCAAAAAACTCACACAACAGTCCTTTTTCACTAAAATGTAAACTGTAAAAAGCCTATTTTACAAAGAAAACTTCGATTCTAAGCTTCATCAAATAGATTGAAAGCGTTTCTGTCTTCGCATGGCGCTACCCATTCTTCGTCATTTTCATCTTCGGTTTCGTCGTAGTCAAAGTTCTTGTTATTGTGTCCGATCAAAGAACGCTCTTCAATTGTAAGACAAGCAATAGCGATCATACGTAGACGATTAGCCTCGACAACATTCTCTCCATCATTCATCATTGGATCAAGCTGCTCGAAAGGATCGATAGAGGGAAGATTTTGCAATCCTAGATCGATTGCATCTTTAATTCCCGAAGACACCCATCCACTGGTGATAATCTCCTTTCCCTTAGCAGATGTCATTTCATTGTAGAAATCGATTATCCAACCTGCTTGCAGAGGCTTTAGTGTGGTTAATTGGAGCTTGATTTTTACGTCATCCTTTGAAATTTGTGAAGAATACCAACTTGAAAATTTCCCCTTTAGAAACATCTTACAGTATCCATTCACTGTCAGATCCAATGGCTGATAAAACTTCGTCATGTTTTTCGGGACATTCACAAGAAGGAAGTTGTTATCGAGGTATTTGTCGACAACATCTTTGGTAGTTTGTCCCGTAAAGGCATCCATGATCATAAGCGCCTTTTGGTCAGATGGGAGACCAAGACTTTCTCTTTCTGCTTTGACATAAGGCAGGATGATTTCTTCAAAGAATGTAATTGATTCAGATGTGTTAGAAAAGTGCTTGGGGTTGACACTCAAGCTAAATCCTTTCGGAAAGCTTACCTTAGGGATACTTTGTTTTGTCTTACCCCCATATATCAATTGGATTGGAAGAAACTTTCCTGAGAGGGTGACAGCAAACGTACCAGTCATCATTCTCTTGTCTTCAGATCCTTCGATTGTGACTGATGCGGATCCTTTTTTCGCCATCGTCATGTTACCAACAGGTGCATACTTCAGAGGAGTTTGATCAAGGTTTAGAATAAGCGAAGGTGGAATGTCGAATTTCTCTTTGTAGCTGACGATTTCATGATGAAAAAGGTACTCGATCTCTTTTCTGGCCGCCTCTGAGATTTCGATTTTGGAGGACGTCTTTCTTCGTCTTACAAAGCCCATTCTTCGAAATACGCTTCTAGCCCATGAGGATGATTCTATGTCGATTTTCCCGATTAGGTTTGGATATCTGTCAAGGAGAGCACGGGCTGTGGCATTAGCGATACTACCGTTTATTACACACCCTTTTCTGCTTTGAGCGCACCATGGCGTCAAGCTCCCCCAACATTAGAGGATGTCCAGTCTTGGAAGAGTACTTTTCGATTGTTTTATCGAGGTCTCGTTTTTCTTTCTCGGCTCTCTTTAACTCCTCTTGATATTTTGGTTTTGAAAGTCCGAATGGTACTCTCGTTTAAATTCGGATAATCAGGCTTGAACTTTCGAACTGTAGCAGCGTTACCGTTTTCTGAAGCATACTTCCCGATCGAAAGTCGTTTCTTTGCATCCCATTTCTCGTATTTTTGCTTTCTTTTGCCGGTAGTTGAGCTTATTTCTTCGGCAATAGATGCTGAATCAACTGCACCAAGATCGCTTGTCGATTCAACTTCACTTTGCACGTCGACGGTACATCTCCTTAAAGATAAATACAGAACAAACTTTAAAACTCTGAAACATAAAAACCAATTTTGAACTTCCGTGCAACTCTCAGAAGTATAAAATTTGAGCGAAGATGCTTTCCATTTTTATCAAAGGGATTCAGATAAGTCTTACCATTGTCACAGTCGTCCACATTGCACGTCGGGTTGTTATCTTCATTTTGATTTTTGTTCTGCTGTAATTTCATGGATTTTCTCAGCAACGACATTTGAGAAATTTAATGTCGCCCAGAAGCTGTCGACTAAAGAATGCACTTCCAAACTATATTTTAAAGAATGAAAGGAAGTTTATGTCTTGTCGCTTTTTTATTTGTTTTGATTTTTGACAAAATTCCATGAAATGAAATATGGACATTTTATCAGGGGGTTTCGATATTTTCATCGTGCAAATTTGTAAGAGTTTTCAACCATTTTTTCGGTATCGTTTACCTTTAGTGGAACCACTAGAACTATATTAGCTCAAAATTTATGTTTATGACCTTTGCAAAGAAATTATACACTCCAAATTCTTAAATTATTATATTGTTAACTAACCCTTTGTTTGACTGCTGTTCTATTTCCGATAAAGAATTTCGAATCTTTTAAACTTTCGAATAATTCGTTCGAATGTTAAGAAGTTTCTACGCGTAAAGTAGTTTCTTAAAAAAAAACGTGCATGTGATAGGCCTGATAGGTGCTATATCAAGCGTTTAATTCTAGTCCGGTGATGAAATGCCTTATTTTGTTTTTACGCAAATAATTTTTCTATATGGAGTTTTGTATTTTGTTTTTACGCAAATAATTTTTCTATATGGAGTTTTGTATTATTACCTGTTCATTGTAAGCGTTATATAGTTTGGCAATAAGTGGGAGGTTGGTGAGATTTTTTGTTCTTTGTGTCTGTTTTATTTGTTTGTTTTTGTCAGTTTTTGTTTTTGTATATTTAACGTTCCGTAAGTTAATCATATTCCTGTATAGAATCGACATAGACATAAATTTCTTCTCTGTAATTGCAGCTTTTATCTCTTTAATGTTTTGAAGGATATTACCGTGGTTTGATTTTAGTGAAGTTGACAGCACACAAAATGGGTTTGAAGACATCAAGTATTGATGTCAGGTAACGGAAGTTTTCTAATAGGTTACAGGATTATTATTATCCATGTAGCGTTCATTAAGTATGCCATTAAAGGTTTAATCGACGGGCGGTATTGAAAGGTTTTGTGACTCAAATTGCCATACCTGTGCTGAGGAGACTAAAGTGCCAGGCTTCAGAGGGCTGAAATATCATTAACCGCCCGGGTATAAGGCAATAACGTCATTTGCGGCCCGCTCGGAATTTGATTGAAGTCGTTGCACTGAAGCGAAGAGACTAAACTAACGTCAGAAAAAAAACACTTTTTGGTCATTTGCGGCCCGCTCGAAAGGTTCTAAAAATGTGTTGAAGAGATTACATTGAAGCGAAAAGACTTGGTTGACGCAAGAAAAAAACGTTGTTTGAATGTCCGATATGAATAGTAATAGTAATAGCGTTAAGTTTTCGTTGCGTTCGTTGTTGTCATTAATTCAAATGGCACTATAGGGCTAATAATCAAACTGCGCGGGCAGAAAATAACAACAACAACCTATAACTGAACGCTATTGTTATATTAACGAGAACGTAGTATAGACACATAGGCTTGACGTCTGATTTTAACTTCCAAATAGTTTTTAGCCAACTCAGCAATGACTTAAAACTTGAATAGTTGATCAGTGAAGTAGTGTTGATTTGAAGAACTGATGGATTGTCTCTGTCCCATAATATTCTTTATAAAGACAAAATAGTCGTTGATTGATGCGAATTTAATTCATTAATGTTTTTTGCCGTTCTAAAACAAGATAAATCAAAACCTTAAAATCTTGAGAGTATGAATCAAAATTCAGAATAGGGTAAGAAGTGCGCTGAAATGAAACTCTAATTGATGTATATGAAAAAATGAAGCGTGTATGTGATTCCTACTCGCCGGCGAGGTGAAGATGGGAATTATTTGTGTCCCACATGTCATTACTGAGTTTATGTATGTGTGTTTTTGTGCGGCGGATACAGTAAGGTTCTGTCTACATCCTGACTGACTTAAGGACAGTTAAATCCAACTGTCATTTAATGTTTTTATGAAAACATTTAATGTTTTTATGAAAACATTTAATGTTTTTATGACAGTTCGATTTGATTAGACGAATTACTTGTAATTTTCTAGATACCACCCAACTTAAAATAAAGAATAAATAAATAAATGAAAATAAATAAATAAATAAATAAATAAAAAATCTAACTAAAGGGGCATTTTCCAAAAAGATAACTCATCATAAATATCCTTTCCTTACCTCATCTAAGCTCTCGGAAACATAGAAACACTCAGAAAATGTCTAACTTTATTTTTTCTTTCTCTTACCTACTAGGGTACCTAATAGCCTGGGGGCTGCTAATTTATTGATTTTTTTGGAAATTCCCTCTTTAGCCTGCTGTATTAGCCTCCTTTTCGAAAGTTTTCCACCCAGGACATTTCCATTCCAACCCCCCCCCCCGCATATCAAGTTTTGAGAATTTTTCCAATCCTTCCCCTTATTCCAAACCCCCCTGCTATTAGGTACCCGAGAGTAATCGTTATTTATGCTAACGGAAAATTTTTGCAAAAGCTTCTTTGTCTCAAAATCTTAAAAATAGTGGTATTTGAAAAAAATTTCATCTCGATTTTTTTTCGTACAAAAAGAGTTAACTTTTGATACATTAATTTATCTAACTTAACACTTTTTGCAAAAGAGGGTAATATAACATTTTATTAACGTCTTTTTAAGGTTCATAACGTCATTTTTGTAATTAAATTGCTACATACTATTGATTCAAAACATAATTTTTATTTTCAAATCCAATACTGTAACCGCTTTCTTTTAACGATAGAAATACATCAAATTCTATTACAGAATTCTATATTCAACTGTCTATACATTTCAACTGGGGACATACAAGTTCATGCTGTGTAGTAAAGCTTGATCAAAAAATTCATTTGAGTAGTTGTCATCATCGTCATCGAAATCATTTTCCAATTTTTTACTCATTTAAAATGAATTGGAAAAATCGTTTACACGATTTCTTTTCAAAACTTAATGGATCTTCTCCTCGTTACTTACGTCCTTTGTCTTAAGAGGTACCCAAACCTACTTCTTGTAAAAATGGTAATAACGAGGGGAAGATCGATTATGTTTATAAAAGAATTCGTAAAAGTGATTTTGAGTTTTTGTTTCGTTTATGTTCTGAATTGTTATCGACAAAGGGAGTGTTAAAGGGACATAACAGTACTTGCGAAATTTTTAAACAAACTGTATGCAGCGGATACAAAATCAAAACAAATGTCACATGTCAAAATAAAAAATCAAACCAAATATGGCTAATTTTGATTGTTCAATTGTGTTACAAGTTTGTTTTGGACACGTGATTTTAATTGTTCTCTTTAATGACACGTGGTTCGCGCAATGTTTACATTTTACTACTTTAATGTCCCTTTAATCGATTCTCCCCTACAGATGTAAACCCATCCTAAGTTACTTTTCAATCTTTATATACCGCAATTATAAAATCTAAAAGTTGATATTATTATGAGACGATGATTTGTTTTGTACCTATAAATTTTTTGATAGCTGGTAAATGTCCTTGCCCGGGGGGGGGGGGGGTACTAGGGTTGGCGAATGAGGGGTATGTGCGGACGGGACCTCCGAAAACCGACCCTTAGAGAGACTGATTTTTGCTGAAAAGGTGACCCTTAGAGAGACTTTTTGAATTTTTTTTTTCGATTTTTGAAAAAAGTCATACCCTTAGAAAGACTTTATTACAATTTTTTTTTTGATTTTTGAAAAAAGTCATACCCTTGGAGACTTTATTACAATGTTTTCTCTCGAAATCAAAAAATTTCCTAAAAATTCTGAATTTTCCGACCCTTAGAGAAACTAATTTAAAACTTTCTGATTTTTCCGACTCTTTAGTCTGTTTTTATACCTGAATTCTAACGTGATCGCCAGCGCCTCTGCCATCTTTGAAGTTTTGAACTTTAGATTTTGTTTGGTGAGTACTGTACTTACCAATCCAAAATCGCCCTTAACAGTCAAACTTTTTTTCTGAGAACTGATTGGTTCATTTAGGTCAATTACGATTACATCATAATTTTTAGTTTTAAATCAATCAGATCGATTTGATTATTAAAAAACTTTTGGAAAGGTGAAAAAACCGACCCTTACCGTCCGCACATACCCATCATCCATTTTTGCCTAAGTACCCCCCCCCTCCCGGGTGTCTTTGCTATAAAGATTTTAGAATTGGAGAATATAGGAACATTTTTATAAATGAACTTGGAAGAAAGAATAAAAATGGATCGCAAATTTGAAGGACTTTAGTTTTTTTTTGTTTTTTTTTCACTGGAATTTAATTTTGTCAATTTTAACAAATGGTAAAGTTCTTCCACAATCCCCCAATTTATATCTATACATTTCACATGGTCCCCCTTTTCCCCACTGTCAGCGTTGAGTTCTGGGCCATTTCCGGACTCAACACTGACAGTGGGGTCCGGGGGACGGATTTTTATCATAGAAAAACAGCCATAACTTTTGATGCATTGATTTAGAAAATTTTTCCGAAAAATCTAAAACAGTTCAATCAACGATGTAAAAATAATAGATAACCAACTACCTCTAGAAGGCACTTCTCCCAAGATAACAACCATTGTTTTCCTATTGAAATGAGCACTCCTTTAAATAGCTCTGTGTGCAGTGCGTGTTATGCTTTTAGCTAGATTTTGACAAACTTTTTGACATCCACTGAATTGATAGAAAATTTGAATTGTTATTTACTGCAAATTTTGGAATTTTTTTCAAAAGATAAAGGTACCAATCTTTAGACAAATTGACTACGGATCGGCCTGATACCACTTAATCTTCATCTGGATAAATAAACGCTCATAAAATGATGTTTTCTGAAAAATATATGTGTGATTTGAAGTGCGATATCTCACGAATGAAAAGTGCATGAAGGTTGCCTGATACAAAATAAACAGATGAATGTTTATAGAACAATAATATCTATTAAAAATTCCTTCTGTGAGGCTGCCTATAGGAAAATATACTTTTTCTAACCCAAATTTTGGAAAAATATACATCACGTGATCGATTCTGTCCAATAGAAGGTTGCAAATGAAGCAAGTTTTTATTTAATTGCACTTTTTACGATGCAAAATGTCATTAATATTTTTACAACCATAACACGGATGTTTTTTGAGAATCAAGGCAAGTTGGTTATCTATTATTTTTACATCGTTGGTTCAATTCTTTGCGTTTGAAAAAACTTCGAAACAAAACTTTTTATAAAAGAAGGTGATGCCACATATTATTAACGTCTTTTTAAAGTTCAAAACGTCATTTTTACAATTAAATTCTTAATTACTCTTAAGGGATTTGATTAAAAAGCGATTTATAAGGCAATTCTTTGTTAAAAGTGTTAAAGAACCTAAAACACAACTTTTATTTTCTAATTTAACGCGTACTCTAATTTAACGCGTTGCTGAAATTGGCTGCGTTTAGACCAACCTGGCATTTGTAATTGCTTGCAGTATTCTTTTGAATTCTATTGTTCCGCGCAATTGTTCGGTTTGTCAAATGCCTAATGATGCCAGCGTGTTGGCATTTCGTTGGCATTTGAAATGCCATTTTGAGCAAAGGAATCCACTTTTCTGGCATTTCAAATCAAACAAAGGAACCAAAACAAAGAGAAAAAATGACATTTTTGATTTTTCAAAGTATTTGCACGTTTTTTATTCAGTTCTTTCTGTAGATTGTAGAATTTGCAAGATTTGCCATAGCCTAGCCCTACGGCAAAAAGTTTCAGTCTTAGTGACTGCAGTTTTTGAGAAATTCCATGCTTTTCATTGTTTGATCTGTCAAAGTTGAACTTGAGGGAATCACCTTTTCAGTAATGACTCTAAAAAGACGATTCCTTAAATGCCATGACAGAAAATACAATGGAAAAGCTATTAAAATCGAATCCCTCATGAGCAAATGCCAAATTACAAATGCCAGTTGGTCTAAACGCAGCCATTGTGCCTATCTATATATTAATAGTATAACGCGTATGTCATTTTGTTTTCTGTCTGTGTGTCACTTTCGATTTCGCAAGCAATGTTTTGTTCTTTTAAAAGATGACTTTTGCTTCTTGCTCCACAAATGTGTTAAATCAGATTCGCGCCGTTTTATAAAGACTTTGTTTTGATTGATAGATTAGACTTTCTCTTTTTTTTATTTCTTTTCTTTTGTTTTATATTTTCGAATGTAATTAACGACCTATTTGATTTGAGACATTCGAATTCTTTTCAAAACAAAAGAAAATCTTTTAAACAGAATCTGTTAAAGAAAAGAACAAATAAAAATAAAACATAAAATCACAAGACAAGTTTGTTAACTTTAACATGCAACATTAAAATTTCAAAGGCGGTAAAAACTAGAGTTCTTTCTTCGTAAAAAGGGACCTTTAAACCTATGTCGATAATTATTTTGGTAAAATCTAAGTTCTGTTGAATTTGAAAAGTTATCGAAGTTATGACGAGTTTTTTATAAAAAGCACCAAAAAAGCCTTCCGGGGGCTATGGTGCGATATTTTCGGCCCTGCCCCTTGGACCCTTAGCAGAATAAAGAGAGAAGAAACAAGGGATATTGTTTAATTTTGAATCACCTTTTGGAAATTTCACCAAGTTTCTATCTTTTCTAGGGGCAAAAAGTTAAAATTTTCCATTTTTTCCGATTCTTCTGAATTTGATTTTCCGTTTTTACTGCCATGTTTCAAAAAAGGCACCTTTAAGCCCGGCAATACTAATACCCTTCCTTCTCTTGCCTAAGCACCCCCCGGGCTGCCTTTTTTTCGACGAATCGCGGTCATGTCTAATTATTTCACTCCGCTTATTGACATCCAAGTTTTCCTAACGGCAAGAAATACGGCAAATATAACGCGAGCGAAGCGAGAAAAAAAAATCTAATTGCAGAGCCGTCTCGGACGTCGCTGGTCGCCGGTATGGTGTAATTTGGGAATGGCGCCCTTTCTGCTTTCTGATCTTTTTGCCGCAAAAATAAAAAAAAAAAATACGCGTTTGGCTGATTTAATGCGTTGGGCGTTATAATTTTATTACAATAATTACGCGTGACATGAAAACTTGTACAAGAAAATTTCAATTTTGACAAACTTATCTTTCTTATAAAACTTTAAGGGGCTCTTCCAAAAAATGTCCGTACATGAAGGGTGGAGGATATATTGTACGGGGGGGGTAGCGAAAAATCATCAAAATTGCCATGTTCGGAGGGTAATTTGGGTTGTCCGGGGGGTCAACTGATGCTTGTCCGGGGGGGGGGGGGGGGTAAAACCTGTTGTCCGGGGGCCAAAAGTCATTTTGTCCGTATCGCTGAAAAATTGTTATATCATCACCCCCCCCCCATATTAAATTTTTTCTGGAAAAGCCCAAGCTCAAAAAATGTTGACTACCACCTACCACAATTATAAAAACGTATAGACAACCCTGACTCAAATAAAGATTTTTACCTCCATTTTAATGCGTCCAACTTACTTTTCCCATTAATTTTGTAATTAATTATTCACTAGTTTTTCACGCGTAGCGTCAAAAATAATTATTTATTGCCACGCGTTAAATTAGAAAAATTACAGTCATTGACGTAGTAAAACCATGAAGGTAATAAAGATACAGATGGAGAGAAAACGTCTCGGTAATGCGATTCAAAGCGGCTTTTCTTTGGTGTACCATCATTGGAAGCATAAAACATCAATTTATAACTTTATAAGAACAGAAAGAGGCTGGTCCGTTGATTTTGAAAAACTTAATTTTGCGAGAAATCTTAGTTAAAATGCAATTTGAAATAGTTTCAACTGATTTAAGGATAAAATAATATATTAATTTCATAAGGATATATTTTTGGGCTGGCATTTTGTGAACATTGAGAGTCGCATCACATTATCATTGAAAGTTTGTTATCTTAAAATCTTCACGTCTAAGTGGGTAGCGGTTTTCATACTCTGACAAAATGATCCATTAAGGTTCCTAATCGTAACACGTAATTCTTTTTTAAATCTATCGATGGCTTTATGGGCAGCTTCCCCTAAAAGTTTAGAGTATTGTGCTTATTATGCGAAGTTTATTTTCAATTTTTCATGACAAGGCTATTATATTTCAATATACTTGTTAAAAATGTATTGTCTTTTCATTCATCTTAAATATTCCCACAAGTATACCCAAAATTAATTATCTTATTCCCAAAGCAACCAAACAGCTGTTTGCTTCCGATGATAAATCAGAATAAAACAAAAGGCATTGACTATCCATCTATCTTTATTACCTTCATGGTAAAACACAAGATTGTTTTGTTGATCACCATACAGGTAACGACGTATCTTTTTATTTTTAAGTGAAGTTTGATGGTAATCTATTTGGTATGATATGATTTGAAAGGAGGGATGGTGAAAATGGCATTAAAAAGAAACTGAAAGTACCTCTTAGAAAAGTGGATGATTTTTTTTGAAGCTATCTGAAAATCTACACTCGAAGAAAAATGCGGCGTCTTAAAAAGTTTCCCCTGCTTGTTTTTGTTTGTTGGATTACGATGACAATTCTTTATACTTGTTTTGTACCAATAAGCTGAGAACAAGAACTTAAAGACCTTAAGACAAAACTGAATGAACAACATGCTAATTACACTAACAAGCTGAAACTTGCCTTAAAAACTGTTGAAAAGCTGAAAGACCATTTAAAATGGAACATATATGGAATGAATCTCAAAACACCTAATATAGAACTTGTCAACTCGAGAGATATTGAAGCAAGAGACACGCAGATTATTATTTTAGTGACGTCACATATCGCAAATAAAAATCGAAGGGACTCTATAAGAGTGAACTGGGGAGATCCAAGTAAATTTACTAAACATACGAGGCTTTACAACGGCGAAGCTACATATAAAGTATATTTCATGACCGGCTATTTACAAAACCACATCGGTAATGCTAGCTTGGAGTCTACTATTCACAAAGACATGCTTATAATGAATAGAACAGAAAATTATTGGGATTTGTCAAGGAAATTTATGTTAGGTTTCTTATGGTCTCTTGAAAATTGCCAATTTGATTATCTTTTGAAAACTGACGATGATGTTTTTGTCAACATACCAACTTTATTTAAATTGATTCACAAAGACCCGTTTTTTTGAAACATAAAGACAGACTTTATGCAGGACACATGTATGAAGGTCTCGGCCCACATCGTAACAACTTCTCTAAATGGTATGTGTCAAAAGAGGAGTGGGCACCAAAGAATTATCCACCCTTCGCCCCTGGTATGGCAGTTATCTTATCAAGATTTGTTATCAAAAAATGGTCCCTTATTTCGATTGGTGAAACCTTTTAAATTGGAAGATGTTTTATTAGGGATGTTGGTGAATTATGCAAATGTGTCAGGAGTGGGAATTCGAAAGCCAGTTGGTGTTGAATTTTATGATAATCTTCAGGATAGAAGAAATTGTGGGTATTCATCGAGGGTGATCGCTTTCCATAAAATTCTAGACAATTACTGTATGACATTCTTAACAAATAACAGTATGAAATGAATATAAACATTTAAATTTAGAGAAATTTCTCTATCTTGTTGGAAAAATAATCTTTGGGGATTATTCAAGCTTTGGAAAGTAATAAAAAAATCGAGAATACAGATGAAACACAAAACAAAATGAAAAAGATAATCGGTTTAGATTTAAAAATTTTTTTATTAATCTATGTTGTGTCTATTGATTTAAAAATGTGTATTAATTTTGTCTCCCGAAAGGACGGGGGAAGGTCCGAATACAGCGGGGTAGGAAATTTTCTATATTATTATAAGTGGGGGATGGAATAAGAGGGGGGAGGTAATTTGAAGACATAATATTTTTGTTACTTTCTTTAATAACTAAAAACGCAACTAAAAAAAAAAAAAAAAAAAATGTGTCCAAATATAATTGGTAGTGGAAACAAGAATGCCTGTAACTTTTGATAACAAATATAAGTATGGAATTTTTTTTTGCTTGTTTTAGAGAATCAAAAGCGCTATATTTTAAAGTATTTTTGGCTGAAAACTTCGCGATTTTCGGTTAAATTTGCGATTATGAAAATTGAACTTTTTTTCTACTTATGCTATAAGTTTCATTTTTCAACCAGTGGTAGTTCAACTTTAGGTTAAAGAAGTTTATTAGATTTCAAGGCAAACAGAAAAGTCCTTCGGAAGATATGGGACCCGAAATACCCCTTGGTAACACTTTTTTGTGAAATATCAAATCTCAAACTTATTACTAAAAACGGGGGTAGTGATAGTTTTTCGATCATAACACATTTTACGATCTCTTTAATGACCTCATAGCCAAACTGTGTTTAGTGTTTTGGAAATTAGCAAAGTTCTTTAATGACTTAAAAATAACAAAGGCAATATAATTTCATACTTATCTTTTCAATAAAATCACTTCGTTTCGAAATAATCAATGATACCAATAATAGAGGCCCCCCAGCGGACCCAAATTTCACGCATTCACGCAAAAATTTTTCGCAATTCACGCATTCACGCAAGTTTTTCTCTAAATTCATGCAAACCCAATTTTTGGGGAAATCTGGGAGATTTTCGGAAAAAATCGGGGAAAATGTCAAAAATAGAGGTCTTGCACATTTCGCTAAGTTCTCTGAAACAAGCAAAAAAAATTCCATAATTATATTTGACTATCAAAAGTTACAGGCATTCTTGAAGTATTGCTTGTTACTTTCTTTAATACTTGTTGAACTTTTTTTAAATATTTTTTTTTACTTTCTTTAATTCCTTAAGATTGCTGCAAATATCCGTGTACCCTTTTTACGTAACCACATGCTTTAACAATTGCGTGGAATCTTGAATTTTTCCTGATCGACTTAAGCTTATAGAAATTATTCCTAGCTTTAAAAAAGGCTTTTCAATGGGTAGAGCCATCAATTATGGACGAATGAGTTTACTCGCAGCGGTATCTAAAATATCTGAACGCTTGACTGTAAATCAACATAAATAATCATCAGAAATAATGACGTCACAAACGATGCCACGTGGGTGGTACCCAGCCTCTTTTCTTTTTCATTTATGTTGGATGAACCGAAAGATACTTTCTTGAAGCTTGACCAATGGACCAAGGTAATAAAAAAATATTCTGCCGTTTTCGTGATATATCATCGCTGAACTCTATTTTATCTAGGGGTTACTCAAGTAAAATGGAATGGAATACAGGGACGTGCCGGTGATCAGGGTCCCTTTTTGACTATTTTTTAACACTTTTTACATATCACACTACCACGGCCTTGACTTCACATCTGAAAGGTCCTACTCTTAGGTGCCAAATAAACGCCCCCTTGCTTTGTTAACTTTTCGAAAATACTACTACTAAGAATTGATTTCTGACGAGGTCCACCTTTCGAGCACCAGTGGCAAATCCCTGTCGGCAAGGGATCGGCAATCAATGTCAAAAGGCTTATTATAACTTAATAGAGCGGATAGCGAGTTTTTGAAGTTTTCTTTTCTGAAACTTATACTTCACTGATTTGAAAATATTTGTTAAATGTTTTCAAATTATTTCTTAGTTCAGAGTTAAGGCCCTCCAAAGTGTCATAGAATGGCAATGAAAAGGCTAAAAATGGACAAAATCTTATGATAGCGGTACCATTTTCATGAGACGAGATCTATTGTTTCTGGCATCGGTGTAAGAAAATATTTGGACTAAAAAAAGGCCTGTAAACTTGACAATCCTCCATCGAATGAGAAGATTTTTCAATAAATGTTTTCTTCAAGGTGAACTCAATTGCTTGATATTCTCCTCCAAAATTCTCCAGCGACTTTTTGTCCATTTTTCTAGCTAAAGAAAATATATTTTCGAAAAAAAATTTAACGGAAAACGAAATGGAACATAAACTTGTTTTGTGGTGCTAAGTTTTATTTGATTCTCGTATATTAGAAGGCTAATATCTTCAATACTGATAGTTAGAATGTTCAGAGTAAACTTGAGTTCTACAGTTCTACTAAAGAGTCTTATTTCATTGGGCGAGCTTAGAATTTCTTTTGACACATTTTATAAAAGAAATCAAAAGGCTTTAACGACCCATTACCGACAAATTAAACTCCTGTTTTTCTTTATACCTCCATGTTGAAACCTGTTGAAACAGACCGCTCTCCTACCAATGCAAGTGATTTTTACATTGTCGACACACCTATCTTTGTTTAATTTTTAATTGATTTTTAAGTGAGCTATTTTTGGTTTGCAGCCAAAATCTGAAAAGAAAATCACATTCAATGAATGGTAGGCTCTTTTGTTCTTTTTTCCCTAAAAACTTTGTAAGAATTCGCGTCAAATTCGTTGAAATTATTTATTAAGATTTTTTTTCGATTTTTTAAAAGTATTTTTTAAATGATTTATTAATTTTTTTGTACATGTATAGATTTTAGAAAATTAAAATAATTATGCACACTTTCTCGATTAAAGATATTCTTTTGTGCGCCTCTTATGTTGACAAAGCAGAATTAAACTGGAGTCTCCGTAACTCGAGCAGGGGTTGAGAACGCACGGGAAACGCAAATTTGGTCCGAGTGGGAAAATACCCTGGAATTACAGCCCCACTGGGAAATTGACTTTGATTTCATCTCCACTCGAAATTCAATGCCTAAAAATTGCACTCCAAAACCATCCCGTCTGGATTTTTTAACCTTGGAACAATAAAATTTCCCCATTGGGATTTCAACAGATATTTATATACCCACTGAAGAAAAGTGTTCTTTAGTTTTTAATGTGATAACAAATGTGATCCTGCTTACAGGGAGAACAATTTTACACAAAAACATGTTAAGGCCACTTGAAATTTGAGATTTAACTGTAAAGTGAGAAGGCCCTTAAATAAGTACAGCTCATCGTGGTTCAAAAATACTGTTTTGTTTTTAAAATCGATGTCTAGTTTATTTAAGATAGCGTAAATTTTATGGTGTCAGACTTGGCAAAAGTAAATCATGCTAACTTTGATTCTCCTGGTCCTACAGTTGCATTCTCTAACCGGATATCCACTGAACAACGAGAGATCGTTTACAATTGATTATGAGCACAACACATTCTTGAAAGATGGAAAACCATTTCGTTACATCTCTGGTAGTATGCATTATTTCCGTACACCGCATCAACTTTGGGAGGATCGATTCTATAAAGCGAAGATGTCTGGATTAAATGTCATTCAAACGTACGTGTCAAGCTTTTCACGCTTTTTCATAAGAATGGTCATTTTTTTCATATCATCATTTCATTTTTTTGATTCAGAACCTCCAAACGACAAACTTTCTTTCTACGCTCACTCCCCTCCGCACTCCCCCCTGTGATATCGTTCCAGCCCGGTACACCTTTTCGACCGTAGCCACCAATTGCCGCGCGGGCATATTTTGTCCGCTTTATCCCACTAAAACCGTCCCAGTCCTTTTTTCGCAACTACAGAGAAATGTGTCAAAAAGGATTGGATTGAGTTTAGGGGGATGATTAAATAATTAAGTGGCACTTTAATGGGATAAACTTTCGCGGGGATTAAATTTCGCGGATTTCGTGGATTTGGGTGTCATCCGCGAAAATCTGCGAAATTAAATCCCAATGGAAATTTGGAAGGGCCTCATCCGCGAAATATTTCTAATCAAAACTCAAAATATGTCATATAAATACTTATTGAATGGTTACTTGCATCAAAAAAGCGCTGATAATGTGTATTTCAACAACCAAAATGCATGATTTGACACTAAAAGTCACAAAATCGTGAAAATATTGCCACCCTATAGTGCCACACGCGAAATTAAGTCCCTGCTAAATTTTTGAATTTCGTGGATAGGCCCAACCGCGAAATTTAATCCCCGCGAAAGTTTATCCCATTAAAGTAACTGCGCGACTACGGTCGAAAAGGTGCATTGCTAATCTGATTATCTGGCCTCTTCATTTATCAAAGCTGTTTAAAACTGTCTCTGTGACTGAAAGAATCGAATCTCAAATGTGTTTTCCATTTACAATTGACTCTCGTTAATACGAACTGGCACGAGGAAAATTGAAACTTTTTTCGAATTACAGAAAGATTCCAATTATAGTATTTTAAAAGGTTTTCTATTGGAAAGGGACTGAAAACATGTTCGAAAGATTCAAACCCGGGGGGGGGGTACTAGGGTTGCGAGCTGACGGGGGGTGCCGCCCGACTTTGGACCCTTACCGGGACTAAAAAGGAGAAAACAAAGGAACATTTTGGGAATTTTACGACCCTTACCGGGACTAATTTGACCAATTTTGACCAAATTTCGATCTTTCAGGGGATAAAAAGTTGAAATTTTCCTATTTTTCCGACCCTTACTGGGACTGAAATTTGATTTTCTGATTTTTGCGACCCTTAGCGGGACTTTGGAAGTCCAAAAAAGGTACCCTTAAGGGCGGCACATACCGTCCCTTCCATTTGCCTAAGTACCCCCCCTCCGGGAGTTCGAATAAGCGAGAGTTTACTGTATATTAACTGGAGTATTTGCATTTCTTCCTTTCAGATATGTCGCATGGAACATGCATGAAATGTTTGAAAATGTCTACCATTTTGAAAATGATCTTGACATCGTTTCGTACATTAGATTGGCTCAACAGTACAATCTCATGATTTTGTTGAGGCCTGGACCCTACATTGATTCTGAATGGGAATATGGCGGTTTTCCTTATTGGATGAGCAGCAAAGTTGGAAAATTGATCTGAACTTCAGACCAAGGATATCTCAATCTTGTTGACAAATGGTTTTCTGTTTTGCTACCGAAAGTTAAACCACTTTTATATGAAAACGGAGGACCTATTATTGGTGTTCAGGTAATTGATAAAAGTTTTCCCCTTTGAGCTCCAAGTAGGAAAAATATCACTGGTTAAGATAGTTGACGGTAAAAAAGGGAGTAATTTAATTAAACCGCGTCGTTGTATTTCGCTATTACAATCTTCGTCTTTTTTTCTCAGGTTGAAAATGAATATGGTAGTTATGGTTGTGATGAAAAATACATGTTAGCAATGGAACAAATGTTAAGAAAATATCTCAGTCAAAAAGTCTTTCTATACACCACAGACCCTATCATTGATCAAGCTTTACAGTGTGGTTCAATTTCATCCTTGTATAGAACAGTCGATTTCGGAGCAGGTCATGATGTGAATAAGTCGTTTGCACTGCAAAGGAAATATCAGCCGAAAGGACCCTATGTAAGACCACCCTTTCTTTTACCTTCAAGTATGACAGAGACTACATTGCGCAACGCGTCTGAATTCATTTTGGTCTTCCATTTCCATTGGGTGGCATTTAGCCCTTTATCGTTATTCCGATCACTGGAACACTTGTATCCAGTCCTTTAAATCGCGTTTTTGATTTTTCTGACATAGTGCTCATGATAGTACTAACATCCATCAGAAAAATAAAAAAGTGGTGCAAATGGCTCTGGGTTAGGTTGGGTAGCATATTACCTACCAAAACCTCTCACTCAGCAATTCTTGCTTATATTTTACAGGTTAATTCGGAATACTACACTGGTTGGTTTGATAACTGGGGTGAAGGACATCATGCTGAACGACCTGAATACATAGCACATTATTTGGATCAAATACTGAGCTTTGAAAATGCTTCCGTCAATTTGTATCTGTTTGAAGGTAACTTGTGTATTCAATTCTATTTTTCAGAAAGATTGAATGTTCATATTCATGTCATTTATAGATTGATATGTTTCAACCTCTTCTCTATGTATCCGGCTAGGTCGCGATATATGTGTGTCTGAAAATGTCGTTGCTTTTCACGTCTAATGGAATAAACTGACGTACGGCAAGTGAGAATTGTCATGTATGAAGTCGGCAATTTCTCTCTCAATACGAAAATTTCATACTATCATACTACAGTCAGTAAAACATAACGGGATAATGCTCTTCCACATGCTATGATTGTGTTACGTTATTGTATAAAATCATTGATTGAACGTTAACATAAAATGTCTCTTCTATACTATACAGAAAATCAGCGATATCCCCGTGGCTGAATTTCTTGGGGCGAATGGGGCAATGTGTGGCGAGTTGTGGCAACATTAGATATAGAAAACTCAGTGATAATACGTGGCTGAATTTCTTGGGGCAAATGGGGCAAAGCGTGGCGAGGTGTGGCAACATTTCACATAGAAAACACAGCAGTGTCTCCATGGCTGAATTTCTTGGGGCAAACGGGGCGAAGCGTGGCGACTTGTGGCAACATTACATATCGAAAACTCAGTGATACCCCGTGGCTGAATTTCTTGGGGCAAATGGGGCAAAGCGTGGCGAGGTGTGGCAATATTTCACATAGAAAACACAGCGATGTCTCCATGGCTGAATTTCTTGGGGCAAACGGGGCAGAGTGTGGCGAGCTGTGGCAAAATTTTATATTATAGAGAATACAGCGATGTCTCCATGACTGAATTTCTTGGGGCAAACGGGGCAGAGTGTGGCGAGCTTGAATGTATCCTAGGCTTCATTTACACGACTGTTGGACGCCAGGGAATATTATCTGGCGCTATCAGTAAGCATCAAAAAGCTGATAATACGCAGGGAACAAAGTTTGCAAAAATAATTGAGGATATCTAAGGACAAAAACCACTCATATTTCAAACACTCTCGTTTATGACATTCTCAAATTTTGTGAAAAATAGACCAACTTCAACAGGCCTTGCAAAGATCATACCTGGACCTTCTTTAAAGGTTTTTTATTACTTTCTGTCCGATAGGTGGTTCAAACAGAAATTTTATGAATGGTGGAAGTTCGTGTGTGCATGTTTCGTTCATTCAATTTTTGACGACATTTTTGGTCAAAAAATTGAATTTCGATGGCAATATTCAATTTTCAATTTTCGAGTTAAAAAATGGAAAATTGAATTTTGATTGCAAATTTCAATTTTTGTTTTGTTTATTACCAGAAATGAACTGAAATTTCCAGCATCATTTTTGATTTTCTAATATAAACTTCTTGCATTGGAAATTGAAAATAATATTTTCAAATACTGAAAATTGTGTAATGAAAAATTGAATTGACAAAACAAAACCGATTTTATCACGTTTTCTTTTCCATGAAAGCAGATTCTGAAAACAAGCAGTGTTTCATCGGTGTACCAAAAAAGAACAAAAAAGTAGAATGTTTTATTGTTTGTTGATGTCTAGTTCCCAGATCTTTTGCAGTGTAATTTCCTTCTGGGTAAATACACTATGACATAAATTTCACGTGGAAAAACTTCCTTTACGTAATATACACTCTTCGGATACTTTTTGGTCTTTGACTGCAAACATAGTCCTGCAGTGTGACTTTTTTATTGAGCAACGTCCTTTTTTATAAGAACAATTTTACAAGAAAACGAGGCTGAAATTTAAGCCAAGACCTAAGAACAAATTACGAACAATCTGAGCCTCAGATTTCTAAAAAAGTACTGATTTTAAATCTATTTTAAGTTCTCAAGTAAAAAATATCGTAAGAACATTTAAGCCTGAAAAATTCAAAAAATTAAGAACAGCCCAGCCTGAGCCAAATTAAACTTACTGGTTCTTATTAAAAAAACTTGTAATTATTTAGAAAGTACTTGATTAATTCTTTAGGATACACGGGACTGTGTTAGGAATGAAATTTCTTCAGCCTCAGTGGCACAACTACCTGTCAATTAAGGGACCTTTGACGTACTGAGTAATCAGAAAGTTTCAAATGACCTAACTCCTTGAGGTAGAGAAAAATTAGACTAACAAAGAAGAGACTGAATAAAGCTATTGTTTCCTTTGTCTTCTTTGTAACTGGTTGTAAATCATTTTCTACTTTCAATTTTTTTATCCGAGACGTCTTTTTTACAAACTGGTTTGGTTTTGTTAAATTCAATTTTTCACGACACAATTTCAGTATTTGAAAATATTATTTTCAATTTTCAATGCAAGAAGTTTATATTAGAAAATCAAAGATGAAACTGGAAATTTCAGTTCATTTCTGGCAAAAATAAAAATAAAATTGAAACTTTCAATCAAAATTCAATTTCCAATTTTTTAACTCGAAAATTGAAAATTGAATATTATCATCGAAATCGAGGGGTAAATCACTTCGAAAAAAGCGTACGAAATGATTTTTGATTTTTGATTTTTTTGTGATTTTTTGATTTTTTTTGGTGATTTTTTGATTTTTTTGTGATTTTTTTGAGATTTTTTTATTCTTTTGTGATTTTTTTGTGATTTTTTGATTTTTCTGTGATTTTTTTGTGATTTTTTTGTGATTTTTGATTTTTCTGTGATTTTTTTGTGATTTTTTGATTTTTTTGTGATTTTTTTGTGATTTTTTGATTTTTTTGTGATTTCTTTTTGATTTTTTGATTTTTCTGTGATTCTTTTGTGATTTTTTGATTTTTCTGTGAATTTTTTGTGATTTTTTGATTTTTTTGTGATTTTTTTGTGATTTTTTGATTTTTTTGTGATTTCTCTTTGATTTTTGATTTTTTTCTGTGATTTTTTTGTGATTTCCTTTTGATTTTTTGATTTTTTTCTGTGATTTTTTGATTTTTTTGTCATTTTTTTGTGATTTTTTGATTTTTTTGTGATTTCTCTTTGATTTTTAATTTTTTTCTGTGATTTTTTTGTGATTTCTTTTTGATTTTTTGATTTTTTTCTGTGATTTTTTGATTTTTTTCTGTGATTTTTTGATTTTTTTGTGATTTTTTTGTGATTTTTTGATTTTTCTGTGATTTTTTTGTGATTTCTTTTTGATTTTTTGATTTTTTTCTGTGATTTTTTGATTTTTTTGTGATTTTTTTGTGATTTTTTGATTTTTCTGTGATTTTTTTGTGATTTTTTTGTGATTTTGTGATTTTTTTGTGATTTTTGATTTTTTGCGTGATTTTTTTGTGATTTTTCTAAGAAGTGTACGAGATTTTTTCGAGTAATTTACCCGCCCTCGCCTCGATGAGATTATGAGGTATGAGCACGCATACCTTGTATGTTGTAATTTTTTTTAATTTAATCGTAGGGCGAGCATGGTTACAATAGCATACTTCTCCTGTTTCTTTATACCTCCATGGTTGCACACCATTAAAAGGATCATTTAAAAAAAATTTATTTGAAATTTTGCTTTTCAGCACTTTATTGCAAAATTTCGTATTTTGCTGATTTCTGCTGACGTCAGCAAAATTTGAAAAAAAAATTGAGCAAAAATGTTCCTATTATTGATATGCAACTTTTGTCCAAATTTCATGTTTATACCATAACTACCATAAGCCAAACTGGAGTTATTCAAAAAATAAGTTTTGCTGACGTCAGCATTTTTTGGTTTTTGTCTAATATCTTTTTTTGGGTGAAAAAAATAATTATGGCACAGCTATTCCAGTGATCTACACTCCAATAGACTTCTTTCGATGTATGAAGTGATATGCTATGACAAGTGGAAACGGTGATAAAAAATTATGGTAAATTTGGACGTGCCTTAATTTGCCTGAGACCAATTTGTGCCTAAGTAGTACCCCACCCCGCCCCGGGCTTTTTTGCTACGAGTTAAAGTGTGAAGTGGGCTCTTGTTATTTTCGCGCCTGATTTTACTTTCAAAAATCGAAAGTGGCCGTCCCTCATGTCAATCAAAGATGGCAGCACTTTTACAACTTTTTTTACACCAAAATAAACAAAAAAGTAATCGGTTTTGCATGTGCTACTTTTTACTACATGGTGATGACTGAAGTGAGTATTTGCTGTAAGGGATCGCATGACAGAGGTGATTTATTTTATTTCTAATTAAATTTTTATATAAGTTTGTTATGTTAACAAGGTTCAAAGTACATGGAACTTGGCAGCAATGTTCAATTTGGAGAGTTGCTAACATTAACAACACCTTGACTGTAAGCCAGAGGGATTTTATAACTTTGGAAATAAACAGAAAGAAACAAATAGGAGTCAACTCTATAAGACACATTTCAAGTCACAATAGAACAGATTTATGTCCTGGCAGCTCATATCAAGCTCAAGTGAAAGATCGTCATTATTTTCTTATGGAGGAGAAGACAGATGAAAGAACATATGAGGTATGCACTTTTTGGTAACCATTGAAAAATTGTTCTTTTTGCATCCCAAAGAATGTTAAAAATGCATGCGGCCAGACTCTCAGAAAGATTCCAGGTTTTTTGAAAATTGCGTCAGGGTTCAAATTATTTTTGCTGGGACAGGGAGATGACAGACTTTCTGAACTTTGAAAACCCAGGCAAACACACATAATCAACTTACCATAAAAACTCTTTCACAAGCTTTAAAGACTTTCAAAACTACTAAAAACCAGGTCAAAACATCAGCCACATGTATTTGTAACAGCCATTTTGTTTCTAAATGAATCTAGATGTTTTCATTTTCATTTGTTTTCCTTTCTGCAGAATCAGCGTTTTCCATAAATTATGCACGCGCATCGAAATTATCAAAATGCGGGCTAAAGTACTGCTAAGTAATACGCCGAAAGCTGACCAATCAGACCGAACCTGCATTGCAGGGAAAAATCTCCCTGCAGGCAAGTTACCTGCACCAAGCGTTAAACAAGCAACAAAAATATCATTAACTAGACTGTGAACAAAGTTTAACACTTGGATTCCTAGGCTACCCATCTGACTGGGGTAACAAAAATTTTCTGGAGTGGCCCAATCCCACTGTACACAGAAATTACATCAGACAATGTATGGTGGGGAGAAGACATTATATGGACAGGTGTCGGGGTATAGTGGTAGTCGACCTTGGCTTCTGTGCAGGGGCCAGGGTTCGATTCCCACTCACAGTAGACAGTAGTTCACTTTGCAAGTGAACGTTCCTTCGCCCCGGTGAACCCATGCCATGTGAGGGGAATTGGGTAGTCAGTTCAAGGTGCTGACGGGACGCTCATTAGTAAGCGTCTATAGTTGCGAGAATAGGCCTCTAAAGCCTCCTGCAACTCAACCAAATAGAAAAAGAAAAAAAAAAAAATGGACCCCATTATGGACTCTTCTAAAAAATTGCTAATTGCATCACGGCACCATGCAGTCGAATTGTATCATGGCTACTGCATGTTTAATTTCACAGACTGGTTATTTATTTGTATTTCTTGAAATAAAATCATTTCATTCATAAGATAACTTTGAAATTGAACATAACCTCATAAGGTCACAGGTGTCACAGACACAGGGCACAGGTCATACAAATTACAGACCAGCAAAACGCTCTTACCATCAACTGACTATCTGACAAAACATGGCAATTCCGCTACCATTTCATCGAACCTCCAAAGTCATTTGATTTGAGTTAATGAACGGCGTATTAAAAATTTTAAACGATTTCTCTTTTGCACCGAGTAGGCTTTTAAATTGAAATCTGAAAAAAATCCGTAGTGGAACACACACAGCA
Organism: Clytia hemisphaerica; assembly: GCF_902728285.1. Lineage (NCBI taxonomy): Eukaryota > Metazoa > Cnidaria > Hydrozoa > Leptothecata > Clytiidae > Clytia > Clytia hemisphaerica. Next base: position 413,453 of record NW_027103529.1, read on the forward strand.
TATCAAAAAGTCCGTTCTTCTGCAGAAAATTGTGAAATCTGTTATATCGCCACTTGGTAACTCGTCAATCAATTGTGTACGCTGGAAAAAAGTCTCTTGAGAAAAAAAGCACAAACAAAAAATGGCGTCAAGGCGTGAACAGCGTGTGTGTGATTAAATTATTAATTACTTCTTCAAGTTATTACTTTTAAAATACTTTAAAAATACATTTGGCTGTGATTATGGGATAGTAAAAGTTTGATCGATAAATTTGAACAACAATTCGCTAAAAAACAAAGAAGAACAGAGAAGAAGGTTAAAAAAGGTTCCAATTTTGGTGATGAAGGCAAATTATGCAGCCGCTATTTTTAAAAGTTCACACAAGCTGACAAACGAAACATGTTGTTGAACTGCTTGATTTCTCAAACCAACCGCTACGATGGAGTCCTGTTGGAGTTTGGCGAGAAATCAGAGGCGATAAGATAAAATGGCCGTCAGAGTTGTCAGAAAGTATAGAAGTTTGTCGAAAAAAAGTGTTTTCATAACAAAACTGACTTCTTTATTTCTTTTAATAATTGGAATAAAAGAGAGCTCTAAATGAAGACATTCTATTGCAAAATAACTCTTTTTGAACAAACCGAATGTTTTTGTTTACATTTTGGATCCTTGAGTTCACGAACATGAGAGAGATGTTGTTTGATTGGAATCCTGTTTTTAAAGTGGTTTTAACTTCAGTTTTTTGCAAAAGAATATACTCAGAGTCTGCATGTTTTTGTGTCCAAATTCGATCTATGTAGAGTGGCTATAGTTTGTTTTGTTGGCATAGCTTTTGTAATTAAGATGTTGTATTTTTCTTTGGCGGACTACATGGAAAAATAGGGTGATTGGAAAATAATTTTCTGTTAGACAATGTTGAATATGTCTTCGTTACTTTTCAGCTTTTAGTTTGGCTCAAAAACATTAAAAAAGCAGCCAAAACATGCTTAGAAAGTGACCCTCAATGGACGCCATCCCTTTGTTTACTATTGTCGTACTTTGGCGGCCATTTTATTTCAAAATTATACTTCATTGCAGAGGTCTCCGTACGGAAAAACTTTTATCAAACAAACAATGCGTACAGAGTGAACTACGCTACGATAATCGTGAGATACACTCTGGTACAGAGTACATCATATGTAAAAGATGGCTAAAGCAGATTTTTGCATAAAAAATTTGTTGGCTCAAAAAACGCATATTTATCTATAAGAATCACTATTAATAAGCATACATTAATGTTCTTAGTCAAATTACTCAATTTTTTTATGAGATAGATGTTTTTTTTTGCTCACAAAGTCTTGAATATGAAAGCATATTTCAAGAACATGAAATTTTGGTTTCTAAAAGTTCTTTTCATAAGAAACAAACAACTAATTTTAATAGATCGTCACTATTTGTGTTCTGAATGATTGTTTAGGTCACGTCACGTAGATATCAATTATAAATGTGTTAAATGCATAACCAGGTAGGTCCATAAAAGTATCACTTGTTTTATGAGATAGATGTTTTATTTGCTCATAAGGGCTTACTCTTGAAGAATGTGTGTGTTTAGACATGACGTTTTGGTTGCTTTGCGTGTTTGTATAGAAAACTTGGCCAAATTCGATATTTATTTATAAGCACATTATCAATTACTTAGGTATTAGCTTTTCTCGAGATTGGCTCTTTGATTCTTTATGATTTTTTGCACAAAGATGCATAACTATAAACCCTCGAATGTGACGGAGCTCGATTTAAAAAAAATGTTTACAGCTAAAAACCAGGTTTTTTGGACTTTGTGAAATATTGGATCATTGTTTTTTTTCAGATTTTTTTGCATGAAAGTAGGTAAAAGATGGCTCAAGCAGATTTTTGCAAAAGAATTTTCAGCTCAAAAAACACATCTTTAAATAAGAATCACTATTAATAAGCATACATTAATGTTCTTATAGCCAAGTTACTAATTTTTTTGATGAGATAGATGCTTTTTTGCTCACAAAATCTTGATTATGAAAGAATATTTCAAGAGCATGAAATTTTGGTTTCTAAACGTTTTTTTATAAGAAACAAACAACTAATTTTAAAAGATCGTCACTATTTGTGTTCTGTATGATTGTTTAACGGTCATGCTCACGTAGATATCAATTATATATGTGTTAAATGCATAACCAGGTAGGTCCATAAAAGTAGCGCTTGTCTTCTTTTATAGGATGCTATTCAACGCCTCAACAACCTTCAAACAAATGCATCGGTTTTGGCAAATATGAAGAAGGAAAAGGAGATTGGGAAGAAACATTTGGAAAGTTTACCAGCAATGAGGAAATTTCTTGAACGTTCAAAAATTGATGTAAATATTGTCCCAGTTTTAAAACTTAGTATAATGACTTTTTTGATATAAACTTATCTTTTCAATACAAAAGATAATTATTATTGACTTACTACAAATCAAGCTTTGACAATAACTATGGTTTCAGTTGCTGGATTCCATTTTTCTTATCAAGCTCTCTTGTTAAGAAGTTTTATTTAAAAAATTTGCTGTACATATCTACAGTACAACTTTATCAAATAAAATATTGGTAGATTTCATAATTATTCTTTACCTTAGGTAAACAAGCTTGACAGGTTGAACATTATTCATGTCAGTGGAACTAAAGGAAAAGTAATATTTTTTTTCGAATGTTTTTGAAATATCTGTATACTGCATTTGTATATCATCTTATCTCGTATATCAGGTTATATAATTTTAAAGCTCTTTTATAAGATTTTTTTTTTTAATCAATTACTCGCAAGACATTTACCACCTCAAAAAAGTTCTTGGAGACGATTCCTGATCGTTAGACTCGACTTGATTTAGACTTGATTTTCTTGAAAACTGCATTCAATAATGCTGCGAGATAGAGAGACTTTTTATTCAAACCTCTCATTTACAGGAGAAAATAGTCTGCATCATACACTCACTGCAAAACAAACATGTGTGAATAGAAGTTAATTTTTGTAAAAAAATCAAAAATAGGCAATGGATTCTCTTATAAAAAACTGCTTATTAGAAGATTCACATGGGCTATAGAAAAACAAAAATAAAATAAAAAAACATCAAAACAAACAGAAGTTAGGTTGGTTTGATGGAGCCACTTTTTGAGCTTTCATAAAAAGCATTGAAGGCATTAAAATTTGAATTACAAAATTAAAGTCTTTTCTCCATAATATATTGAATTATATCAGGTTTTAAGAATCTTTGGACAAATAAAGATAATAAAAAAGACGCTAAATGGTTAAAGAGAGTTGAGAGGGGAAGTATTTCTCCGGGCAATTCTCTGGGGGGGGGGGCGATTATTTGGGGTGCATTTGTCACAGGGGCAATCATCCTAGAATCAAAAATTTTTTTTCTTCTAATTTTCGATTTTCAAACATTCATTGCAACAAGAATAGCGATTTTTGGTATGTGTGTTTTCCTGCAACGGAGACAGCAAGGTTATAATTTTTCTAGATCTTGACCAACTGAGGATGACGGTAAATCAGCACTTTTACCGTCCTTGCGGGGCAGAACTGCGGGTTATTCCAAATCGCTTCAGTCACTTTACCGTCCTCAAAAGCGTAAATACATAAACTCACTAATAACTCATTCACACATTCATGGAAACTGCTGGGGGCTCCTTTAATTGTTTATGTTACAATGCCCTTTTTTACTCTTCTTTGTACTTATCCTGATTTAATCTTTTAATCGTTTTGAAATGTATACTAACAATTATCGCAAATACTAGATACTTTCTTGACAACTTATTGTATTGTTCTTTCTTTTAGGGATCTGTTTGTGCATTCTGTGAAAGTATTCTAAGACAATATGGTTTGAAAACAGGATTTTACAGGTAATTATTAAAAAAAAAAGACTTAAATTTCAGTTTTCTTAGTTTTTTTGTTGATTTCAAAATATATGCTAATCTTTTAAAATTATTCTATGTATGAGCATCAAATTTTGTCGAGGCTCCACTATTTTATTTTCTTGGCACAAAGATTATTGTTATCTTCAGAAAAAACATAATTTTTTATATGCAATAAAAGCCATTTTTACTATTGTGACTCTTAACTTGTTTGAAATTCAACATGTTAGGCTCAACTTTCTTCTCAGATTGTTTTTTGGTGTTATTATTTATAGAATTTGGTGGATTAAATTTAAAAAGGTAAAAAACTCAAGGTATACGAGAATGTTCTGTAAATTTATAGTTAATTTTAAACACTGTATCAAAAAACTTTTTTCTTGCAGTTCACCTCATCTGGTGGAAGTGGGAGAACGAATCAGAATCAATGGAAAACCTTTGGATCGAGATCTCTTCACCAAATATTTCTTTCAATTATATGATAGACTTTCGGAGACTGCAGTAAGAAACATTTTTCTGAGTTAACATATCATTTTGCCTCTATCTTTTTGCAGTCATTTCCAAATTATGTATTAGTACATATGAAATTGTAGTATATTTTGACAAGATTACATAAAACCAACTGAAATGTCTGTTTTTCAAGTTTTAAAATAAATTCTCACTTTCCAATTATTAATCACATTCATATCGTTTAATTAGAACTGATTGGTTGTTGATTATATAATGCAATAACTCTAAAATCGGAAGAGAATCTTGGATTAACCTGACTGGTTTGGGATATTTTGCCCATAGAACATTTAATCTTTTTCGCCTAAGTATGACGCAAAAACAGTGTAAGACCCTCCAATTAAGGTCTTGGGGACCATTCAAAAAGTACGTACGCTCAAAATCGGTGAAAATTGACCACCCCCTCCCTCCTTGTACGCTCTCGTATGCTTTGGCATTACCCCCCCTTTCGCGTACGTACGCTTTTGAAATGACCCCCCCCCCTCAAAAATTTTTTTAGATCGTATTAAACAGTCTATATAAAGGTAAATTAGGGGATTTTGAGAAAAATTAAAATAAGCTCAACTTCTGTTTGTCTTTGTTGATGATATAATCAGAAGATCTAACCAAACTTTGACTGAAATTTCGTTGTATTGAAAAATGTCAAAGCGTACGTACCTTTCTACCTGACCTCCCCCTCGTACGCTTTCGTACGCTTTTGGTAGTACCCTCCCCCTCAGAGCGTACGTACTTTTTGAATGGTCCCTTGGGGATGTGGGCTTGGAAAAGTTGTTAGGCAAAAAAAGAGTCTGCGATTAAGAAAAAAATCAGTACCATGGTCCTAACCATCTCATTATCCCTTTAATATAAAATAATTAAAAGTGTTTAGGGGATTGACAAAGTTCTTGTAACGATTTTGTTTGTTCGTTATATTCGTTCAAGCTAAAAACACGAGAAAAAATTATACAAAGTAACTTGACATATTTACATACATAGGCCTATGTTAGTAGTCGGTTAGTCAGTCAAAAAATATACAAGTCAAAATTGTACAAGCTATAGTCAAAGTCTGAGCCAAAATCTAAGTCAAATAAGATAAAAATGGCACAAAATAGCATGGAAAATATGTACAAGACAGAAATATACTTACAAAATATTGTCGGCAAACTATCCCAAAAACAAATAAAAGACTTGACTTGATAACTAGTCAGACGCTATCAAAGTTGCAGTTTTGTCAAAGTCAGACATGACATTTTCTTACTAAAAGGTCGTCTTTTCTCTCACAGCTTTCTTGTGTCTTGTCAAAGAGAAAATTGTGTCAAAAAAAAGGCGTTCAAAGTTTTCTATATAAAAAGGCAATAAAAAACACTAATTACTCCGGCAGGAGAGCCATCATACCAAATCACTCCGATGGAGAGCAAATTCAATGACGTTATGCACTTGGGAGTTTTAACCAAAACACTCCACCCAACAGAGATTGCGTCTCTCCAAACAACCAGTGCATCCAACAAGCATTTGCCATTTGACCAACAAATCATACAAACGCAGACTGCGTTTCATGTAAAAGTTCTTTGAGTTACCAATGCGATTAACTCATATCAAAGTTCATTTAGTAGAATTTAACACAACAATACCATAATTACAACCAAGCTGGATTTCGAACCACGCTCGTTAAGACCATTTCATCGAAGACAACGATCACTGGACAGCTTCCAGTAATCCTAACCTCCCAACGGCTCGTTTAAAAGTGCTCCCGTCCTTCGTCCTGACGATTGCCACTCGCGTTCTGCCGTCCTCTGATGGAATTACGCTTTGGATTCGTGCCAACGGCCACTTGTGTCTGGCGATTGAGGTGTCCTTGATGACCACAAGGTCTCCTGGCTTCATGTTTCTCGTTTCGCTCGTCCATTTTGACCTTTCGTTAAGCGAGGGCAGGTATTCTTTCACCCATCTTGACCAAAACGTTGCGAGTGCCTTTTGGACTTGCTTCCATTCGCTCCTTAGTCCGGATGCCTCGCTTATGATTGGATAATTTGGTGCGGATTGACCAAGAAGAAAGTGATTTGGAGTCAGGGCTTCGTAATCGTTTATGTCGTCACTAACAGGTGTAATTGGTCGGGAATTGAGGGTTGACTCTACCTCAAGTAATAAGGTGTGTAAAGCCTCCTCATTAAACATTCTGTCACCCACCGTTGCCCTCAGTGCTCTTTTTGTCAGCTTGACCATGGACTCCATGGCACCACCCATCCATGGCGCGACGGGTGGGTTGAACTTCCATTCGATGTTGTTTGCTGAAAGTTCATTAGTAATCCTTTTCTGGTCTAATTTCTCGAGTGCCTCCCTTAATTCTCTCTCTGCCCCCACAAAATTAGTCCCGTTGTCACTTCGGATAACCCTGGGGTTACCCCTTCTTGCCCTGAATCTTCTAAGTGCTAGGATAAAACAATCAGTGGACATGTCACCTGCTAGCTCGAGATGTATACTTCGTGTCGTCATGCAAGTGAACAATGCACCGTATCTCTTTGCTGCACCAGTGGTTCTTCTGGTTCGTCTTCCTTGTTTGATTAGCATTGGACCAAAGTAGTCCACTCCGACATTTTGGAATGCGTGACATCTGGAATCAACTCTTTCAAGTGGTAAGTCAGCCATCAGTGGATGTTTCGTCTTGACACTCTCCTTTTTGCAGAAGAAGCATTTCGTTAATATCTGTCTCACCTTTGATTTTGCGGCTGTGATCCAAAATTTCTCCCTCAGGATGGACAATGTTGCGTTTCTTCCGATGTGATGATGTTTCTCATGTGTATGTCGGATGATGAGTGTGCTGATCGGATGTTCTTTAGATAAGATGATTTGATGCTTCGCTTGGGTAGGTAACAGTGCTTTTGAAAGTCTGCCTCCTACACACAGAAGTCCTTCCATCTTTGTTGGCTGAAGATTCGTCAGTCTTTGTGCGGACAAACTTGCTCTGGATTCTTCTTGAGAAATTCTGCATAGTTCTCGGCTGGCTCTTTGAAGATCATTGGCGGTCAGAATTGACATATCTGTCTCCGAGCTACCGTGTCGTTTGAATTCTACCCATCTCCTTTTCAGTTTCATGATCCATGCGTGAGCTCGTTTGATTTTGTCCCATTCTGAAAACTTCTCCCATCTGATGACATCTGTCGTTTGATCCTCTAATCTCTGGATGCTAGCTGTCGATGTCTCTTTCATGATTTCTTCTGGTAGGGGGTCAATTTTTGCCTCCTCTTCGAATTTGATTAGATCAGGATGTCTCAGAAAAATCAGGACCATTGACCCACTTGTCGATTGGCTTGTCTTCTGGTTTTTCTGTGATTGGTCTTGTCCCAAGATCGGCAGGATTCAACTTGCCAGGTACGAAATTCCAGTCTTGAACATTTGTCTTTTCTCGGATCTCGTTTGTCCTGTTCATCACGTAGGTTGAGAACCTCTTCTCTTCATTACGTATGTATGATAGTACCACCATTGAGTCTGACCACAAGAATGATTTGTCGATTGGAAGTCTCATCTCATTGTTGATACAGTGTTTTATCCTTGAGGCAAGGACTGCAGCTTGAAGTTCTAGTCTTGGAATGGTGTTTCCTTTGATTGGCGAGAGTCTCGATTTTCCAACGATGAGTGAACATGTAACATCTTCGTCCTTGACCGCTCTGAAGTAAGCACAAGAGCTGAATGCCTTCAATGATGCATCTGCAAAAACATGAAGTTCTACACCATCCCTTTCAATTGGAAAACCAAACCATCTTGGTACCTTGACATTTCCAAATTCAGGCAATGTAGACAACCATTCTGTATAGGTATCTAGCAAGCTCTCTGGAATAGGGTCATCCCAACCAACTTTTTCCTTCCACATTGATTGGAGAGTGATCTTTGGTGCAATCAGCAATGGAGCCAAGAATCCTAAAGGGTCGTAAATTGAGCTAAGAAAACTCAAGAGCCCTCGTTTGGTTTTTTGATGTTCCTTCATCTTGATTTTGAAAAAGAATTCGTCCTTGTATGGATCCCACCATACCCCAAGAGTTCTTTCATGAGGTAAATGTTCCAATTCTCGACTGGTGATCTTTGGGGATACGTCCTCCGTAGGCATAGCTTGCAGCAATTTTGGTTCATTTGATAGCCATTTCGTCAACCTAAACTTCCTTCCTTTCACAACTTCTGCGACATTAAAACAAGTCTCTACTGCATCCTCGGTGTTGTCAAACGAGCTAAGGAAATCGTCCATGTAAAATTCCTCAGTCACTGCTTCTGTTACTCTATTTTTATTCTCCTCTGATAGATCTTTGAATGCTTGAACCTCTTTACCTTCCACACGGGTGATGCTGCTTCGTAACGCCCAATTGGCACAACATGGAGAGTCGATCTTACCGAAAAGATGAACCTGCATTTTATATTCCGTGATAGGGTCTGGAGGTTTATCCCTCCAGAGAAAGCGGAGTGCATCTTGATCCTCTTCTGGAACTAAGACTTGGTGATACATTTTCTCAATATCACTGATGACTGCTACTTGACCTCTTCTGAACCTCGAAAGTACGGTGACAAGATTATTTAGCAGGTTCGGACCAGGTAGCAAACTTTTGTTCAGGGAAGTGCCTTTGAAATTTGAGGAAGCATCGAAGACGATTCTAATTTTTCCTGGTTTCCTTGGTTCCAGGACAAAGTGATGCGGGATGTAGTTAATTTTGTTCGAAACTGACTTCGCCTCTGTATCTGACAATTTCTTTACATGTCCCAAAGTGATGTACTCTTCAATCTTTGAGTGGTAGATTTCTTTGATCTCTGGAAATTTCTCAAGACGTTTCTCTGTTGATAGGAGCCTTTTCTCAGCTAGGAATCGATTGTTCTCGAGCTGAACTTTGTCCTTTCTCCACAACATTCCAACTTCACACCTTCCTTCGACGAAATTGGTACCGTTTTCGAGAAGTGTGAGAGCTCTTCTCTCATCCTTCGTCAAGAGAGCAGGTGATAACATTGATGTGGTTGCATAAGACTCTTGTTGCCAAAACCTTTCAACACTCGCCTCCAGTTTCTCGAAAGATAGGAAGTTTGCGGTTACAGATTTTTCAGAAGATCGTCCTCCAAAGAGTGTCCAACCAAAGATAGTTTTTACCGCCATTGGATCATTTTTCGATTTTCCTTTGACAAAATCAAGGTGAAGCAAGGCCTCCGGAGTGTCTGCACCAATGAGAACTTCGACATCTCCCTTGAGAGGCTGGACAATCGATATATCCTTCAGATGATCACAACGTTTCTTTAAGTTTGGTAAGTTGTAAGGTCGCATTCTTACATTCAGGTTGTCGACTACCCAGGCATCTTGAATTGGGATGGCTGAATTGAGATTTTGGGAAGCTGGTGAAATTGTGAAATTGACGGACTTTGATTTGAACGACTGCTTCTTTGTTAGGACGTTTGAAATCCTCATAGTTTGACTTTTTCCAGACAGATTCAGTTTTGAAGCGAGACTCGACTTTATCAAAGTTGTATCCGAACCAGTGTCGAGAAGAGCATTGACTTTGATTTTTATTTCGCCATTTGAAACAGCAATTGGAATGACTTGAAGATAAGTATGGACGTTTGATTTTCCATAGTTGGATTCAATAACTTCGGGTGTGTCATTTGAATCGACGAAGTTGGGGTCATGTAGTGAGGAATGATGGCGTTTCTTGCAATGTCGACAGGAAACTTTTGACTTGCACTCCCGGACAGAGTGTTTTGGTGATAGGCAATTATAACAGCATCGCTTTTCGTTGATTAGCTTCCTTCTATCAGTGATTTTTTTCTTTTGGAACTCGTCGCATTGCCATATCTTGTGTGGTTTTTGGCAAACCCAACAGCTCAATTTCTTGTCGTTGCCAGAATCAATGTAGTTGTTTTGGCTTTCCTTGTTGCCACCTTTCTTATCTCTCCTCTTGTTTTCTTGAGTTGCAATTATATCTGCTATTGGATTGTAGAATTCCTTTAACGTGGCATCTAAGAATGTTTCAAGCTTAAACAGACTTAGATCAGTGTCATCGAAGTCCTTTGATTTCTTGTAAAAGTTCTTCCTCAGGTTGTCTGGCAACCTAATGACCGCCTTCGACAAGTTTTCCGTTGAGTGAATGGCGGAAATATTGCCAATCCTTTTTAACCAAGTCAAGGTGGATTTTAATTGTTGGTGGAACCTTTTCAAAGCTGCTCTATCATTTGACACCAGTTGAGGTTTATCCAGCAGAAGTTTTAGTTTGGCATGGGTTACCACTGTAGCATTGCCAAAGTCTCTCTTTAATGACTTCAAAGCGGTGGCGTAGAATATTCCTGATGTCCCAATGCACTCAACACCTTTTCTTGCTTCTCCTGTGAGGACACTCAGCAGTCTCTCTATCCGATCATTGTCCGTGAATGACAACTTGAAGTGAACTCTTCGACTGAAGTTTTCGATGAATTCAGGCCATTTGGCACTATCTCCATTGAATTTAGTTAGCTCGATAATTGGTAACGTCTTACTTTCAAACTCATAGCGAAGTGCTGCGCTAGCAGTGACAGGGTTGGATAGACCAGCAAGACAAGTCTCTTCTCCCTCAACCAAATCATCAATAAAGTTATCAATAGACTGCAAGAACGTTTTTTGAGGTTTTGTAGCAGCAGTTGGATTTTGGGTGACATATGTACCAGAAGATTGACTCAAGCTATCTGAAAAGGCTACTTTTGATGGTATCTGCCTTAATCGGCGAAAGCTGCTGCGGGACTTCGCTGTCACAGAAGATACCGATGGTGGGGATGGGTTGGGAAATCTGAAATTCTGGATATTCTCTGATCTTGGACTGGAACTTCTTCCATTGAAGTAGCTTGGTGAATGATAACCAGATCCACCACTACCACAACTTCCAGCGTATTCACTTTGAGCACTGTTTTCACTGGATCCTTGACTGCTTGAATAAACACTCGATGCTCGTGTTCTGCCACGAATTTCCCTTTCAACTTCAGCTATCCGGTTCGACTCCCTTCTTTCGCTTTCTTCACACTCCTGGATCTTCTTTGGATCAGTTTCCATTGACATGTATTCTGTGTTTGTAGCTCTAAACTTGAGGTACGTTGTCAACATAGTCTCTTGTAATACAAACGCATTTTGAACATCTCCTTCGTTGAGACAAATGAGAATTTGGTTAATGACTCTTGTGAGGCTAGAAAGCTGGGCTCTTCTGGAATTTCGTAATGATACGAGTTTGTTTAGCTCATACATCTGTGGATCTTCAGCTGGTTGTTGACCTGCAATTCTATTTGATCTCCTCATTGTAACAGTCTTTGATGCAAACAGAATCAGTAGTCAGAGTAGATATGTTCAGGAATGAGCCGGAAAAGACGAACGGTTTTGGAACTGGACCGGAAACAGGCGAACGGTTTTGGAACTGGACCGGAAACAGATGGAACGGAACAGACAATGTCCGGAACAGACGATGACCGGAACAGACGATGACCGGAATAGACGATGACCGGAACAGACAATGACCGGAACAGACAATGACCGGAACAGACAATGCTCGGAACAGACAATGCTCGGAACAGACGATGCCCGGAACAGACGATGACTGGAACAGGCGATGACCGGAACAGACAATGCCCGGAACAGACGATGCCCGGAACAGACAATGACCGGAACAGACGATGACCGGAACAGACAATGCCCGGAACAGACGATGCCCGGAACAGAAAATGCCCGGAACAGACGATGCCCGGAATAGACAATGACCGGAGCAGACGATGACCGGAACAGACGATGTCCGGATCTGATGAAGCCCGGAAATAACTTAGACTTCACCACCCAAATCTTGTTGTTGAGGGGCCCATAGAAACTAAGAGAGGCAGAGAGAGAGGGAAACGAATGCTTTAAGGTATACCTGAACCACACTCCAGTCCAACAATCTCCACCGCTTATCTCCTCGGCGCATCAGAATATTTTCTTGAAATTTTGTTTAGGGGATTGACAAAGTTCTTGTAACGATTTTGTTTGTTCGTTATATTCGTTCAAGCTAAAAACACGAGAAAAAATTATACAAAGTAACTTGACATATTTACATACATAGGCCTATGTTAGTAGTCGGTTAGTCAGTCAAAAAATATACAAGTCAAAATTGTACAAGCTATAGCTCGGGTAAGTTATGGCATGTCTTAAAATTACCATAATTTTTAGATCGCATTAGTCGACAGAAAATGACCAAACAAATGACTGAACATGAAGGGTACTATGATGTAGTTTCTAGCCTGATGTGTAACCTAATTGTTTTTTCGCTGATTTTTGCGAAAAACCGTAAAAACTGATTATTACGTAATAATCGATGACGTCATCAAAACTAAAAATTGAATTTATCAAGAATGGTTTATCCAATTGTCTTCAAACTTTCACCAAAGATGTGTCTTTCTAAAGTCGATCATTTGAAAAAAAACTTTTTTTGAAATTTTGATGACGTCAGCAGAAAATAGGATTTTTCATTTTTCACTAATTTCTGCTGACGTCATCAAAATTTCGAAAAATTTTTTTTTCAAATGATCGACTTTGGTGAGATACATCTTTGGTGAAAGTTTGAAGACAATTGGATAAACCATTCTTGAGAAATTCAATTTTTAGTTTTGATGACGTCATCGATTATTTCGTAATAATCAGTTTTTGCGGTTTTTCGCGAAAATCAGCGACAAAACAATTAGGTTACACATCAGGTTAGAAACTACATCATAGTACCCTTCATGTTCAGTCAATTGTTTGGTCATTTTCTGTCGACTAATGCGATCTAAAAATTATGGTAATTTTCAGTTTTTGAGACATGCCATAACTTACCTGAGAGTCAAAGTCTGAGCCAAAATCTAAGTCAAATAAGATAAAAATGGCACAAAATAGCATGGAAAATATGTACAAGACAGAAATATACTTACAAAATATTGTCGGCAAACTATCCCAAAAACAAATAAAAGACTTGACTTGATAACTAGTCAGACGCTATCAAAGTTGCAGTTTTGTCAAAGTCAGACATGACATTTTCTTACTAAAAGGTCGTCTTTTCTCTCACAGCTTTCTTGTGTCTTGTCAAAGAGAAAATTGTGTCAAAAAAAAGGCGTTCAAAGTTTTCTATATAAAAAGGCAATAAAAACACTAATTACTCCGGCAGGAGAGCCATCATACCAAATCACTCCGATGGAGAGCAAATTCAATGACGTTATGCACTTGGGAGTTTTAACCAAAACAAAAAGTCTTATCTTATACTTCTTTCAATACTTACAAACATTTTTTTCAGGTTGAACATGACGGTGTTATGCCTGGATATTTCCGTTTCCTGACGTTAATGGCATTCCATGTTTATTTGCAAGAGAATGTAAGAAATATTATTTTTCTGTTTTTACTGAGGAGTCTGTACTGAACGGACAAAAATTGTGTCAAGATGTCCTCAAAAAGTGTAGTAAATGGGTACTAAAATACCATTTCTCTGAAATGGGGTGGAGGTATGCAAAGAATTATCGAAAAACTCTTTTAGTACTCACATATTTATGTCTGAGATTTGCACTAGATTAATTTCATTACATGTTTTTAATAGTTGGTAATAATTTTTGTTGATTTAATTCTAGGTTGACGTCGCTGTATTAGAAGTTGGATTGGGTGGAACTTACGATTGTACAAATGTCATTAAGTAATTTTATTTGTGTCTAGTCTTCTGATTAGGTGATCGATATTGCCCAATTTAATACCAAAAGACTAGGTTTAAGTCAAAGATAGATATTACTCGATTATCAAACATCCAAAGCCAAAACTATGATCACATCGGCTTAGAAAACCTCACAAAAATGTTTTTTACTTTGTTTCAAAAAGGTACTTCCATGCTGAAGTTTAAATCACATAGGGTCAATATTTTGAAAAAGAAGCTTCTTTCAATAATTTGTGTTACAAAAACTGAAAGTGGAAAAAGGCTGTTATAAAAACTCAATGTTTTGATAAAGATTTTTTCTCTCAGCACACCGATAGTTTGTGGGATCACCAAACTTGAAATTGATCACGCTGCAGTGCTTGGCAAAGAAATTCACCAGATTGCTGCTCACAAAGCTGGCATCATGAAGGTACAAAAAACTTTTGTTCCCAAAAGCAGAATAAATAATTTATTTTCCAATAAAGATTCACGATCTATCGTCAATAATTTAGCTTCGAATAATCTCTTGTGAAAATAGATGAAGATATTTTGGCAGGACGGTTAAGATCAAAGATTCCTCAAAAACAGCACCTACCATTAAAACTCTTATAATATATAAAACATTGCTGTTTTAACACGTAACCCTTAACGGCGCCGTCAGCTTTTGAGGAAACTGTTTGGATTGCCGACTAGTCAGCTCTGACACTTGATATGCTTCCTCCTATTAAGGGAAGCGCGATCTAGTCAAGTAGTTACAGAGATCAGTGACTCAACCGCAGAGACTTGGAGAAACTTCTCTAAAATGGAATAGACCTTTCCTGGTTTGTTTTAGAGACGACTTGAAAATTTTTCCCTTGTAAATTCACTACCAGTCCCCTAAAAAGTAGACTGTGCCATGGTTGAGGTGTTTTGGAATGTAATCGTTAAAATGTATGTAAAAAAGACCCATAATTTTAACTTTCTCTGTTTTCACTAAAATTATATGTAAAATTGTTTATTAAAATTATATCGTCAAATAATAGTTAAATATAATAAATTAATTTATATCTATAAAGTTCATTTCCACAAAATTAGGTTGTATGTAGAAGTCAATGAGAGAATTGGTATAGAAGGTTTCAAATAATACTTTGAAATTTTTTTAGCAATATGTGCACTCAATAAATTAATAATGACGCATAAAAAGCTTAAATAAAGTACTTGACAATTCATCAGCTGAAATTGAAACCAAGTGAAGTTGGCAAAAACTTTAATATCTTCGAAAAATTCGAAAATCTGAAAACAAGGAATAAAAAAATCGTTAAAATGTATGTAAAAAGACCCATAATTTTAACCTTTCCTGTTTTCACAAAAATTATGTGCAAAAGTGTTTATTAAAATTATATCGTAAAATTCGTTAAATAAGTCAAATAATAGTTAAATAAAATAAATTAATTTATATCTATAAAGTTCATTTCCACAAAATTAGGTTGTAAGTAGAAGTGTCAATGAGAGAATTGGTATAGAAGGTTTCAAATAATACTTTGAAAATTTTTTTAACAATATGTGCACTCAATAAATTAATAAAGACGCTTAGAAAGCTTAAATAAAGTACTTGACAATTCATCAGCAGAAATTGAAATCAAGTGAAGTTGGAAAAAACTTAAATATCTTCGAAAAATAATGTGCAAGAGTGTTTATTAAAGTTATATCGTAAAATTCATTAAATTAGTAAAATAATACTCTACTCGTCAATAGATTGCATAAGTTTTTGATACCCCTTTTTTCAGGTGTTTTTACGCTTTTAAACTAAGTCTGTCTCAATATAATTTCACAGGGAGACTAAAAGGCTGTAACTTTTAATAGAATACGAACTAGATAGTGATTGACTTTCAAAACCATTAAAAACAACAAAAAGTGCCCTTGTTCAATTCAGCCAGGGAAGATTTCGGCCGTAATTTTTGACTGTATAAATATATTTTGATTTTTTTTTCACATTTAGGACGGTCTATAAAGATTGAGGAGTTTCTGGTATAAAAATTATAAGCCTTATATCTTCTTCTTCATTGTTTATCTTCATAATATTCCACTCGGGATTATCTTTTTAACGAGCCCAATACCGGTATGTAGTTCGTATTCTATTAAAAGTTATAGACTTTTTTGTCTTCCGCTGCAGATTATTAGGAGACAGACTTTATTATTTCAGCTTCATCATTCACGGCCAAAACGAAAAAACATAAAAAAACAACTCACGTTCTTGTAAAAACCGTTGAATAACTTTTTGAATTTTGAATTTTCTCCTTTTCTTTTAGCCGGATCGACCAGCAATTACCATTGAGCAAGTTAAAGAAGCAGAGGATGTTTTGTTCGAGAAATCAAAGGAAATCAAGGTATGATACTGGGACTAAATTCAGATAAAAAATTTCAAATAATATACAAGCCACGACAGCTGCAGTTAAATTTTTCTCGCTTCGCTCGCTTTAAATGTCTTCTAACTTTCGACGATTTCAAGAGCTTTGATGTCAAAATAGAGAAGTTAAATTAAAAACACTACACGAGATTCTTCAGGCAATGCCGGTAAAAACATGCAGTATTTTTTATTTTTATGTTTTATTTGAGATTTGTTCTTTTATGAATAAAGATATTTTTTTGTTTTGAATTTAAAAAGAATTCGAATGTCAATAATCAAATAGTGTCGTTAATGACATTCGAAAAGATGTAAAAATGAGAGAAGAAAGAGCGGACAAGCAAAGGCATAAATTGAAATTGCTTAATGTAGATGGGGCTTTAATTTTAAAATAAAGGCCGCACTCGAAGTCTTACCTATGCTCTATCAGGCTCTGTGCCGAAAACGAAAGTAACACACGGACAGACAGACAAACAAAATGACATGCAGACTACGGCTATTAATATATAGAAGTTGAAACGATTAAATTTACAAACAATTTCATCAGTTCTAATGCAACACAAACCTTTAGATATTATAAATCTTTAGGTATTATAAGTCTTCAGATATTATAAATCTTAAGCTATTATAAAATAAATGTTGCGAAGCTATTGAACAAAAAAAGTGTAAAAAATACAACAAATGAACAAAGTGTAAAAGAATTCTTTTCAAACCAAGCTACTAACCCTGAATGGTACTGAATTATGTGTATTGCTGGTTGGGCAGGTGGGAGGATTCGGTAGCTGAGAACGTTCTATTATATGTAGTGAGTCATCTTGTTGTTATGACATTCGATCGATTCTGATTTCCATGTTCTGCAAATTCTCTTGTTTGTTAATCCAAGCATTCCATACAATGCCATTTATTTTACTAGGATCTTTATAAGGAATATATTGCCCATTTGGGTAAAACCCTCCACAGCTACTATACCAAAAACCTCCGCTTAAGTCTTGGTATGCTGCACAATTTCCTGACTGAAATTGGTCGTTGTCACGATCAAAAGTCGTAAAACGATTGCCGTTGTAAAGAGCGTTTTGTCCGAAAGTTGGAGCTGTTGCACATTCCAGTCTATAACTGTCCGATTCGGGTCCTACACGAAAGTTTGTGTATGATGCGTGCCCCTTTGCTCCATTAAAATTTTTTGCCCAAATATAAATCTTGTAACCAATACCTCGGTTTGTCATTTCGTGGATAATTTGATTACCAAGCCAGAATTCATTTTCTTCCATTTTACCGAAACCTTGTTTATATTCTTGCCATGTTCGTTGAAAATCGACCGTCCCCCCTGCTTTAGTTCGTTTTTGGAGTAGCGTCCAAGAACCAAAACATCGGACCTTTAAATTATCAAATAAAGTTCATTCTTTTTTATTAACTTATATTCATATACATACAACAAATACTTTGACAAAGTTATAACTGAAAGCTTATGATGCAAATGTCAAATTTAGCCCTATTAGCCCGGGGGATAGAATATACCACGCTGGTGTTCTTTTGTGTATATCTCTGAGGAAAGATTCTGGAGCGAAACTTTCTGACGGACTTTTATTTTAATAAAATCTTATTAAGGATATTAAGGCAAATTTTTAGGGTCGTAGCCTGGTCGTAGGGCGTCCAGATCAGGCTTAATGACTTGATTGTGAAACATGACATAAAACCCAGCTAAAATCGCCTTAATAAAACTCAAAATTTTAAGATGCCGATAATTCCTGGACTATTTATTTAACCATATTCAAACTTTGATACGTGATAGGTATTGACGATGTGAATTAAACAAATTCATAAAAATGAAAAATGATGACGTCATTATTTATTTTAAGCATGGATTTTAACAAAAAAAACTTAATGGAAATACAAAAAACCGGTTATTGTGTTAAAGAAACACCTTCTATCTTTCAGAATCTTCAAACAAAATCTGACTATCTTTAATTGGTTCGACCACATTTTTGTGTAAACCATACATTTGGGCTTTTTTCTGACAGGTGGGAATTTTGTGATAACGTCATAGCTTTTTGATGAATGACGTTAACAAATTATTTTTCTTCCCGGAGGTGCTGTGTCATTATAGAGAACATCTGTACCAATTTTTATGGGCATAGCTCTTCTAGATAAAAGATAATCGAGGGTGGTAGATTTTCCGCCCCAGGCTACACAACTCCAAAAAGCTTGGGGTTGATAGGGTTAAACGTCAGTTTTCTCTCGGAAGGCTTAGAAAAACACCTGTTAAAGACATCGCTTGAAAAGCTTTAAAACTTTCTGTTGCAATATACTGGCTAGTCATTAAAATTGTCTGAGAACACAAGAAGGATGCTTATTAGCCATTACTTGTAGCTGACAAGTAGAGCATTCAACTATATCTCACCTAAAAGTGTGAATTTAACCCCCTGTCAGGTTTTGCTATAAAGGGAATTTCAGCAAAGTGAAAATTTAAGTCTTCGTTTGTAGGACTTGTAAAGTTT
Source organism: Clytia hemisphaerica (assembly GCF_902728285.1). Lineage (NCBI taxonomy): Eukaryota > Metazoa > Cnidaria > Hydrozoa > Leptothecata > Clytiidae > Clytia > Clytia hemisphaerica. Next base: position 432,345 of record NW_027103529.1, read on the forward strand.
CATGTTGTTTGTGTCATTTATAAATCCGTTCAAACTGAATGTATATTTTTAAATGTACCACATTAACCTTACCTTTACCAGTCTTGAAGGCAGTGCTATTTCTCTTGTTACATAAACGTCTCCATGTTGATGATTGTGTTGCCAATCCCAGCAGTCCTTGTATTCTAAGTAACACTGGGCATGTTCCATAGTACCGTTCGAAAATTTCACCTCGTAAAGGTCATTCTTTCGGTAACCGGCTTTGTAGTAATCAGCACAGCTATTCAGATTGACATAAATTGAATAAAACGTTACTCCGGTAACTGAGGATATGGCCATGTTTAACATACGAACTGACCGATCGTAGAATTGACATATGAAACCACCGCTGCCATCAGGTTTGGTTTTGATTAAAAAAGCCATGCATCTTTGGCTGTAAGTGCAAATACTGAAACATCTTTGTTGTCCATGGTGAACATCCACAATGTTAAAAGGTGTTTCTTGTGGAACCTGTTGACCGAAATTGTTGAATGTTTTCCCAGCTATGATTAAATGGATGAAAGTCGCAAAAATGATCACTTTTTGTTGTATCATTTCCATGTTTGTCTTTTAGAGAATAGTATTGGTGTTTTCTAGAAAGTCTTTCGAACAATTTAATGACAAATTTTCACACTTCACACCAAAGAAATGTTTTTTTTATGAGAGTTTCTAAATTTAGGAAAATTTTCATTCTCTGATTTTTTTTTTGCGTTAAATTATTTATATTCTAGGATATACTACTTAAAATTTTCATTATCTGATTTTTTTTTTGCGTTAAATTATTTATAATCTAGGATATACTACTTAAAATTGGGAATAAGCTTTGACAGTTGAATTTAGTCAATTGACTGTTCTGATTTCGGAGTTTGAATGTTACTAAGCTTGACAACCCGCGGTTCTTTCGTAATAGACCTTTCCCAAAACCCACAAAATATTAATTCTGTATTAACTTCTTTTTTTTATTAGCTTTTTTTTTTAAGAATTATGTGAATCCATTTCATCCATGGATATTCTTAACTTTTTGGTCGAAATCATCATATAATATTCTTAACATTATTCTTAAGATTGATTTTTAGATTTTACCAGCCATAGTCTGTAAAACAGAATACTTTCTAATGTGTATGGCATGAAAAACAAAAGAATACAATGTATTAAACAGCTATGTAAAGTACAAAGTAAATGAAATAGAAATTTATCAAAGTAAAAATATATTCATAAAAAAAATTGAAAATTTCATTATTCAGCTATAAAAGATAGCATCTTAAAGGTCAACCAGTATTTTTGGGGCCCTAGAATCAGCATTGACAAAATCGAAAATCGAAAATTCTAAATATGATTAACAGCAAAAAATCTTGGAATTCTTTTCCTACGAGCATGACTTTATAGTTTATAACAAAAGAATTCACATTATACATAAAGATCTTTGCTGAATTTGCAAAAACTGCAAATTCTGTCATGTTTTTGCGAAATACAGGAGAAAAAATAACTTTGAAGCTTAATATTTTCAGTTTCAGTGTTAAAGGGACATAGAAGTAGTAAAATGTAAACATTGCGCAAACCACTTGTCATTAAAGAGAACAAACAATTAAAATCACGTGTCCAAAACAAACTTGTAAAACAATTGAAACAATCAAAATCACCCATATTTGTTTTTATTTTTTATTTTGGCATGTGACTTGATTTTGTATCCCGCTGCATATACGGTACATATACGGTTTGTTTACAAATTTCATCAGTACTTTTATGTCCCTTTTTAAGCTGTTTTTCTAAACTTTTCACAGCATATTCCATACATAAATGGAAATATTTTCAAAAGAAATTGGCTTTCAGAAGCTTAACCCTATTCATACTAGGCTTTTAGGGGCGGTTCAAAACTAGGGGGGCTTTTCCTGTACCACCCCTTAACTTTTGATCTAGTGGGTCGTTTTGGATGAAATTTGGCACACAAGATCCTTGTCACATAAGGTAACTTTTGACAAAATTGTTATAATGACGTCACTCATCATACCCAAAGTGAGCAAAAACTGAAAATTTCCTTTGTTCTTATAAATAGCTATTGTATTCTAACAAAAGTCCAAAATGTTCATTTTTATCCTAAATATTCAATAAATTGCGATTTAAACGATATATTTGACACAAAAAATAAATTTGTATTGGGACAGTGTCAATTTTTGTGACACCTTACTATCAGAAATGTCATCAGCTCAAGGTGTGAAAATTTTTAGGTGTAAATTGTTTTTTATTTTGAAGTTAAATAAAAGTTAGGAATTTAAAGAAAATTTCATGGCAGAGGTTCTATTATTTCAGGAGCTATTACCATTAATTTGACCTCCGAACAGAAACAGCCCCCCTAGTACGAATAGGGTTTAGGGTTTTCTACGTACGGGAATAAAAGGAGCTTATTTTTAGGCACTGTCTTCATGCTGAGTCAGATAAATTAAAGCTACTCTTTTTATGCAACTATATCCTACAAACAAGTGAAAGATCGAAAGTTGTTTCGAGATGTGACCTCACATTCTATTGCTTTTGTAAACAAAAAATAGCAAAGTTGATTTCGAGCAAATTTACAATCGAATGTTTTGACCATAAGATAGAAAACGTTCTATTTATTAATTATAAACACAAAAAACATTCGAAAGAGTATCCGTAAAAATCCCTTTGTTGGAGGAATGTTTTTTTTATTCAATGTATTTTCGTTTTTTCAAAACCTTTTTCTAATCTTATGGATAATGCTTATGGAATGAACGTTTAAGACATGTCTTGAATATCCAAAAAACGTTGAAAAGTTAATTTGATAGTTTGATTATTTTGATTTTGTCCTTAAACTTCGTCTCATCTTATAATTTTACTTGCACTTTTAATAACCTAATTTTTATTTATTTTTAGAACACTAAATAATTACTGATGATGATATTAATATATCGAAACATGTTTAAAAATGAAAATAAACCAGCTGCGCTGGAAGCTCCGGCTTTAGAGATTAAAAGATGTGAAAGATGAGCTTGTTGAGTTAGTTGTGTTCGAACGTTCGAACTACTAATCAGAACAGATCAGAAAGCAAAGCAATAAATCTATTGCAGAGCGAGTATGAGAAATAATCTTAACGAATAAATAAACCAGCTGGAAGTTTAGCTCTTCTAAGTGATTACACATGCACTTTCTTGCTTAAATAACCAAGCCCATCCCCCGCCCACTCATCTTCAACTAAAAAGTTCGAAATTGGAGCTAAAGGAGATAAACATTTAGAAGTCAATATTATTATAGTTTATAACAAAAGAATTCACATTATACATAAAGATCTTTGCTGAATTTGCAAAAACTGCAAATTCTGTCATGTTTTTGCGAAATACAGGAGAAAAAATAACTTTGAAGCTTAATATTTTCAGTTTCAGTGTTAAAGGGACATAGAAGTAGTAAAATGTAAACATTGCGCAAACCACTTGTCATTAAAGAGAACAAACAATTAAAATCACGTGTCCAAAACAAACTTGTAAAACAATTGAAACAATCAAAATCACCCATATTTGTTTTTATTTTTTATTTTGGCATGTGACTTGATTTTGTATCCCGCTGCATATACGGTACATATACGGTTTGTTTACAAATTTCATCAGTACTTTTATGTCCCTTTTTAAGCTGTTTTTCTAAACTTTTCACAGCATATTCCATACATAAATGGAAATATTTTCAAAAGAAATTGGCTTTCAGAAGCTTAACCCTATTCATACTAGGCTTTTAGGGGCGGTTCAAAACTAGGGGGCTTTTCCTGTACCACCCCTTAACTTTTGATCTAGTGGGTCGTTTTGGATGAAATTTGGCACACAAGATCCTTGTCACATAAGGTAACTTTTGACAAAATTGTTATAATGACGTCACTCATCATACCCAAAGTGAGCAAAAACTGAAAATTTCCTTTGTTCTTATAAATAGCTATTGTATTCTAACAAAAGTCCAAAATGTTCATTTTTATCCTAAATATTCAATAAATTGCGATTTAAACGATATATTTGACACAAAAAATAAATTTGTATTGGGACAGTGTCAATTTTTGTGACACCTTACTATCAGAAATGTCATCAGCTCAAGGTGTGAAAATTTTTAGGTGTAAATTGTTTTTTATTTTGAAGTTAAATAAAAGTTAGGAATTTAAAGAAAATTTCATGGCAGAGGTTCTATTATTTCAGGAGCTATTACCATTAATTTGACCTCCGAACAGAAACAGCCCCCCTAGTACGAATAGGGTTTAGGGTTTTCTACGTACGGGAATAAAAGGAGCTTATTTTTAGGCACTGTCTTCATGCTGAGTCAGATAAATTAAAGCTACTCTTTTTATGCAACTATATCCTACAAACAAGTGAAAGATCGAAAGTTGTTTCGAGATGTGACCTCACATTCTATTGCTTTTGTAAACAAAAAATAGCAAAGTTGATTTCGAGCAAATTTACAATCGAATGTTTTGACCATAAGATAGAAAACGTTCTATTTATTAATTATAAACACAAAAAACATTCGAAAGAGTATCCGTAAAAATCCCTTTGTTGGAGGAATTTTTTTTTTATTCAATGTATTTTCGTTTTTTCAAAACCTTTTTCTAATCTTATGGATAATGCTTATGGAATGAACGTTTAAGACATGTCTTGAATATCCAAAAAACGTTGAAAAGTTAATTTGATAGTTTGATTATTTTGATTTTGTCCTTAAACTTCGTCTCATCTTATAATTTTACTTGCACTTTTAATAACCTAATTTTTATTTATTTTTAGAACACTAAATAATTACTGATGATGATATTAATATATCGAAACATGTTTAAAAATGAAAATAAACCAGCTGCGCTGGAAGCTCCGGCTTTAGAGATTAAAAGATGTGAAAGATGAGCTTGTTGAGTTAGTTGTGTTCGAACGTTCGAACTACTAATCAGAACAGATCAGAAAGCAAAGCAATAAATCTATTGCAGAGCGAGTATGAGAAATAATCTTAACGAATAAATAAACCAGCTGGAAGTTTAGCTCTTCTAAGTGATTACACATGCACTTTCTTGCTTAAATAACCAAGCCCATCCCCCGCCCACTCATCTTCAACTAAAAAGTTCGAAATTGGAGCTAAAGGAGATAAACATTTAGAAGTCAATATTTCCAAGTTCTTATAAATTTATTTATTTCTAAACTTGCCAATATCGAAGCAATGATGCGCGGTTGATTTGATTGTCCAGATAAAATTTCGTTAATGGGATAAACTTTCGCGAGGATTTAATTTCACGATTGGGCCTACCCGCGAAATTTAAAAATTTTGCAGGGACTTAATTTCGCGGGTGGCAATATTTTCACGATTTTGTGACTTAACTGTCAAATCGTGCATTTTGGTTGTTGAAATACACATTATTAGCACTTCTTTGATGCCAGTAAACATTCAAAAAGTATTTGTTTGACAAATTTTGAGTTTTGTTTAGAAATATTTCGCGGCTGAGGCCTTTCCAAATTTCCATTGTCATTGAGACTTAATTTCGCGGATGACACCCAAATCCGCGAAATCAGCAAAATTTAATCCCCGCAAAAGTTTATCCCATTAAGCCACGGGTTTTTAGCTAAGCATTATTTTTCCTGCTGGGATAATACTTGGAGAAGAGTAGGATAAACCAAATAAAATGGTTCAATAGTGTGTATGTAATAAATAGTGTTTTTTTATAAGCAAGTGTATGCCTCTTGGTCAGGCTCGTGTATGCTTAAGTTCTCAAAGCATCCAGGCATAGTTTATGCTTATTATATGCTTAAGAATTATGCTTATTATTCACCCCAAACCAAGTTTTTTAATGAAATTTCAGAAATTTTGTAAAAAAATTGTTCAGATTTTGGGAGCAGTAGAATGTAGCTAGCCATGGAATGTCTTATTTTTTACTTGACCTCTACCAAACCAGGTAAAAATGAAACAAAAACAGATAAAAATGACCACTTGAAAAATATTTTAAGCTGACATATATGCTCATGTTATGCTTAGGTTCTGCAAATCTGAGCCTTCATATGCTTATAAGCGTTATGCTTATAAAAAAAAACATGTATTTGGAAAAAACATGTTTCGCGTTTGAAAAATGTTCAAAAGGAACGGTCGCCACAGCCAATGAAATTACGACAAAGTCCAAAAAATATCATTTTCAGTTATAACACTGTGAAAATTTCTCCGATCTTGTTCAAATTTACGCAGGAATTGTGTTTTAGTATCCTTTACTGAATTCTCATAGTGATATGTTTGTAAAAAATCTGTGTCGGGTTTGAAATATCAAAAGGAACGGTCGCCAGCCGCGACGAAATTACGACAAAGTCCAAAAAATATCATTTTCAGCCATAATACTGTGAAAATTTCTCCAATCTTGTTCAAATTTACACAGGAATTGTGTTTTAGTATCCTTTACTGAATTCTCATAGTGATATGTTTGTAAAAAATCTGTGTCGGGTTTGAAAAATCAAAAGGAACGGTCGCCAGCCGCGATGAAGTCCAAAAATGATAATTTTCAGCCATAACACTGTCTGACTGTGAAAATTTCTCCAATCTTGTTAAAATTTACACAGGAACTGTGTTTCAGTATCCTTTTTGTAATTCTCATAGTGATATGTTTGTAAAAAATCTGTGTCGGGTTTGAAAAATCAAAAGGAACGGTCGCCAGCCGATGATGAATACGACAATAACAAAGTCCAAAACAGGATCATTTTCAGCCATACATAACACCACAAAAAATACTGTGTATCACTGGCTGTGTGTTTGATGAAAGTTTCATTGTCAAGTTTGAAAATCCAAAAGTCCCACCACCAATCATATCATCATGAAAAATGACCAAAAGTCCAAAATAGATCATTTTTACAGCATAAAATCATGAGAAACACACGTATTTGAATTCAGTATACAGTAGCAGTACAACGTACAACGCACCATCAAACTTCTCATAAATCATGTCCAACACATCATGAATAAGGATGAAAATGATCAATTTTTCACTGAGATTTGCCAGTATTCACAGCTCACTAGTCCACGACCTTTCGATAGCCATCTTTTTCTAAATACTTTTCGGCCAATCAAATCACAGTATTATCGGAATCAGTGATCCGTTTTTGTTAAATCGGAATATATCATCGGATTAGATAAACAGACAAAAAATGTCTTGACGATTGTCGGAAGAGAGAATTAAAGGCTCCTAGGCCGGAGCAATTAACATTACTTCTGTCAAGTTCGTTCGACTATTGCTATTGACTTATTATTTCTAATCTTCTCGCACTTGTTTTTACTACATCGATCAGCATCATCGTACCTTTCAATCAAAATAAAACCTTTAATTGAGAAGTCGTTAAATCAAAATTGTCATTTTGAAAATTTCTAAATTTTCAGTTTGGACTTTACATCATCGGAAATCTTGAAATATTTTATGAAAATCATAAATTTTACATCCATCTGGTTGTACATTTGGCAAATTCGAGGGAAAACAAAACTATGTTCATAGTCTCTGCCCCTATTACCACTGAGCTTAATTTGATTTTTACTACACCTACGGTTTGGGGGCCCCAAACCTGCGTTTTAACAACCAGGGGTATACTGTAAAACCCTAGTCATATTTCCAAACTATGGTCAAAATTTTTTGTTAAAGAGATGTCGAGAAATCGCACGTTTCGGGGGCTGTTAGAAAAGAGCTACCTATCTACGCGATTGAAAAATATTGTTGAAATTTAAAATTTTGAAAAAGAGCTTTCAGGAAATAAAGTAGAGATGTTAAAGTTTTACATGCAGCAAAAATTTTTGTAAAACCTCTTTTCTCAAATCTACCTCGTAGATCGGGTATTAGCAGATCAAATTTTCTTGATTGGGGAAATTCCCTTTTGTTAATGTTAGAGAAATTTCTTACATTTCTCGGTATTTTTGGAAACTTTCACTCGCGAGTCTCCGGAATTTCTTTTTTTTTTTTCAAATGTTCCCACTACAAAAACATTAATCATGCACACTATTTTATTTTCCAGACATCACTTTATCGAATTCCCAAACTGAAAGATTTTCAGGAAAATATCGAAGGTAAAATGGCAGTTATTTTTATTGTAAATTTTGAAAAATAAAGCTTTCCATTTTCCCTTTTATGTTTTAGAATCATTTTAGTTTGATTTTCTGAGAGTTTCTAGTATTGGCTTATTTTGATTATACCATACAAAGTGAACTGTGGAGCTTAATTTAAAGCATTTAAAAATCAACAACTTATTTTGTGATCAGATTTCGGTATCAAAGGACATCACCAGGAAGTCAATGCTGTCATGGCAATACAACTTGCACGTGTTTGGTGCTACGAAAAACAAGATATATGTAAGCCATAATTTGAATTTCTTACACGCTTTTTTATAAGAACAATTACAGTACATACAACAAACTATTAAAAACAAAACACGACAAGTAAGAACTATTTTAGAACAAAGCTTCACATAGAATAACTGGATTTTAGACATAAAGGGTTAGTTATTGGTTATAAAACAATCTGAGGCTCATAATGCCAAAGAGGTGACAGGAACTGAGTCTCACAAGACTTATTTGTTTTAAAAAGAAGTGTTCGCCTAACCTGTATGAAAGTATGCATTGGTCACACTAACATACTCGTGTCATTAACACTCACCCTTCCTGAAAAGTCTTTCAAAGCAAGTAAATTTGATCATTCTTGTAAGTGTTCTTCATTGTTTTTGACATTCTTCTTTGTCGTCGGTCTAAAGCAGTTCTAAAACTGGTTCAAGAATCATGCTTCACTTTGTCGGTGTTTTGTTTTCTGTTCAGTACAGCAACGATGTCCAGAGAAGGTTGAAGAATTGAGAAGTATAATCACTAAGTCGCCTTATGAAAATGCAGATGACGAGTCACGTCTTGGTGCTTTCAATTTGCCACCATCATTTATACAGGGTAATCTGGATTCATTAATTTTTCTGGTCTTTGTAAATTGATTGATTTTGTTGGTACTCGGATAATAAACGTGCGTTAGGGATGACTGGCTGAAGGTTTAGACGAATGCCTCAGCTTGGAAAAATGTGAGCTATTGTACATAAAACATAAGAAGAAATGTTAAAAAATATGTATAGATACACTCTTTTTTATAATAAGCATACGGGGAAATCGGGTTAGGCTCAGTGTGCTTTAGCTAAATCTTATTTTCAGTCTTAATTTATGCTCAGTTATAATATGCTTAAACTTCGTTCAGTGTCTCGCAAGCTGATCGCAGTATAAACCATCGCGTAGACGGTTCTAATGAGACGACTCCTTAAAGTAACTTTAAGTAATGTATTTTTAACCTTGTGATTTTTCGAAAAATATAATTTATGATTCGCTCTACGAAGTATTGAGCACTTTTTTAATGGTTGTCCAACCAAGATGTTATAACTCTGCTCTATGATATTCTTTAGGTTTGGCAGAAGCAAAATGGTTAGGACGTTGTCAATATTATAGAAAAGATGACAATTTCTCATATTTTTTGGATGGTGCTCACACTAAAAGTAGTGTAGAGGTATGAGATATTCACTGATCACAGAATGTTTTTTCAATGTCCATTTAACGTTATGTGGATAACATGTACGTTAGTTACTGTTTAGTTTAAACGCTGTTAAGAGCTCGTCATCTACCAGCCAGAAGACAGAGAAAGAAGCCTAAAAGTAGAAAAAATGAGATATCAGTAGACGGCTCTAGACAAAATCTTCGAGAATCAATTTGATGATCCTTTTTGATTTCATTTGAACTCTGTTAGTATAATTCTAACGGAAGTTTTTGTTTGAGTCCAGGCTAGTCGTCAAGCTCGATTAGATTGATTAAATCTTCTTTGTTCCTTTTTAGGCTTTCACTTCATGGTACCAGGAAGTTTCTGGAAAATATTGTGAAGGATTGTGAGAATTTTTTAAGATTTTAGATTTTGGGGTTCTGAAGTATCATAAGTTTTGGCTTATTTTGTCAATTCTTCAAGTGTAAAAGACAATGAGAGAAATAATCATTTCAAAATGACCTGCTTTTTGTCAAGGTCTTTTATCTTGTTTTAAAAATTTTTTGTTTTGAAAATATTTGTATCTTGTTGTATCCGCTCTTTAAACTAGACGCATAGCTTTTCACTATATACTCGGTGATTTTTTTCTTTCAGCGAAAATATTTCCAAGATATTGGTATTTTTCATCACTGGTGAAAGAGACTCGGATATCATCCTCAAAAAACTATCTGTAAGTCATATAGTAAAGGTTATACTTAGTTTGTTTTTTATATGTTTTTGAGGTGAATTTTCTTTATTCTACTCGAACTTGTAATTGCATTTTTTTTGCTCAAAAACTTACATGGCTAATAAACTATGGACTTTCCTGACAACTGTTATATTTGAACAAAAGATTTCTTCTTCAGTCAAACTACTCACAATGCTACTATAAAATGTGTCAAATTTAAACATAAGTTCCAGTAATCGACCAAACTTACTCGAACATGGTCACTCATATTTTATTTCAAAAATTAATTTATTGAAGCAAATTCGGATAGTTTGATTCTCGAACTTTTCGAGCAATACTACAGTCTGATTGTTTTTTGTTTCAATTATAGGTCATAGATTTCGAATATGTTGTTTTCTGTCCAACCATATTTGATGAGAAGCTAACGAATGCTAATAGCGGTAAAAAATTCTGTTTTTTATTTTATTTTCGTTTAAAGTCCATTCGCTTTAAGTCTGCAATAATTCTTTGTCTGCTCGCTATTAAAATACCGTTGAAAAGATAGTTTTGAGCACTATATTTAGGGGAAAAATAATCTCAAAAAATCTTTGAAAATGAAAAAGAAAAAATGAAATCTTTATCCGCCAACGTTAAATTTAGGGCGATTTAAAAACCCGATAAGGTAAAAAATGCATCTGAAATTAATACTCTGAAAGCTGTATTAAAAGTTTTAAAAAAATGATTCACTTACTGTACGCTCAAAATTTTCGAATCTTCTTTTAGATTTGACCAATTACAATCGTTCAAGAGATGGTCGTCTTCGAAAATGTTTTGAACTTGAGCAAAAATGGTTGCTTATGAACGTTGAAGGGGAAGAGGAACAGATGGAAACGACCACAGGATTGGTCAATTCGACACAAAAGAACTCTCAAGGGGTTTCCTCATCAAAAACTGGGGTTTTCCCTTCAATAACATCAGCCATGAACTGGATTAAGTATTCTAAAGAACAAAGAGATGAAAAGCCACCAATGAATGACGAGTATAACCCTGATTATCCAATAGAATTGCAACATTCTGATCACGTGCAAGTACTGGTGACTGGTAGTTTACATTTGGTTGGCGGAATTTTGAAGTTTTTAGGTCCAAAATCGTATCAGTGACGGATTAATGTTTCTTTAGAAATTTTTTCATGGTGAAAAACTTTAAGGCGAGGTTTCCCAGGTTTGTTTGACTTTTGAACAACCGGGCCCTGGTGAATATCTTGACTGGAAACGTCTACACCAATCTACACATTTTTTACAAGTAAAAATCTATTAAGAAACATCAAAGTCGTAGTTAGTTTCAGTCTACTAGAACCCCAATTGTACTTTTAGAGGCTATCGACAATGTGTTGTGACTTTATAAACTGTAGCTTTGTTCCATAGTTCAAACACTTTTTTTTAGAAAAGCCAGGTGTAATCTATAACCAACTGATTTCAGTTAGCAGAAACATGACATTAAGATATATTTTTCACATTCATAGATACCTTGTTTGTTTATATTTTGTACGACAACTGTAAATAATAATAATAATATTCAGATCATTTCAAATTCATATATACTGTCGCATAACATTAGAAAGTCCTTAACAATGACTTTCGACTATATAAAGTCACGTCACATGACAGTAGAATATACCTGTAAAGTGTTTCATGTTTCTAAGCAAAACCTCTAAATCTATTCGTCTATTCTTATCTAATAAAGACAATTTATAACTCGAAAATTCCTAACTCGAAAATCGTTAACTCGAAGTTTTCTAACTCGAAGATTCCGGGCCTCGAAAAATAGACCGGTCTGTAAAATACATACCAAGAATGTGACAAATAAGTTCTGTTGGTTTTTTGGTCAAACTCGACATAATTCTTTCCTTTAGCAGGTAATTTCCCGTAGGATAGGCAACTTCCTTGTCGAGAAATCTATTCCAACTGAGTTCAGAAGAGAATCTGCAATTTTGTCACAAACATACAAAACAATAGATGTACAATCAGTAACAAAATACTTGGCACAAAAGGGAAATTCACCGGGGTGTTTTGAAACCACAATAGATTTGTAAGTGCTCTAAAGTAGGTTGGGAGAGGGTAGAGTTTTAACTCTGAGTTTTAACGCTAGACTTAAGACCTTAGGATCTGAGGATCCAAAAGTTCGAAAATGGTCTAGTAGGGGTTGAAATATAGCCTAGAAACCAATAAATCCCTCCCAGATCGAACTAACCGACGAAATCAAGTTGAAGGCCTGAAATTGACATTCTCGAAAAATGGTAAATTAGCCAAAAGTGCCAATATATTATGCACTGATTGTACATGATGATAGTTTTATTACATTATTGATCTTTCTTTTAGGGCTATAAACAAAAATTTTATATAAAGTATTACAAAATGTTGTTTTTACCATAAGAACCTATCCTATCATTCAACAAAGCAGAGGCGATATATTTTGATATCAGGTAGGTAATATAGATTTCTTCAAAACCTAAGTCTAATTTTTCTAAGACATTTTCCTCAGCTCTGGCAAGTCACTTTGGAACGCACGCAAAAATTTCCCTACCATTCGTGACACACTTTTCCACTCAGCTATTCAAGACATTTATTTCTATTTTGCTCGAAGCTCATGCAAAGTCACCAACTTTTACTAGTATAATTCTGGTTTGTAATTTTGCATATTTCTGCTCGAAAACAGTAGGATGAGGCAACGTGTGAGGTACGAAATTCTAAGACTGAAAGTTGTTATGTTTTTGCTTCAGAATATTGGTAAACGTATTTGGTGGTCTTCCTCAGAATTGTGAATTGAATCTTGGGTCAAATTTCATTTTTATCTGAAAGCATATATACTGAAAGCTGATTTCCTCTATTTTTATTTTTAAGCACATCGGAATCACGCCAACTATACTTGTGAATGAGCACTTTTCGATTATGTTAAAGTGTTCTTTTATTTATGGTATTACAGTGGAACTTCCAATCAGCGGACACCATCGGGGAATAGGGTTAGTATCCACTAATAAGAATTGTCCACCTTTAAGAAACTTTTCAACTATGCTTAATTTTGATACAAGGTAATATTAAGGGGTTAAGTATGTCAAATTTTGGTCCGAAGTGTCTTTCTAGAGACACTAGGACATGGAAGAACAAAAGAATGACTATTCAAATGCAACAATTTAGTTTTTATGAATCATAGTAGCCTTGAGCAAATTCAGTGACTGTATAAAGGGAGCCTACCAAAAGTCTTTAAGCAACGTGTTCAATGAAACTTTGAAGTTTTTTACCCTTTAATTACTGTGCGTATTTTTTAAGGTTCGACCTATTTGCAACGGGAAAAAAAGAAGGTTCTATCTATTTGCCGAAAGTATTTTTTGAATAATATATGAAGTATTAGCCAAGGACTATAATTTTGAGTTGAACATTGTAGAATACTTATTTTTCAACATAGAAAAGTTTGTAACTATTCATTCAACTATTCCTAATACAAAAATCTTGTAAAAATGATAAATTTTCGGCAAATAGGTCGAAACTTGGCATTTCGGCAAATCCAGACAATGGCAAGGAAATGAAAATGCTCATGTCGGCATATGCCGACATCGGCACGGAAAGAGTTAAGAAATAAATAGTTTGGAGCAATATCAATCTTGTCTATTTTTTAAGGTTTGTCACCAGTTTGACCGTCATTGTCCACTTATTGGAGAGGAAAAAGTAGGTTTGCGATATTTTTTGTGCATTTGGGCTTCCATAGATTTGACTAGGAAATGACCGGAGAGAATAGAATTAAACGCTAATCAGATGTATCAGTCTTTTAAAGTGTCCGTTAATTGGAGGCTTTACTTTATTCATTTCATATTTTTCAAGGAATGTTTTTTTTTTTTTTTTTTTTTTTTTTTAACATTATTATTTCCTTGATCTCCAAAAATATTGGTTCTTCTTACAAGAAAAGTGTTATATAATGTATATGCTGTGTGTATAAAATATATAAATAACTAACAACTCGAACAGATACGGGAAGATGGACACTCATGTCATATTCAATTTTCGTCTAAAAAGGAGATTATTTTATTTAAGGTTAGCTTGTTTGTTTGGTAGATGACTTGTAACGATTAAGATTAAAATCATCAGAAAGTATACATTTCTCCGGGGGGGGGGGTACTTAGGCAAATGGGGGTACGGTATGTGCCGCCCTTAAGGGTACCTTTTTCGGACTTCTAAAGTCCCGCTAAGGGTCGGAAAAATCAGAAAATCAAATTTCAGTCCCACTAAGGGTCGGAAAAATAGGAAAATTTCAACTTTTTAGCCCCTGAAAGATCGAAATTTGGTCAAAACTGGTCAAATTTGTCCCGCTAAGGGTCGTAAAATTCCCAAAATTTTCCTTTGTTTTCTCCTTTTTAGTCCCAGTAAGGGTCCAAATTTCCCGTCAGCTCGCAACCCTAGTACCGCCGGGACATTGCTTACCAGTGGAGGTGTATCGAACCGTAAAAAGTGAGATGCGACCAAAACTAGGAAGGATATAAATTGAGAAATTTAAGATTCCATCCTTGAATGAAAAGCTTCGGCGGTTAAAAGAGCGCGTGAGCTGGTGCGAAATTTTTTGAGTAATCTTTCCACTTGTTATTGCTAAAATCTACTATTTATGGGGTACCAAATGAATGGCGACGCAAAAAAAAAAGAAAGAAAATAAAGTCGGCCACCAGGGGCTCTCATTAGGAACCCTCTCATTACCACCCACTCCAAAAAGAAGCCCTTCCACTGTTTTTTTCCTTTGCGGCCATCGCGCCCAAAAAAGTGGGTTCTCCTACAATTCGAATGTGCAATGCAGTGTCTTCAGTTCGAATAAAATGAAAACAAAAACAAAACACTTCAAAACAAAACTTTTTGAAAGAGGATATTATGAAAAATGTTGAGTGCAAGTCAATCTCTCCCACCGCAAAGAAGTGGTAAGATATCTTTAATTTCTTTTGCATATATCTCAGTACAAAATAACTGTATGAGATTCATTTATTTATTAAATGTATTTTTTAGAGAAATCTTCAGATTTTGGCTAAGCTAAAATAGTAAACAATTTTTGTTACAGTTTCTGACAAAGCCACCAATCCATACCATATAATATAAGCTATTTATTCTTTTAAAATACTGTAAACTGGCAGTACGTTCGAAAAGAACGTTTTATAAAGGAACGTTAAGGCGTATTAACCCGCAAAAGCGACGTTATATTATTATTATCAAAGGGAACTTGCAATTTACTGTATCCAGACGGTGTCAATCGAACGAATCGAACGCCGAATCAATTGAACGCAATTGAACACAATCGAATAATTGCAGTTCGATTGTCGAACGCAATCGAATCGCAATCGAATATTACCTAGGATTTGCCGTTCGATTGCTTCGATTACGTTCGATTGTATTCGATTATGTTCGATTACGTTCGATTGATTTAGATTTTATTCGTTTTTGTACGATACTTTAGCGCTCGGCCGCCCACGCTAAAAAGCTCTAACGGAGTGATCCAATTTAATTTAATCGCAATCAAACTCATCGAACGTTATCGTAATCGAACGAAATCGAATATTAATTGAATGTAATTGACAGTTGTTCGATTGACACCGTCTGGCTGTATGGCATTTCATCCAAATTCCATCATAGCCAGACGGTGTCAATCGAATAACTTCGAACAAAAATCGCAATCGAACCAATCGAACGTAATCGAACGTGATCGAATAATTGCGATTCGATTGTCGAACGTAATCGAATCTCAATCGAACGTCCGATTCCTGGGTAATATTCGATTGTGTTCGATTGCGTTCGAGTAAGGTTAGATTGGTTCGATTGATAGTTGACTATGTTCAATTGGTTCGATTATTGTCAATTAGGCGGTCATCGAAAAATTGTTCTATTCGCGTCACCCGCCCGCATCAAATTTTCCGCTGATTTTCCGGTGCGGAGATGCGGAAAAAAACCTGGGAAAAGCAATTTGTTCTTTTAAAGTATAGCTTTTTTCTCAACAATTGCTCTGACGACCATCGAAAAATTGTTTTGCTCGCGTTACCACCCGCCCCTGAGTTACTGGCATGATTAAAAAAACCCGGGAATGTTTTTGACCGCCTGTCCGCCCGCATGCATTTTTAACACCCGTTGCGACGCGAACAGAGCATTTTTTGGATGACCGCCTTACATTGGATTAATCTTCGATTTCGTTCGATTACGATTACGTTCGATGAGTTTGATTGCGATTAAATTAAATTTGATCACTCTGTTAGAGCTTTTTAGCGTGGGCGGCCGAGTGCTAGAAGTACAGTACCATACCATTACCAAAGCGAATAAAATCTAATATATACAAATGAATCAATCAAACGTAATCGAATACAATCGAACGTAGTCGAATACAATCGAACGTAATCGAAGCAATCGAACAGCAAATCCTGGGTAATATTCGATACCCCCCCCCCCCTTCTAATGTCCTTGGATACCCCCCCCCCTTCTAATGCCCTTGGATACCCCTAATGTCCTTGGAAAAATTGGCTAACCAACCAGCTAACTTATACTTTAAATTTTCTGGTTGGCTTGTCGGCTAAGTTGCGTTGGCTGAGTTGACTGGTTGGTGCTAAAGTTGGCTGGTTGGCTTTAAAGTTGGTTGCCCGGGTGGGGTACTAGGGTTGCGAGCTGATGGGGGGGGGTGCCGCCGAACTTTGGACCCTTACTGGGACTAAAAAGGAAAATTTTGGGAATTTTACGACCCTTAGCGGGACTAATTTGACCAATTTTGACCAAATTTCGATCTTTCAGGGGGTAAAAAATTGAAATTTTCCTATTTTTCCGACCCTCACTGGGCCTGAAATTTGATTTTCTGGTTTTTCCGACCCTTAGCGGGACTTTGGAAGTCCAAAAAAGGTACCCTTAAGGGCGGCACATACCGTACCTTCTATTTGCCTAAGTACCCCCCCCCCCCCGGGGTTGGTTGCTTGGCTAGGTTGGCTGAGTTGGCTTAGTTATCTAAAAGGGTTTTTTTTTAGCCAACTTAGCAAACCACAATTTCTCGCCCTTCAAGTACTACAAGCTGTATATATGTGTATTGGCTGAGTTGGCTGGTTTGCTCTGATTGTTATTTGGTAATTGCAATTTGGGCTATTTGACTATTTGGCTAAGGGCTTTGCTAGATGGCTAGTTGGCTGAGTGTGGGTTAGGTTGGGTAGATTGACCCTGGGGGCGGGGTACTAGAGCAAAAAGGGTTATGGGGATGCGCTGCTGGTCAGGGTAGCTTTTTTAACCTACACGAGTCTCAGGTAGAGTCGCAGAAACACCAAAGTAGAAAATCAGTCTCTCGTAGGGTTTCTTTTTTGGAAAATTTGTAAAATTTTTGAAAAAACGAGTCCCACGTAGGGTCCATTTTCTAATCTCAGTAGAGCACCCCCGTCGGTCGGTACCCCCCCCCGGGTGATTGATTAAAGTTGGCTGCTTGGCTTTAGTGTGGTTAGTTGTTGATAGACCTGGATAGACTAGTTGGTTGGTGATTTTGATGTCCTAGTTGTTTTATTGGCTGTATTGGTAGGTGTTGCTGTTGCCTAAGGCAAGAAGGTGCAAGGCTAAGTGTATAATTTATGTAGTTTTGGGTGAAGTTGGCTGGTTGGCTATCCAACTGTTCAATTATTCTTCCAGGCGTTATTCAATAGTCGCTCCTTTAATTCGAAGACTCCTTGACTTGAAATTCTTATGCAAAAAGGGTCCCTTTTCGTAAATTCAGGCCATTGCTTGAAATTGGGTAATCTTTTTAAATCAGACTCAGCTGGACTAGCATTGTTCTTTTTTGTTCTTAGACATATTGAAAGCCGAACAAGATGATACGACACGACAGTTATTGGCTCACGTGCCAAACTCTCTCATTTATTTTGACCACACCAAAAATATGCCAGCTACCAAAGAATTTCTTGGTGTCGTCTTGTTTGCTGACATTTCTGGTAAGAAGCTTAAAATCTTCCCTCTGTTCTCCACCTTCAAATGAGCTCCATCCAGAAAAAAAAGGGGGGGTAAAAATGTATTGTCCAGGGGTATGGAAAAAAACTATCATGCCTAGGGGTAAATTTTAATGTCGGGTTTAATAAATCGAAATGTTTGGGGGTAGAAAGATTGAAATATTCAGGAATGAATCATTTTATACTATAGATAATATATATTTTTGAAGAGTCTGATGCAACCTATTCCATCCCACCATGGTATTGTAACTTGAGACCATGATTCAATATGGAAGTGTATCGATTGGATATTATGATTTTCTTTAAAAAAAGGTTGGATTACAGGTAAATAAGCTGGTCATATTTCAAAAATAAATGTATAAAAAGGAACTCATCCAGTAAAATGTATAAAACACGATCTGCCCCTGCTTTCTATTGTGGCCTATTCTACCAGCATCTTTCTTCCTTTACCGCGAATATTGAAAAAAAGATGATTTTTACATTTTTTAGAAGAAATCGAAATCAGCTGAGATCAGCTTTTGCAAAAGCAAAATAGGTCAAGTTTAGGCGCGATAGAAAGAATTTTTTAAGATTTTCCAGATCTGTCAGGATTGTGATTTACCATAAGGTCCTCAATAAAAGTTTCTACAGCCGAAAGAAAATCATGCTAAAAAGATGAAATTTGCCTGGGTTGTATAAGAAGAGTAATCGTGGTTCAGGTGCTTTTAATGATGCTATTAATTATTGTCCTGAGCAGGTTTTCAATCTATGTAAAATCGTATCAACATCATAGATATGTCCGTAATCACCAAGAGATAGTTCAAAAAAGTTTTCTATATATCTTAACCAAGAAGCCAGTAAAGGAATGAGTTTCCAGGCTCACTTAATAACATATGCACCATGATATAAACAGGAGCAATACAAACCAAAGACGAAACGAACAAGTGCATACTCATCGCTTTCCATCCATCTTTATGGAATGGATAAAAAATGGATCGATTGCCACGCTCAGTTAGGTTCGTCATCAATTGAGCTATGATGATTGGGCCAGTACTGGTTAGGAAGGCTAAACAGTGTGGATTCCATTTTTCAATACCATATTGATGTTGGACTGCGTACCATAATAATAGCCATATGAAGCAATTCAAGGCTATGTAGATGACGAAACCAGGCTCTGGTGGACCATTCAGCGTTGCTTTTTTATCATGAATCTCGACTGATTTTTGATCGACTTTTTCTTCAGCTGCACCCTTATACGTTGTACCAGATTCTTTTAACTTGTCTCGGAGTGTACCGAACATTCGGTCTAACGGAAGGTTAGACGTACCGTAATTACATTCAAAGAATCGATGGTGCAGGTAATGGTATTGGTCAGACTGGAAATGGTCCTCCCAACCGCTATGTGAAGCTGCAGGTGAGATTATAAGATGAATACCATTCCATAAGAAACCAAAGGGGGAGGCGAGTAATACCAAGGAAGGACCGATAGAACTGTAATAATATAAATGCTCGACAGGGTGCATTGATAGCCCAGCGAACGGCTCAATATCGGTGTTACGGTGATGCAACGCATGGACGTATTTGTATAAGGCTTTGATATGAATGAACCGGTGCGCGAAATAGAAATGTGTTTCACGGTAAAGCGGAACACCAACAGAGACGATAAAGAACATGATCATCCCTTTAGTTGTGGAGAAAGAATCGCGATCTGTTATATACGGAAGACGTTTGGTTGCGTAACAATACATCATAATGGCTTCCCAGACTGTATATTGGACAGTGCCCAAAAAGTTATACCACATGTTATGCAAGACTTTGCCAAACCTATATTTCCTGTTTGGATGAAACGGACGTTCAGACCAACCCAAAACATACAAAACGCAATGCCAGAACCCAACATAACCAAATACTAGAACTGTGTTAATGACCAATCGCTCATAAACCCATCCAAAGTTCTTGAGATCCTTGGCTGCCTCGAAATTATATGGGAAATAGAAGTAAACGAATAAGGAGATAGCGTACCAGACCAAGTTTGGACTGAACAGAAGAGTTTTTCCGTATAAATGATGGATCCACCATCCGGGAGGTGACACAGCTGGTTCCTTAAAAAGAATTAAGAACAAAATTGTTTTTAAGGTCGTTGTCCAGTTTTTCTGAGGGTCAATCTTAGGTTGACGAACCATAAAAAAGGTACAGCTTTTGTCCAATGTACTCGAAATTCTAGTGGACCATATCGAGATTGTTAACTTATCTCTACAACGGAGCAGATATCCAAAATTTCTTAAAGGGATATCCAGAGGATTCTAAAAGTTTCTTTACAAGAGATCCAACGGTTCTTAATTGTATGTGCCTCATAAAATATTGATATTCATATTCATAACACACACGGGACTGGGGGGTTAATGTCTAAAGTTTAAAACCTAATGTATAACATGAATATTACCACACCTGTGATGTATGACCAGGAGTCTTTTTCACATCAACCCAATCTGGAGCTTCAAAGAAGGATCCATTTGGTCCAATACCAGCAAATCCTGATGGTACAACCCTGCATCTTGTTGTGATTTCCTCTTGTGTGTTCAATACAACTTTCTCACGCCCCATTTTGTAGGGATGTTTAATTTACGACTTCTCTAAGAAAATATATCCATGATTGATATACAACATTGTAATTGGCTCTTCCAGAAAAAAATGAATATGGGGGGGGGGGAGGATATAACATTTTTTGCGGACATTGTGACTTTTGACCCCCCGAACAACAGATCTACCCCCCCCCCCGGACAAGCATCAGTTGACCCCCGAACATTAATAATTTACCTAAACAGAGCAGTTTTGTCCTCAAACAAGGCAGATTTTGTTGATTTTTCACTACCCCCGGACAATATATCCAATATACCCAATATATCATCCAGCCCCCATGTACGAAAATTTTCTGGAGTAGCCCAATGTTTTTCGTCTCGCCGTCTCGATTCACTGAGCTTTATATACTAGAGATTCTCAATCCGGACCAATCAAAATCTTTTATTGGCGTTTTTAGAAAGCTGGTACCTTGATCCTGGTAGAAATTCTTGTAAACGTATCCTGCAAGGTCCTAAAAGTTCTGACAAGTTGTTACTTAAGAAAAAATCTTGATAGATCTTACTAAGAATCTGCTAAGACCAATCCAGGTCAATCCAGTATGATTCCTCGAAGAATTTTTAAGCCAAAAGTTTCCTTTCAAGTCCATTTTAGGAGACTCCCGGAAAAAAAGATAAACCTATAACATTGTCCATGTACTAACTAACTACATACAGCTACGTACTAAACACACACAGAATAATATGTCCAGTAGTACTCAAACCTGTTTGAAAAACCATTTTTTCCTTAAATTCGTCTTAACACGAAAACCACAAAAATGTCTCGTAATCTGTTTTTATTGTAATTTGAGTACATTTTTCCTATACTAAGAGAGACTGCAATTCTTCTGAGTGGAAATTGCAAATTGTCATTCAGGCTGGATATTGTGTATATGGAAATTCCGATTGCATACTTTCTAAATTTGCTACGATACAATTTTTGTATACCTAAAATGATCTCCATCGCAAACAATACTTAAGCCTCACCCTAAATGGAAATGACACTGAAATTTCCCTACTAGATTTTTTAGTTGTAAATGAAAGGCCCATACACGCTATCGCTGGGCCAACAATTGATCAATAAAACTAGACATTTTCCATACTCATTAGTATTGTGAGCTCTTCCGTGCAATTTCATCTCCACTGGCCTAAAAATTCTCAATGGGTTATTAAAACATATGGAGGTTTTTCATTTCTCGTTATATGGTGCGAGGCTAATATGATTTTTGAATTTCCAGGGTTCACTAAGCTGACCGAATGTTACAGTACGTTGGAGACATCAGCAGATGGGACAAGTGGTACGGATAAACTATCAGCAACATTGAATGCTTATATTGGTAAAATTGTTGAAGGTAAATTAAATTAAGTCTTTCTGGTTTTGACCATAATACTGAGTTCAAAATTCATTTTGGTTTGGGCTTCCAACTCATTGTAAAGAGTAAAGAAACATTTGATACTTGGATAATCGTCATGGATGTTACATAGACCTTTCATCAACGTTTTCTGCCACCTGGGGGCACCTGGGGTCAAGCACCAACCAAGAAAAAATTGTGGAGAATTCCAAAGGACTTGCTTAGGTCGACCCTAAAAACATTTTTGTTTCTGGTCCACCGTCGGTCGGGTTAAAATTCTTTTCGTCGCTACCCGGCCGAAATTATTTTTCGTACATCGCTATTCGGTTCGCGATGAGCTTTGTCACGTTGAACTTTTGTTTAGACAATGGTTTTTTTTCTCGATTGTTCGATTCGTGTCGAGTTTACGTCAATAGATAAATGAACACAATTAGTTTTCTTCTCTAGCTTTCGATTCGCGAATGATTAGTCGTGGAAGAACTCGTGCTTTCCCTTTAAAAAACTTCGAAGCTGACTGGCCAGACCGTGTGGGGGACAAGACTTTTACACCCCTGCCTCTTACAGACTTTTCTTGTAATTTTAACGAACATCTCTAAACCTCTAGTGTGGTCGTGTTACAAAAATACAGGCTGTTTATAGGAAAAAAATAAGATCTAGCTGAAACTTTCTCCAGACCTTCTCTATAGGATGCTTATACCTCAGGAAAAAGGCCCTAAAATCCCACTGGTGGAACATCCCTTTTTTGGGTAATTTCTATTTTCCCCAGGCAAAATCCTAAGGGCGAAATTCTTTGAAAATTTCAAACTCATTTTTAGACATTATCAAGTATACCATTCGAAAGCTCTCGAAAAACTATATAGAAGACTTTTAAACGGTTGTAGCCGATTTCCTTACCTAACTCGAGATATTTCATGCGCAAGTTCCACTTTTCGCCACATTTTGGTCTAAAATTGACCATATATAGCTTCTTCTGCGTGAATTATCTTGTAATGAAATCGGCTATATCTTCTATATAGTTTTTCGAGAGCTTTCGAATGGTATACTTGATAATGTCTGAAAATGAGTTTGAAATTTTCAAAAAATTTTGCCCTTGGGGTTTTGCCTGGGGGAAAAAGAAACGTCCCAAAAAAAGGATGTTCCAATAGTGGGATTTTAGGGGATTTTTTCCTGAGGCATAACCATCCTATAGAGAAGGTCTGGAAAAAGTTTCAGCTGGATCTTATTTTTTTCCCCTTAAATTATGCTAGACAACCCCACTACTCAGTTTATCCACTCGCTTTCTTCATGAAAGTCTCTTAAACCTCAGTTCATCACACTTTCTTCGTAACTTTAAGAAACTCCGAGTGCTCCCCAGTGCTCCCTTGAGTGCTTTCAAAATTTGAGTTTTGAGATCAAATGTTTTGCGGCCGACCGGATGATTAATTTTTTCGTCACCCGGTGAACCGGAAACGAAAATATTTTTAGGGTCGGCCTATTAAATGTGTTCTTTTTCATTGTAGAGATTATTCAAAGTAACGGTGATATTCTCAAATTTGCAGGTATAAATATCTCATCATATCTTCCTCGTCTTTCTTTTCCCCGTTCCAGAAGTGTTTATCTACTGCAATATATGACTTCAGATATTTTCCATTATTTCAAATTCTGCTGACGAAAATGTCTGATGGAGAGGTGTGTGTAAATGGGAAAAACAGGGACACTTCAAAAGGGGTTCTTGATCTCTGCTCAACGTAGTAATAGGGACACAGTAAATTTTCACTTTAAGATATTTTGATGGATTTTATTATTTTGTAGATATATTCATATATGACGCAAAAATTCTTTTTTGAAGGCGATGCAATTTTAGCTACATGGAAATGTAGTGACATTGGTCACAACGCCAAAGCTCTTCTCAACAAAGTCATCAATTGCTCCATTGACATCCAAAAGAAATGTCACAACTTTGTCACCGAAGTTGGAATCGTTCTTTGTGTCAAACTTGCCATCGCTGTCGGGCCAATGTGTTTGACGTTTGTCGGACTTCCGACGGATAAAGAATTTGACCTGTCGGGAGATGCCGTTGACGATGTCGGTTTGACGGAAAAACAAGCGACCCCGGGAGCTGTCATTTTGTCGCAGTTAGCATGGGCAAACTGTGATCAGAGTTTGTTTGATGTTACTCCATTAAAGAATAACAGGTTTTTCAAGGTACAATAAAGGTCATAATATTTTGAGAATTTTGGTTATTTTAACGTTTTTCAAGATTTAAAGTTCCGGCGAGAAAGTCGATTTTCTCTTTAATTTAATATTTCAATTTGGAAGGGGTTGGCAGACTTACAGGCTATATTCTGAGCCTTGTATTGGACTATTTTTGAGCTTTTGGATCCTCAGATCCTAAGGTCTTAAGTCTTAAGTCTCATGTTAAAACTCTACCCTTCCAACCTACTTAAGAGCACTTACAAATCGATTGTGGTTCAAAAACTTCCCGGTGTATTTCCCTTTTTTCTCAAATATTATGACCTTGATTGTATACAAAGTTTCAAATTGTATATAAAGTTTCAAATATTCTGTAATGTTGCTAATTAACTCAGCGAGCTTGTCATATCATTATTTAGATATTAAATTTTCGAATTAGATCGATCATTTTAAACTTTAATTTGTGATTTTCATGACCTAAGGTTTTATACTGTAGCCCCCATAATGAGACTGGGTGTTGCCAATAATTTTGAATTAAAACTATAAAACACCCGGGCTATTTTGGGTGCTTCTGTATAAAAGATTACGTCACGAATTTGGGTTAGCTATCTCAATCAAATTTGTAAAAGTTCTAAGAAAGAGTATCTTTAGCCCACGTCAGACTTTTTATCCTTGGATTTTGGTCTGGCTCCCTTTATGTTTATAAAACGGTTCTAACCATTGTCTCCCCAGATCATCGGACATTCACAAAATAACTCTAAACCAGAACAAATTGGAGATGATGAGACGAGAGGAAACAACACCTTACTCCAAACAATCAACAGAAGTGTCACCTCTCCTCTGGACAGTCTAATAGACCAAGTTCTTGATTACACTCAAGACATGCCGAAAGCTTTGATGTTGGACGAAGACGAGAAAGTAACAACAGACATTTATTTAACTCAAACCGTTATCGAAGCTAGTAAAAAGGAAAAAGATAAAAAGAAAAACAAGTTCGGTAAGATCTTTGTTTTGTTACTTCTGGTCTCCTGCAGGAACAATCGAGAAAAGCTTTACTTGTTTACAAGTCTCTGAGAGCGTGGTCTCAGAATTAAGGTAGAAGGCCATTCCAGAAGAAGGGGTATGTTACGTCACGCTCAGGGAGGAGCGCCGCGACGCATGTGCCATTTGCCATAGCATCCATAGACGATTCAATCGGGCAAAGACTCGTTGTTGACAATTTCTTGGAATGGCTCTAACTCGTTTATCACACTGATAATGATTTTTTTCGGGGTTAATTATCCTAAAGACGACAATTTTAATTTTAATATGAATATCAATTATTTTTATCTTAGATCGCTTGACTATGACATCAAATTTGACAAGCAGTGAAATTGATAATTTGCGTGCTTACGTGGCCACACCTGTCCTTGATAAAGTAATTGAGTTATCAGTTATCTCACTCCCCGGTCTGAGTAATAGTTGAAGTAGTCTGTGTTTTTATCAAGTTCTTTATATATATCCTTCCTTATAAGAACCAGAAAATTTTGAATGAGGCTCGTTTGTCTTATTAATTTGTGATTTTCAAGACTAGATGTTATTAAATTGTTCTAATATGCTTACTTTATTCACTAATTTGCTTCAATTCTGAGATCTAAGGATGGTATTGTTCTTAATTTGTTCTTAGGCTTTTGCCAAAATTAAATCTCGTGTTCTTATAAAACTTCTTAAAATCCTCTTTTTCTCTCCATAGCTTGATAACGGTCAAAACTTGGATTGGCTATCGGAGATGCGACAAGTATCAGTTCTCTTCATCAACATGAAGTTGCCAGAACCTGCTCATGATGCCAGTAAAGCTTTGCAAAAGGCTTTCGAAGTCGTCAATGAGGCTTGCTCCAAATTTCAAGGTACTGCAGGGTTGTTAGGCGATGACTATCGGACGAGATCAAACAGTGGTTCAATCGAACGTTATATTGATCAATTGAAATTCGATTGTCGAATGCAATTTAAATATACTGCCTCAATTTTTTAAATTCGAATTTGGTTGGATTGAAAGTTCACTCTCAATCAACGGGCTACAAAAATCTTACATTTGTAGTTGAACCAATCCCAGAATTACTTACAATTCCAAGAATTTTGACTGAATTTGAACAGTCGAATTTCGTATAAACGATTGTGTTCTGTTTGGTTCGATATTCGATTCCGTTGATTGATATACATTATATCCTTGGAATATTGCAGTTTCTCATCGGTTTTCGAAATATATTTCCCTTGTTTTCATTACAGGAAACTTGAACAAACTGTTTGGTTTTGACAAGGTAATAAGTCTGTATAATAAGGATTGAAAATGATGGATGCTTAACTATTTTCTAGCAAATTATGTTATCTCCTGTAACAAAAATATTACCTAAGATAAGGCATTTCTCTTTTTGTTTTGTTTTTCTTTGTGAAGACGAGATAATTTTTGAAAATACAAATGTATCGGTTCATAAAGCTCTTCATTTCCACCCAAGCCAAGTGTAAGAAGAAGCATTTCCACCCCTAAATTCATCAAGCTTCATGTAATATCAGGAAGCTTAGCGATACCTCTTGTGTGAAGTTATTTGTCCGTCTGAAACAGATAACCCAGCTTTTGCAACCGTTGCATACCTCTATCTATCCGATTCAAAATTCAATACCGCATATTATATTTCCAGGGTTGTACATTTGTGGTAATCTTTGGTTTACCTGGTCAAAAGCATGAAGATGATCCAGTGAGAGCTTTGAAATGTGCGCTGGCAATCTTTGATTCTCTTCATTCTATCCAAGAAATCATGTAAGATAAAATTTGTTGAAGGATGATACTCATTTTAGTCCCCCCTTTTCCAGAAATTTCCCTTACTCCCCTGTTGAGGATATCCGTTTTTCTAGTTCCACAGCCCCTATGAAATGTCTGGCTTAAAAATAAAGACCCCCTGGATATCCTGGATGTCCAAGTGAATAGAAGGGTTGGGATATCAAGGCATTTTGTCCTGTACCCCCAGATATTCTCTTCCTCTCAAGATCCTATCCAGATGACATTGAACACCCTGGATGTCAGATATCCTCAACATGGAGGGCACGGACTATTTCTGAAAAAAGCCCAATTGTTATAATAGTTTTTGATCAATCAATCTTACCGTTTAAAGTAGAAAAGTGAAAACACTGAATCAAATCTTACTCGAAGCTGGCTTCTATACTTTATTGGCATTCATTTATATGTTAGTCTAAAAAATTTGAATTTTGGTTAATAAATTGGTCGCACTTTTATCCAGAGTTATCCTGGCGATGCATCTGCTCTTATTTGTACTGCGAAGAAAAAATAGTACAAAAGTGGTGACCTAATGGTAGCACTACTCGATTTGGATCAATTTATAATTAAATGGAAATTTCCATTTAAAATCTTTTTCACCTACATCGAGAAGAACTACCATAAGGGTACCACTTTCAAAAAACTCCAATTAAAAAATCTACTTGACCGGGACCATGAAACTGTGTCCAGGGTATATAAAGGTTAGTGACAATCTTAAGGTAAATAAGACCCTACTAACGTTTTGAGCCCTATGGATGACTTAGGGAAAACTTGGGTAGTAATTTCTTATATATCATAACAAAGAGCTTTATCTTTTCCTAGCAACGAAAGTATTGGAGTCACAACAGGACTGGCGTTTACTGGTGTTGTCGGACACAAAGATCGCCATGAATATACAGGTACATCATCCGTCGTGTTTCAGTGAAAATTCGAACAGAGCCACGTGCATGCATGAATGTAAAACGCTGAAAAACCTGTGAGAATAGCTGCAATTAGAGACTACTATTAATATGCTTCTAAAATCCCGCTAGTGGAGGCCGCAACAATAAGGATAGTAGCCCACTGACCAGAGCCAAAGAAAATCTTCATTAATTAAGCTATAAATTCTCATTCTGCTAATACACTCCTTTTGTATTAGAACCAGTAAATTTTTGATGAGGCTCGGCTGTTCTTATTATTTCATTATTTTGTTTTGAGCTTCAAATTTTGGTGATAGAAGATTAACTTTCCATATAGTTTTTGAATAGCTTGAATATATTGTTTTGTGCAAAATTTTGTTGAACCTCTATGTGCTTGGTTGAAGGACATGAATTCGAAAACACTGTCTTTAAAGAGTGAAAGCGGAGAAAATACACCTTTAAAAACCAAAGCTTTTTTTGTTTTTCACAGTTATTGGGAGCAAAGTGAACATGGCAGCTAGACTAATGATGTTTTATCCCGGCTTGTTAACGTGTGACGCAGAAACATACGAAGCATCAAAATCTCGGTTACGTAAACACGATTTTGCCGTTCAACCTTACATCGAGTTGAAAGGGATGAAAGATCCAGGCGTCGTGCGGGAATATAATCCGAATTCCGGGTAAGATTCGATTTTATTTCATATTCTTATCCTGTAAGAATGTTCTTATTGGTGTAAGTTAAAAGAACATTTTAAACAACTTAAGATTTTAAATATTAGGCTTTTGCAAAAGCTATTTAGATCGATGACTATTGATATGTATGGAATTTTTTCATTTTAGGAAGAAAGATGATGAAGATGATTTCGATTTTCCTATACTAGGTACGATTATTTGATTTTTTTTCCACGCCCTGTTTACTATACCCCTACTGTTTTGCGTAATGATCATAGTCAAAAATAGTGTGACATTTCTATTTTCGAAAAAAATCTTTTTTTTTCGAAAAATACAATAATTACCTCATCGGCGTAAAGGAAACATTGAAATTCAGATATGTTGTTTCCATGAGGTTACTATTGCGTTTTCTGTTTTTAAATGTTTGAAAAATGTTGGAAAATTGAGGTTACCAACATTTCTACACCCCTTCCTTTTATTCATGATAGTCATTTTGGTAACCTCATTTTCACAACATTCCTAGGAAGGTAACCTCATTGAACAAACAAAAAATGAAAATTTGACCTTTTGGCTATCTAGATATGAAATTTTATCATAATCTGCCCTGTAATAGTAAAGATATTGAGTTTAGAAAAGGTAACCTCGATTTTGGAACCTCAAAAATCCAACATTGAGTTTTTGACTATAGCCTTAGTTTGGAGCAACCTCAAAATTCCGTGTTTTCTTTAAAAGATTGTTTGGCCTTAGCGGGTGGCTCTTAAATCAATCACCTAAGGGTAACCTCAAAAACCCAACCTACACAGCCACAAATGGATACTAGTTCGAAATGTCACATTTACCCCTTTTATTTTTGACTACGATCTAATGGCTTGATCTGTGATTTCAAAAAGGGTGATACGTGGTTGTTGCGAGAATTTTTTAGGTGCGTGTAGTTCAAATTTTTTGCTTGTACCAGTATGCTAGCTCTAGAAAGACAAAGGGTGATTATATTTTTAGGCGTGTGGTTCTAAAGTAAATATTAGAGTTTCTTTGTGACGATTTGGTCAAAGGTAATGTCGTTGGGTAATACATTTATCCAAAGTTATACAATGTAGGGGGGAGGTGTAGCCTCGTTTATCGACCGCCCTTCACTCAAAAGTATGCAGTTCATGTGCACAAGGACACCACCCACGCCAAACTTGGAATTTCGGTCATTCAAGGGGGTCTTGTTTTCAAGGAAGGGTTTAAAGTTTTGTATGTTTCTTTCTTTGTAACTTTCTTACATTTTTCCTCATCTAAATTTAAAAAAAAATTTCATTGTCAGGACGAAAGAAAGAATTGGATCAAATAGATCGTTTATTCGAAGAACACAAACACAATGTTAAAAGTCACGTGATCGTAATCGAAGGTGATGCTGGAATCGGGAAAACACGACTCCTCGAACAAATCATGGATGAAGGAGAAAAGCGACGGTTCCGAGTTATCTACGTGGAGGGAGACTTGGCTCAAGCCCAGACCTCTGGTTACATATCGAATACTGTGATCAAATTGATTTTTGAATTGGATAGCTTAGAAAGAGATTTTCTTTTCAATGCTTTTAAAGATGATGATGAAATTATGGAGAATTTGAATTTAATCAAAGATCTTCTTGGTTTAGCGGTACGAAAAATAAAGCCTGAAACTTTTCTTAAATTTTTATTCTTCCAAAAAATAGAGCTATTGTGAGGGCCTAAATCTGAGGTTGGTGTTGTAAAGGAGAATGAAGTATTCTGATGTTTCTTAAAATTCTAATAAAAAAATCTCAGAGTACGGAAGTTATTGAATTATCTCTGCTTTTTTATATATTATACTGAATTTAATAGGGGTAAAAACGTAGATAAATTTGCGGTGGCAATGAGCGTCCTTTATGGAGAATGGTCTTCAGCTACACAAGTTCAGCTTACAGTCAAATCATTCTAATTCGAACCTCTGTTATTAGAATTTCTCTTTAATTTGAACTAGAATATTGGTCCCCTCAGCTCGAGAGTGGCTTAAATTACCCTTTGTAATTCGAATCTTTCTCTAATCTTTTTTTGTTATCCGACAGAGTTCATCCAACATCAGGATTGACCAATCAGAAAATCATAATCCTGATCGTTATCATTATCGAAGAAAAATGATCCTCAAAGTCATCACAATAGTGAGTTCTTCTTTCTTTGGTAGCATAAATGACATGTAGCACACGTTTTTTATAAGAACAAACTATATAAGAACATAAGGATTCGATAGCCAAAATGTTACGAACAAGTTGAGAACATTTTAAGGCTTTGCGGACTCTAACACCGAAGTTCATACGAAAATGGACATGTATAATACATAAGAACATGTTAAGAAAATTTTTAGGGTTAAAACTCAAAAAGTTAAAAAACATCCTAAGGCTTCAGAAATTTTGAATGTTTTTATAAAGAAACGTGTAGTCTTTTACACGGTTTTTTATAAGAACAAATTATATAAGAACATGAGGCAAAAATACTCACAGAATAGTGAAAATAAGAACATTTTAGAAACATTTTTATTTTAAAACTCAAAAAGTTAAGTCAAGAATATCCGAATGCTGCAAAAATTTTGGATGTTCTTATAAAAAACGTGGCTTGGTTTTAGTTTAGTAAGCTCAGCTATAACCCAAAAGTAAGAGTATATTTATGTTGTAAGGCATCTTTCGTGGGACGCAACTGCATATGGCTAGGTCTAAAGAAAATAGGATTTTGAGACTTTTTGAGAGAGGGAGCCGTGAATTAGGCGTAGCAAAACTGGCCATAAGAGTGAAGTTACAGACAAAACCTAATGTTTTGTCCTAAAAATAAACAAGACGACCTGAAGTCGAAAATTTCGCTTAAAGTTTAAACTGCATGGGAAAAACAAGAAGTAGAGATGGAAGCTAATCTGAAATCTACTTTACATCGAGCCTTGATGAAAACAAATTTATATGAATAATGAGGCTCAAAGTCGTTTAAAAGATAAGGTCAATTTAAGAACAATGGTTGTTTAGTTCTTAAGAACTAATAACCAAAGGGTATATCACCGTCTATCAAGAGTTGTTAATTTGATTCTTATAAAGTACATGCTTATAAGAAAAATAAACATGCTCATATTGCGCGCCATCCCTTGTTTACTTACTGAGAACTAATTACCAAAGGGTATATCACCGTCTATCAAGAGTTATTGATTTGATTCTTATAAATTATATGCTCATAAGAAAAATAAATTATGCTCATATTGCGCGCCATCAATTTTTCAGCTCAGTGTACAACAGCCATGTTTGATTGCTATCGATAACGCTCGATACATTGATGAGAAATCATGGTCATTTTTCAAAGATCTTGCTCAACAAACACAATGCATGATGGCCTTTTCAATTCGCACAATGACGTCATCACCTCTTTCACCCATCGCATCAGACATGATTGATTCGACAAATGCTTTACGACTTGATTTAGGTATGTAAAATAAGAACTTTCATTTTGTAGTTTGTTTGCGATCAATCTTCCAGAGTCAAATACGTTTCTGGTAAATCGGACTAAACCACGGTGAAAACTTCATGCATGTGTAGTTGTATGTAGATCACATAGCTTGCTATCAATCAACATTCATATTTTAATTTTCTTTATACAATCAACGTCAATATTTTAGAAAAAAAGGAAATCCCCAGTTATAGCCACAAACGATTTTGGAAGCACTCTAACTTAGGTTGAAAGTGTAGAGTTAGGACCTTAGAATCTAAGGATCCAAAGTTCAAGAATGGTCCTATAAGGCCCAGGATATAATCTGGAAGTC
Source organism: Clytia hemisphaerica (assembly GCF_902728285.1). Classification (NCBI taxonomy): domain Eukaryota; kingdom Metazoa; phylum Cnidaria; class Hydrozoa; order Leptothecata; family Clytiidae; genus Clytia; species Clytia hemisphaerica. Next base: position 464,821 of record NW_027103529.1, read on the forward strand.
TATAAACCGCTCCCAAATTAAAAAATTCGATGACATTTAACGAATTGCTCAAAAGTGACTTTCTCCCCCGAAGTTCAAATTTTTTAAAACGAGGAAATAACTAGAATTCTCAAAATATCTTGACGTAGATTGTAGCTAAAATTAATAACTGTGTTCTGATTATATTTCAGCCGGTCTGGGACAACAATACGTCGTGGATTTCATTTGCCAATTATTACAAGTATGTGAAATCCCGAAAAAGTTACACGAGTTGATTCAAAAGAAATCGCAAGGTGTACCATCGTGGTGTGAACAACTCATCAAAGATGCTTTGTATGCCAATACTATACAGGTCAGCTAAAAGAAATACTTTATTGCCTTCTTTTTAAAAAGAAATCGATTAATTTACCTTAACCTTCGTTTTGACGGGGATCCAATTTACCGAAGTCGGGCAATTTTGACCAAATTTGGCCGAAAATTCCCTGAAATTAAGTCCCCGCCGAAAAAACATGTTTTGGAAATTCCTCAAAGTTTAATTGGAGAATTAAAGAAGTAACTCACTTTAGGCAGCAACTTCATTTGAATTAAAAGCTGCCAATAGTCCATCATCAGGCGCCTTGGGTGCGGTCCACACCACGTTTTTTCAAGGCAAAAAGAAAATTTACTAATCAAGCCAAATTCTAACCTTAAAACCAGTTTTAGGCGATCTAGAAGGGCTAAAATTCAAAAATTTTCGCCCGTCGGCCCTATTAATGGTGGCGCCTCCTGTGGCCCTATCACTTTCAGAGTGGAGCTGCAGCCCCTGATTATGCCTGTATGCCTGTATGCCTCCCTTTGGTGTCTGTCCATCGTTGTATCCCAAATATTCTGGGTCAACTTGCATTTTTACAGGTCATAGCGAAACCAATCACAGAGGACCAAGAACTTTCAAAACCTGGCCATCCAGACTATAAAGCCTTTAACAAAGACTTTATGAATTCGCACAATTTTGAAGTACCGATCAGTCGCCCTGGAAGTCGTAGAGAAAGCACAAGTCAACAACAACAAAGATCGTCAAAAACACCCAAATTTGATGTTCTAAAAAAGTATATTTTCTTGTTCGCGGAGTACAAAATCGGAAAAAACACTCTGATGAAAAAGTATTTTTAGCTAACAAAATTGAAGAATATAACATCTATAACATCCCTGTCGCACAGCCCCGGTGAAAATTTTCCCCACACCGGGGATAAAAATTTCTATTAAAATCTCAATGGGGATAAAAGTTCTATTGTACCAAGACTAAAAAATCCATTGGGGATGGTTTTGGAGTGCAATTTTTAAACATTGAATTTCGAATGGGGTGAAATACACCTTTTCGACCGTAGTCGCGCGGGCATTTTTTTGTCTGCTTTATCCTACTAAAACCGTCCCAATCCTTTTTTGACGCATTCTTCTATTGTCTATTGTTGCGAAAAAAGGACTAGGACGGTTTTAGTGGGATAAAGTGGACAAAAGAATGCCCGCGCGGCAATTGGTGGCTACGGTCGAAAAGGTGTATCAAAGTCAATTTCCCAGTGGGGCCGAAATTCTAGGGTATTTTTCCCAGCGGGGCTTGGGTCCCAACGGGTCTATGACACAGGGGTGTTTTATGATGTATTGCATCCATTACCAGAACAGTAATTCTTTATTTTAGTTTGACGATCACTTCCAACAAGCTTGAGGATCAATTTGTTTACAAACCAGAAGAATATGTCTCAGCAACTGAAGGAGTGGTTCCTGGTGAAAATGACGAGATTTGTATTATCACACCTGGTGCAGATTTGAAGAGTGTATTGCAACCAGACTCAGTAAAAGATATGGTTTTGGCACGCATGGATCGGATGTCGCTCAACGAACAAACCGTCTTGAAATGCGCTGCTGTGTTAGGTTAGTTATCTTGTGGTTGATCCGGTCGGCCAAACTCTTTATTACTTAAACGACGTTGGAGGTCCATCTCTCTGTGGCTGGAAATGCTTTAAAACCCCTGGAATTCCAGGCAATTTCAGGTTTAAACCCCTCTGGAATTCTGAATTTTAGTAGGATTTAAAAGGCTACCCCCATGCATGGTATTCCAGTTATTTTTGACAGATTTTTGTATCTCCCTATTGAATTCTGCCACATATCAAACTTTACCACCTTGGAACGGAAATGGACCTCCTCAACAGAGGATAAATTGTTTTTTTCTGGAAAAGCCCTTTGTTTCCATATCCCCAATTTTTTTCTTAATAAGGCAGGAACGTTTTATTAAGATTCATTGTGAATTTTTCTTTCTACATGTTTTCTCACATACAATAGCCATGTGATCATGAAGTGCTCGTACAGTAAACTTTAAACACTGCTTTTACTTTTGGTATTGCTTACAGGTCAATCTTTCACACGTGACTTATTAACAGCAATCATCCCAAAAAACTGTGTCAACATGTTAGACACAACATTATACAACTTGTGTAAGCAACAATTCTTCGAGTGTGGATCACTTCAACTACAATCTGCGCAACAAAGAAGTCAATCGTCACATACGATCATGTTAGAGAATAAAACTCAACAACACCATTATCATCATCATCACGGGCACGGCAGTAAGAATACTCTTTTTATAAGAACAATTTTATAATAACAGTTTTATAAGAACACGACTTTAATTTTGCTTAAACCTAGAAACAAAGATCAATCAGATTTCAGAATTCACTGAAATAAAATACATGTTTTTTAATAAGCAAGTATCAACACCTATATCAGGCTCGTATTATGCTTAGCATTCTATTGTTCTTAAACAGTAAAGCCATTATTTAGGTACCTAGACATTTCTTGACTAGCTACTTTTAAAATTTATTTACGAAAGCTAATAATCAAGTTATAACTGTATGTCAGATTGACAAAATGCAACAAATTTCTCCACATTGCTTCTTTTTACATCCTTGAATTCTTACACCGTCTTATTTTCTTCCATTATTAGGCATCCAAAATACGCAAGTTCTATGTGCATGTTATTCATTCGAAGGGTATCCACTCATCAATTTATCACAATCGAACAACTACTCAGACAGAAAAAACGTGTCTGTCTTTATTTTCATTTCTGTAACACATTGTACAAGAAGCGGCGTACGCTCTGTGGCTGGAAGACCAACGGAAATCACTTATGGAAAAAGCTGCACTTTATTTGGAAGTTTATTCGGATAAATGTAGAGCTTGCGGTGGCAATGGTTTTATTCCAGGTCATGGACGCGGGATGAATGCTCAAGAACATGTTAAATGTGGGACAGGCCGTAAATTCAGTAGTAAGATATTTATTAAAATAAAATGGAGGTTGAGGATAGAGGAATCTACGGTAGAAGTATCAGGGTCTATTCATAATTCAGCCTCAACCGGTTGGTCAGGACTTTTTTAGGTCCTAACCGATTTTTTGAAGTTTTCTTCCGGCAATTTAAAGTCTCAGAATTCGGTAAGTTTTAACTGTAATTCAATTAGCCCGCGCAAAACTCACGTTTTATATATCGTACCGTAAAAAATATCCCTATTTTTAGGCTTGACATAGTAAGAAATTAAGGAGTTAGTTCATTCAAGATTGCTCTGCACAGGAACCCCGCATTGATCACATCGGAAACAAAATCAATCCACTGTAATAGAGACTGTTCTAAGAAAAATAAGGATAGAAATCAAATTTAATTACTGTGAAATATAATACAGCTGTCTAATTCGATTTTCAGGGGGAGCTGGATTCTCGTCGAATAAGGGAGCGTATCGATTTGTAGAACGCCGAACTAGAGACTGTCAACTGTTTTTCCAGGCATCCGCTAAGTTCAATTCCTGGTAAGAATTTCCCAAGGAATCCTAAAGAAAATAATGAAACACTGTTCTATTCTTCTTTTTTTCAGTGTCAGTGTCACTAACAGAACATGCTAGGGAGAGTCGTGCATTCTCACATTTCTACATGGCTCCAGAGAATACCCAAGAATCACCTTTCGCCAATTCTGCCACAACCTCGATCCAAGAAGAAGCAGCTCGCGTCTTCAAAAACAACAAGAGTGAACACATCAAGAATTATGAAGTCCAAGGAACACGCGGTGAAAGTATAGGCCTTGTTCTCATCGAGATGGCAAGTAAGGCTTTGTTTACATTTCCATAAATCTATGGTCTCAAGACAGAAGCAGGACAAAGAGCCATTATTTGTGGCCTACAAACTTTCACAAGGAAAAAACTTTTGCGAATCAACCTGATATGTGATAAGAATGTTCAAATGCTTCGAAATGATTGCGAAAGTTTTTAAGCTTAAAAGAATTTTCCATCCATGCACATTGTACGAGGAGTAAAATTCCGTATTCTTATTAATTGTTTTTACAGGGGTGTTAGCTACCAACAAAGAAGCGGCAACTGAGCGGCCCGCAAACCGTGTACGATTCGGTAAAAGTATTGATAGAACACATCGATCATCAAATAAGACTATTACTAAACTTGCAACTCGTACTTTGATGATGGAATTTCGTTCAACTCAAGATTCTCGGCGAAAGAGCAGCGTTGGTATGGATCAATGCGATGTTGATTTGAGTCAATGTCAATGTGCTGAGGTTTTTTCTATTTTTCATTCTCTTTGTGTACTCTTTCCCGAAATTCAGATTCGTTCGTTCGTTCGTTCGTTCGTTCGTTCGTTCGTTCGTTCGTTCGTTCGTTCGTTCGTTCGTTCGTTCGTTCGTTCGTTCGTTCGTTCGTTCGTTCGTTCGTTCGTTCGTTATCTGCAAACATTTCCCCAACTTTTGCATACTTTGATAACAATTCGAATGGTCAGTACAAAAAGTCGTAAATCTAAACCAGACATTTGTAAAAACGTTTTTCTTTTAGCTTCACGCAAAGATCTTACCACAACTTGTCTACTACTGGCGATCCTCTGGCAACATGTTGAAAAGTTTTCAATACATGATTGATGCCACGGCAGCTGCCATAGATGTGAATGACACCATGAGGACAACATCTTTGTTGAAAGACATGGACGAAGTGGTGAAGAAACACACCAATAACGAGGATTTCCACATCACTGATGAAGAAAAAGCTAAAATTGAATGTCTTAAAGGACAGGTATATGACCAGCAATCTCGGTCAAAATATATTGAGAATTTAAAGCTCGAGCGAGAAAGTCGCTTTTGGGCTAACTAGAGCGCTTCCAAATGGTTTGTTTGGTTGTAAGATTTTGTGGGAATTTCCCTTTTTTCTCAAATAATATGACTTAGATTGAGGGAGTATCTTATCGGATAAGTCAGATGAGGCTGTGTATTCGGGGAAAGTTTTGGCAGGGAGAGAAAAAAAAGGCAGTCAAAAGTTTTATCACTGTTTCCGGACTTTTTCTAAGTAGTAAGCTCAGGTAAATAAAACACCCTCAGAGAGGGTGTCGAGAGCACAGTAGGATGAGATAAGAAAAATCTGTAATTCATTTAGGAAACATTTATTGGGGTACGTTTGAAATGAGAAAATTTCGCGTGTGTCATGCATGGATCCTTCATTATTCAAAGTGGTCAATTTCAGCTATAGTGTTCTAAGTTTTCAGACAATGTAGTCTAATGCGCATACTATTTTAATTACTATTACCCTTTTTAGTCAATGTGCAATATGGGGTTTATCAGTGAAGGTATTGTTCATTTCCAAACCTCTTTACAACTCTTGAAATGTCCACAACCTAATAATTGGTTCTCCACGTGGCATCGAACATGGAAAGCATATTTGGTTCAACAGCTTCATCTCAAAATGCCTGGTGTTTTTCAAGAAAATAAACGGTAAGTTTTATGTGTTTTATGACGTTTATAAACTTTGAGTTTAGCTAGAGTTGAAACTCTTGAATGGGAAAGGACTTGGGATAAAGTACACTTGACCTGAATGGGAAAGGACACCGCTTGAGGTATCCTTGATTAAGTTTCTCGCCAAATTCATTTTCCACCATCCACCAAATGAATCGCCGTCAATGACTTCGAATCTTTGACTAAAATATACCCCTTTCTCACGGATAGGATCTCCCGGTAGCATTTTTTCAGCTAGTTGAGGTAAAAATAACGGACTGAAACTCGAAGGGGATTGATATTCCCATATTTCTTACGGGTATTTAAATACCATTATTTTAAGTCGGAAAGTTCAGTGAGAATGGGGGAAAAGCATAACATTGGTTTAATTGATTATTTTCAGTGGGGACAAAAACTGGGGTATAAAATTTACCACTAGGGACGATATTTTGGCCAATCTTTCCAGTGGAAAGGGAGGGGTCTCGTGGTTCTGTGAGAAGGGTGTGTCAAAATAGTATACCTGGTATATTAAAATTATTACAATTGTCCATTCTTTCATTTCTCTCAGCGATCAACTTCTTGACTTCTCGATGGAACAAATTCATGTTTTGTCTTTCTTATCCAAAGCATATACTATTCAGAAAGAGTATGATAAAGCTTATTTGTGCAATTTGGAACAATTGAATCTAGCTGAAGAAGCTTCTGCTAATTATTGGAATGAGGTACAGTTATAATTATTACTCAGTGCTTTACAGTTTGACTAAATAATGTTTTTTACTTCGGGAAGAGCTTAGTTTCGGCGAAGAAAAAACATTTTGAAAAACTTTTATCTAGCCTGGGAATCCAAGCTCATAATCTTAGAAAAAACAAAAAATACCTCACCTGACAAAGTTCTAAAATTATAGAGCTTGGTGCAGGTAGATTAGTCTGACACAGAATGTTATAAACAGTCTGTGTGTGTGAACCCTTGTTGACAGACTTTCTGAACTTTGGAAACCCAAGCAAACACACATAATCAACTTACCATAAAAACTCTTTCACAAGCTCTAAAGACTTTCAAAACTACTAAAAACCACAACAAAACATCAGCCACATGTATTTAGACTTCCAGCCAACAGCCATTTTGTTTCGAAATGAATCTATGTTTTCATTTTCATTTGTTTTCCTTTTTTCTGCAGAGTCAGCTTTTTCCATAAATTATGCGCGCGCATCGAAATTATCAAAATGCGCGCGAAAGTACTGCTAAGTAATACGCCAAAAGCTGGCCAATCAGGCCGAACCTGCATTGCAGGGAAAAATGTCCCTGCAGGCGAGTTACCTGCGCCAAGCGTTAAACAAGCAGCAAAAATATCATTAACTAGACTGTGAAAAAAGTTTAACGCTTGGATTCCCAGGCTACCTTTTATCGAACTAAAATTATTTTTTCGGAAAAATTTTTAAAAGCTTATTTGCTTTAATATCTTGAAAATAGTGCTTTTTGACCAATTTTCCATCCCAATTTTTGAGAGAAAAACAGCCATAACTTTTGATGCATTAATTTAGAAAATTTTTCCGGAATCTAAAACAGTTCAATTCTTTGCAGACAGTTTGAAAAAAACTTCGAAACAAAAATTACCCATTAAAACGTAGCACTTTTTATTAAAGAAGGTGATGCAACATATTATTAACGTCTTTTTATTTAAAGTTCATAACGTCATTTTTGCTATTAAATTCTTAATTACTCTTAAGGGATTTGATTAAAAAGCAATTTATAAAGGCAATTCTTTGTTGAAAGTGTTAAAGAACCTAAAACATGACTTTCATGTTCAAATACTAAAATCAATATTCCGACTATGGTCAGAGCCCTTAAGTAAGTAAGTCTGCGACCGCAGTCGGAGGCGACCCGAAGGGTCCTCTTTGGATATAGCTATCTACCCAAAGATTTCGAACGTTTTACTCCAGTGGTTATTTGAGCTAAGTTTCATAACTTTACAGTTGTCAACCTGAAAAGTTGGGTTCTAGTTTGCTAGGGTCACATGTGGTGTCACGTGCGTTAATACAAGCAATAGATTCAAATCATTGGACGTTATTCCACCCTAGTAAACTCGAACCCAATTCCTTTTCATGTAGTTTTTGACGTAAGGCTGTGTGTGTTCTTATACGACTTTCATACTCTTCCTTTTAAAGTGCGAGGCCTCTGGAAGTTTCTTTGTTACGCAGTTACGATAGGCTAAACTTAACCCCAGAAAAAGCACCATCCACTAATACAGCTCCCTAGAAATGAGAAAAACAATAAAGCAGGAAATCTTCGTACCTTAATGTTTTCATGGGGCAGAGACGCAGACCATGTTCGTACACGACGGCTCCGTTTCGCTCCGAAACGAAATGATGCCATTCTATTGGTTACATTCAAGTATTACGTCATTTCTAACATGGACGCAGACGTGTGAACACATACCGAATTTAAGAAGTTTGAAATTAGTCTTGAATGACTGGCACAAGATGGCGATACTAAAATTTGTATCTGTCAACTATGATGAAAGATTGAAATATTTCTTTATACTTACAAACGAGTGGTCGTGAAAACCGAAAATGACCGTCGAGAATCTCTTCTTTTTTCTAGCTGTTGTGCGCATATACAGACATGATTGTTTCCTGTCACATTTATCGAAGATTTGAAACTGGGAAATCCTACGAACAGCTTGCCAAAGAAATGTAAGATATTTTTCGAGTTGTTGAATAAATACTTAGTAAAAATAGAGCACAAAAGGGACTAAAGTTAGCTTACTTTTTAAAACTGATATTTAAAGATTTTGTGTTTTATGGCAGAACAAGGAGCTGCCTCTCTTATCCTGAAGAAGCAGACGTAACAAAGAAATTCGTACTTACGCGGCGCCGGAGGGAGAAATCTGTTCTTTTTTTTTGTTTAAAAATGCTGGGTAAGGAATAGAAAATTGAGCGTAGTGATGTAGTGGTCATTGTTCTTGATTCTTGTGCGGGAGGCCAGGGATCGATTCCCGCTCGGTGCTGCGATTTGATTTGCCAATGATACACTTTCACACGGGCCAGTCCATAACATGTTAGGGGTATTAAGTACCATACTCTGAATAAGAGGAAGTATGTCAGACATCGTATCTGGGTTGATACGTTGATGAAGTTGGTCACATGAATAAGCACCCGCGAAAGCAATCATTCTCCCCTGCTTGTTGGAGTGTTGTCGCCGATACGACATGTTTCCCCAGCACAGGGTCAGTGGTATCTGGTATTGAGCGCTATGATTCATCTATCTTAGAAAAGGCAGCTATCCCGGGATAGGGCCCCTGCCGTATGCATCGGTGGGGTCATCCTTCTATTTTTCTTGTAAATAAATATTAGAAGATATCTTAAATGATCGACACCCCTGGAAAGTGAAATTTTGTGTAAAAGGGCCTGTAAAATGACTATTGATGTCAGTTTATGAGGAGAGCACCCCCCCTTGCAAAATCTGAAAAATGAACAATAAATCCTTGGAAAAACAAAGCTCAGACCCCCCCCCTGGAAAAGTTAATATCCCTGTATGGAATAGCCCATTGCTGATACAACATTTTTAAACAAAAGTATAAAATCATTTGCTTATGCTGCATTGTCAGCAAAAGAGGCGCGCCTCCTTTTATACCATGAAAAATAATATCTTTAATTTGAATAATTGATATGTTTCAGGTGCAAATCAGCGTCCATGAACATTGACGACTTAGTATCGATGGGAAAGTATCATTTGGTGTTATGTGCGTTTCATTTGGCAAATAAAAACATCAATGCTGCTCTGGATTCAGGTCTGGCAATTTGGTATTTCTCTCTCGGATCCAGTCCTGTTAGAATCTTGTGAATATCGTTGAAATTTATAAAATGCGATAATCAAAGTCATGAATTTGTTCGATATTTTGGTTTGGGGAAGTTTTTATTTTTGAACGATTATAACTTTAAAAGGACTGAACCTAACCTGTGGGGCAACAGTGAGGGGAAGGGGCTATAAATGGCCATATTTACTGTTAATGTTCCCCTGTTGGACCGTAACCCAAAGTCTTTGATCTAGTAACAATCAGTATAGTGGTGGGTCGATCTAGAATGGGGCAAACGAAAGAAATTAAGATTTCAACGCCTCCTTGTATCAAGAATTTTCTTTGAAATAACGCGAGTGAAGTGAGGATGAAGTTTTTTGGGGAATATATCCTTTTAAGTAAATAAAACTGATAGCCTAGGGCTGAGGAAAGCACGGGATATCAAAATTATTGATATGAGAGGTATTTAGCGCACTATTCCTTGCCTCTTGGTACCCCTGAAAAAACGGCTACTTGGGGCTTTCTACTCCCTCCTCGTGTCACAAGGCTATTGCTAACCACTTGTCATACGTTATCATAACCTTCAATTTCATTTGTTTTCAGGTTTACGTTCTCATAAAGTGGCAAGGAGTATTAACGATTTGAATTTGAAGTTATCCGTCATCCCGCTTCTTGTACAAATTTATTTATTCAAAGCCAAGTAAGTACATCTGATTTCTGGTTATCTCAAATATGTACATATGTTATATCCTAATTCGCTTCGCTCAAACGGATATAACTTATTTTCTTTTTGAACAAACTAGGGAATCAAAGTATTCAATATGGATTGCCGTGTATTTCGAAAGCACTGAACACGAGTAATTATAAGTGACTAGAAATAATAGAGTATACAAATAACTAGTATATTGGAAGCAAAACCTTTCCTGATATAAAGAGAAATCAAATGTCTGTAAAATTTTTACAATCCTACAGGCGTCGTTAGCTGAATAGATCTTTTTGCTAATAGACCGTCTTCACCCCGGATGAAAAACCTGTCTCTCCACGTAGGCGAAAGTAGGAGTTCTCATTTTGAGCTATTTTGACAGGGGAAAACCGTAAGTTTGCTAACGCCCTGTTAAATATTCCTATTCAAATAGTACAAGTGTTTTAACTGAAGAAAAATATAACATGTTAAATATTTTGCTGATTATCAGAAGCTACTTTCGTTTAAGACTAGAGATTAGGGTGTGTCAGTGAACCAATACACGCACTGATAATCTAATTTTTTGTTGGTCATTTATCTTGTATGAGGATACGGTTCACTGATTAGATACGATGAAAAATAGCTGTTAAGGTACCTCTGGGAATTATATATATATCTATAAATCAATATAACTTATATCCATATGGGACTACTGTATTGAGAAATCGTGAGATCATATAGTTATTAAGGTTCCTTGGAGAATATATATTATTATCTGTTAGCCATAAGGCTTCTATTCATACGGGAGTAATGTTGGAGAGAATTAGCTAAAATGTTTGTAACTATTCCCTAGTGTATTCATAAAAGAAAATACATTTCGTACACATACCCACGTGTCAAAGTCAGCAAAATAGAACAATTTATGTGATTGCAAAATAGAGTAAAAGTAGCCGACTGAGACGATTAAACGAGTTTTCGTTTTCCTGAAAAATCTTTCACATGGGAAATTTCTATTCACCCTCTCTTGCACATTAATGTTTGTTCTTAAAATTTGTTCTGTATTAGCAAAGACTTAGAAAAGTTTCTCTAAGTCTTTGGTATTAGCCTCGTTTTTGAAGTTATTCCACTTTGGAAGTATTGTTATTAACTTCCCGCATACTCCTACTTATAGGGATAGAGTATTAGAAATCCCGCCTTAATTGGATAAATTTTCGCGTGGATTAATTTTCGCGGTTTTCGCGAAATTTTGGCCATTTTCGCGAAATTTAGTCTACGCGAAAATTTTGAAGGCCTTTGATTCGCTAAAATTAGTCCGCGCGAAATTATTTGGAATTTTACAATCGCGAAAATAAAAGTTCGCGAAATCTTCAATCAAAACATATTACGAGTTCAACTCTTCATTTCAATTATAAACTTTAGCAACCTCCTAAAAGTACTTTCTTTGAAGTTTTTTGAAAGCTTTTGAGTGACTTTGTCTGCCTTTGTTCGATTAAAAAACACACATCTCTTTTCTAGTTACAATTTATATAGTCGTGAAATTAAATAAAGAAGGCCATTTTCGCGAAATTTAATCCACGCGAAAATTTTAAAGACCCTTCATTCGCGAAATTTAATCCATGCGAAATCTTTAAATTCTCGTCTCGCGAAAACTAGTACACGTGAAAATTTATCCACTTAAGGGTGAAAATACTTATGCAGTTTTAAACGACGGTATTTGAGGCTTAGCGAGAGTTTACTGTTGCGTATAAAAAAATAAAATGTTCACTACAGAGCTCAATCATGCAGTGACATAATGGCGGAATACAAACAATTATTAGTGGGACTGGAAGATGATCACATCAAAGCTATATATTTCAACTGTTGCATGGACCAGTTACTTGATACGGGTAAGTGGAGAAACCCAAGGGAAAGAAAAGGCGTTCTCTCCTACCTACGGGTGGACAGCCATAAGAAAGGGGAATTTGCGATTTTGAATGTTTTACCGTACTAGTTATTCTCGTGTAAAGACGACATCGATCATTTTTGTGGTGACGTCATGAAAACTGATATTATGACGTCACATGCGAAATAACTCGGGAATTCCAGGTCCCTTCAAAAAAGCTTTCAATGTAATATTGGGCGTGGTCTCCCCGCTGAAAAACATTCCATAAAATTACGCAAATTTTCTCATTTTTACGTTCACTCTTTTCTGCGTTCAGGTGACACTTTGGAAGAGATGTCAGAGATCACTCATTTCGTGAAGTCACGTGACAACACCGTTGGAAGTCTGATGTTTAACCGACTACGTGTTTGCATATCATTGTGGTATGTCCAAGGCTCATCGTGATTTTGATTCTACTTTAATTCATTGTTTCATTTCTGTTTTTTTTTAGACAGTCATAGACTTACTCTAAAAATAAACTTAAAGAAATAGTCATAGACTTATACACTAAAAATTTCCCTATGTCCCTATGAACAAACATATTCTTCGAATGCTGTCCTTCTAAGTAGAGAGACCAGGTTATGGTGAGAACGAGAAAAAAAATAAAAAAATAATAATAATAGACTTCAACTTTCTTTAGAGAAATTGCCAATCCTCTTTTCCTTATCTTTTTCTGCAATTTCTGACCCTTACCGCTCTCACATAAACTAATTTTCGTTTGAATTTGATCAACTAATAACTTTTGTTCCAGGTACGCACGTCAAGAAAGTCGTATTTTGGCACCCCAATTCTTTACTTATTTCAAAATACCTGATGGTAAGATTATTCTATTTTTACCCCCTCAAATGACTGATGGGGTATATTTCTGGCTTGAAAATCAGTATTTTTGTTTCAGTTTATTTCAGTTTGTTTAGCATTTTCCAGTCTTGGGGGTAGTGAAAGATTCCACAGCCTTAAAGTTATTTCGGGGACTCAGAATGGATTTCAAAATTTTTGAGTTACACAGAAAAGCCAGAAGGGAAAAAGTGCAGCATTATACGGAGAAAATGCACTGGAAAATTTACGGGCAATATTGGGAAATTTCTATACTTTACGAACTTTAAATAGGTTGGATTTTGAAATGAAAGCTTTTGAAATTAAAATAAAGGTAAATTTTCTTGAATTTTCAGATGTCGGTGATGTGGAAGTGCAAAACGAAATCTTCAAAATACGTTTTCAACTTTACCGCTTGGAATGTTGTTTGCATCAATACCGATGTCGAAAATCTATCAACAATAGTGACGTCAAAATGACGACAGTTCAAAATTTAAACGCCGTACAAGACACTGTTCGTGATTACAAATTATTCCAAGCACGTTTTATTCATTACCAAGCTTATTATGCTGTGCTGAGGAAGAAAACGAATCGTGCTAAACTTTTATTGGAGGATTGTAAAGTAGTGAGTAAGAATATGGACGGAGGTTTTGACAACGAATGGTGTTTAGCAAGCTTGAGGAAATGGTTTGTGGTTGATGGAATTGAAGATATGATGGAGAATGAGCGCCGCTTATCTGGTAATGCAACGGGTTTGAGTGGTGCTATGAAATATGTGTTACCAGCGAATGTGTAGATTTGATATAATTGAATTGTTTTTATAATTGTTGACAGTCTTAATCTGCAAATTTGCTTCGTAATGTTATTATCACTTTATTTGGTGTTATATGTATGTTACTTGTTGAATATGACTTAAGTTTTATTTTATGCTTTCACTTGATGTAGCTCTGTGCATGCGCATCTGAATAGGTTTTATCTCGTTGATGCCATAGATAGAAAGTGAAAGATGGTAAATGGAAAGGTTTTTTTATCAAAGATGAGTGTCAAATCTTGTCAAGCGGGATCGATGGAAAAATTCTCAAAACTTAAATAAGCAAGTGGAATAAATAATAATTTAGAATCATTTTCTAGGTTTTAATCTGATAAATTCATGAAAGATTATATTTCTCTTTTCCGCGAGTTTTTGCTTTTTTTGCGAGATTAAACGTAGTCTGAAAGTTGTCACTGCCCTATTTGTGACCGTTGATTTAACTGCTTGATCTCTGCATCCATATGCCTTTTTCGAGGTGCCGTAATCATTTAATTTAAACATTGTTAATGTATCGATATTTATTTATTTTTGTATTTAATGCGAGATTTTAAGTTTTGAACTAAAAATTAATCTAAGCTTTTCATAAACTGTACAGTAACTTTATTCAACCCTTTTATTGGTGCATCTTTAAACAGTTTTAGGTCCAAGCAACGTTTGATTGATACTGGATTAGAAAGTGATTTTGTGCTCGTTGTAAAGGTAATCGTGAGTGGGATATCGTCATGAAAAATTATTTGATGAACTAGATTGTTACCATTTTCCATCAGTGAATCATCAATCTGAGATACTGATTTAGATGGCTGGTTGGTCGACTTAAAAAAAAGGCTTTTTTGCTGTTTTTGATGGTTCTTGAAGTCAACCCACAATACCGGCCATAATATTTGAGAAAAAAGAGCCTTAGGATCTGAGGATCCAGAAGTTCAAGAACGGTCCAATAAGGCTCAGAATGAAGCCTGGAAATCAATAAACCCAACCCAAATTGAAATATTTGATTAAATCTAACAAATGGCCCAAAGGCCACTTTCTCGCTCGAACTTTAAAATGCTAAAAACGAGAAATTAACCAAAATTCTCAATATATTTCGACCTTTTGACCGATATTGCAGTAATGCAGCTATATATGGTATTATTCCAATCACGATTATCTTTTTCAGTGAGCACAAAATCGCAAAATGATTTAAACTCTTTTAAAATATTATTCACATTTGTAATAATATTGACGGCAGGGAAATGATATGACGAAAGCTAATTTGAAAAAGGCTTAATAAGGGATGATACGAGAATTACCTTTAACTCTGTCAGTCATGCCCAACTAAATATAAGCGATTTTTTTTGCTGCCTGTAATTTTGATTGAGGACATTATTTAAAAAAAGCACCATACTGAAAAGAAAGCTCTTGAAGAGAGCTTTCCAACCATTCCAACTAGCCCAAACATGACAAAGCTGAGGAAAACTCAGGATCACTTTTGGAGTATTTCTAAAAGGAGTCGAGGGCGTCAAGGACATATCCGATCCATCTTAAAGAGAAATAGTGAGGTCGTATATTTATGCTTTCGAGGATGGACGGGGTGGGGAGGTATTAGGGTTGAAGGATGTGGGTTATGTGGACATGACAACCGACTCTCAGAGGGACTAATTCTTTTCGAAAAAGTCACCCTTAGAGAGACGGTTCTTGGATAATTTCCTAACCTTAGAGAATTCTTTTGAGATTTTCTTTCGTTACTACTGTACGTACCTCCCGAGGGGGCACTCGATTTTGAAAACGACCTACGTTCGGCCAAAAATCAGGTCGCCAAAATCGGATCCTTACAGTGCAGGAAAAATTTGGCTGAAAATCGACCCTTACAGTGCAATTCTTCGAACTTTTATGCTCTTTTCAGGGCAAAATTTTGTATTTTCTCAAATTTTACACCCTTGCAGTGCACTTTTTCCCACTTGCTCACAAATCAACCCTTACAGTGCACTTTCCAAAGTCGAAAAAACCTACCCTTAAGGGCCGCACGTCCGGTAGGTCACTTACCTGGAGTGCCCCCCCCCCTCTCTCGGAAATGAGGAGCCATATTTGCATCACTTTATGAGAACTGGAATTTTACCTACTGCTATTTTTACGGGAAAGAGCAGTCGCTAAAATCTTAATCTATTGACTATTGAAAAATAAATCACTACCTCGGTCGTTACCTATAGTGTTGTCAGTATCATGGTTTTTTCTATTAACCACCCATCGAGTGTGTGCCTGCCTCCAGCAGACGACCGCAATCTTGACTTTTTTGTTTTGGTACCAGGATCGAAAAGGGATCAGGTGACGTTAGCGTGGTCGGTGTCGTTTAAGTGAACTAGTATATTTTACAAGTTCACTTAAGCGACACCACCCAAAATGATAGTACCGGACTGACGATGGCACATTTCAGAAAGTGGGCCACCGTCTAAGATATAATTTACTGACCAGCCAGAATTAACTAGTTCACTTAAGCGACACCAACTAGTTAACTTAAGCGACACCTGCTAGTTCACTTAAGCGACACCCACTAGTTCACTTAAGCGACACCCACTAGTTCACTTAAGCGACACCTACTAGTTCACTTAAGCGACACCCACTAGTTCACTTAAGCGACACCTACTAGTTCACTTAAGCGGCACCAGCTAGTTCATTAAGCGACACTCAGTAGTTCACTTAAGCGACACCTACTGGTTCACTTAAGCGACACCTACTAGTCCATTTAAGCGACGCCCACTAGTTCACTTAAGCGACACTCACTAGTTCACTTAAGCGACACCTACTGGCTCACTTAAGCGACACCAAACCTTACAAGTTCATTTAAGCGACACCCACTAGTTCACTTAAGCGACACCTACTGGTTCACTTAAGCGACACCTTCTAGTTCACTTAAGCGACACCTACTAGTTCACTTAAGCGACACCCGCTAGTTCACTTAAGCGACACCAAACTTTACAAGTTCACTTTGCTGGCTTGGATGATCTGCTGGCTTACCCAAGCCTCGCAGCAAGTTTAGCTAGTTCTGGACCATCGCGCCGTATTCATAGCGGCTATATCGTCCAGGATAGATTGATTTCTCTGGCGGGCTTGCAGTTGCACAGCTGCACCCAAATTTCATATCACTGAGATGCTGTTTGATATGTTGTTACAAGGGAGTTTTGTACAAACATAACGTCAATAAAATCAAATGCAATGCAATGCTTCGCCGCCAGGAAAAAGTAGGTAAATCGTAATTATTATCCATATAACGGTCATTAAGTAAGCCATGAAAGATTCTATCGGTGGGCAGTATTGAAAGGTTTTCTGACTCAAAGTCATACCCGTGGTGAGGAAAATAAGGCGCCAGGCTTCAGATGGCTGAAATATCATCAACCGTTCGGGTTATAGGGCAATAACGTCATTTGCAGCCCGCTCGGAATTAGATTGAAGTCGTTGCATTGAAGCGAAGAGAGACTTACGAAGAGACTAAACTAAGGTGGCCGTCTTTTGCGGCTATAACTATACGAAGTTTCCAGCGATTGAAAAAAGCTGGAAAACAGGTTCTCGACAGTTTTGCACGGAAATGCATTTAATTATGCATGCACGTCATTATGTAATAATGAGATGCATGCGCTATTCAGCCTTCATATTATGTTCAAAAAATTGAGAAAATCCTCGCTCTTGCATTCACTCAAAGAAGTTAACTCATGCAAATTCAAACAATTTCGTTTTCTATTTCATGCACTTATCTGGACCAACGTACCAACCGATGCACTTATCCGGACGAACGTACCATTTCCATACACTTATCCGGACGAACGTACCAATCGAAAAGACACCGATTCAACATACAAAGAGAACTAAAGATCGGAATGGAAACCCTAGCCACGGAAAGTACAACCAAGGATCAATAACATTGGAACAATCGGACGAGCGCTTCTTCCTGGACTTCAAACAGAAGATCAATCAATGGCTCAGACGATCAACCACCAAGGAATACAATAGAATATACAAAAAGACGATCGATTACCAAAACAAACGCCGGTCATTGGAGATTGACGCTCTTATCAACATTCACCACCGACAACTTATTATCAAACATTGAATCGTGGATGTGTTTTATCAAGTCGATGAATTTGGTATTCCTTAAACGAAAATTACAAATAGATTGATAACATTTTGAAGCTATGAAGCTCATACCTCGTAAAAACCCATTATAAGAATTATAATTTAAATTTATGATCACTACATTTGACGGTCAAACACTTGCAGATGGAATAATTTCGTTAGTAAAATATTTGTACATAAAGGGGAGAAGACCTTTAACCTCCGAAGGTCGGGGTGACGGATGCCATTGGTTCGGAGATAATGTTTCCTCCAGAATAAACAGCCACTGGGGGTTTTACGCTACACGCTTCGTCACAAAAATTCAGTTGTATTTTATTTGAGCTTATCCAACTTGTAATTTACTACTAATTTTGTTAAACATTTTTTTTTTACCACGAGTGTTAATGCAAGCAAATACCAATGAAAAAGTAACTTTATTGTTTTCTATTTTTCTGTTCATTTCGAAAAGGAAAAATAGTCGAGAATGTTATATTACCATTGACACCTATCAACTCTAAAGCTTGAAATTGAAAATGACGTCATTACAAAAATAAAAATGAGTACCTTAGATTTAGAGGTGGATTCTTAACTTGAGGTCAAGATTTTGTTGATTAGCATTTTTGACGTCAATTTTGGCTGTTCAAAAGAAGACATTATCAATCCTTTCTATTGTTAACCGGTTTGTATTTTGACGCAGTCTTACATGAATTTTATGTCCAATTTCGCTTGACTACAGGCCTATACACTGCACGAGGTTGCCCGTCAGTGGCGTCAGTTTTTTCAAAGGAAAATGAACACTGCGTTGAAATCATTGGTTCATTTTTCTTTTTGACGTCAGAAATCAAAACTATTTCCAATTTTTTTTGTTTTTTTGCTTTCGTTATTTTCCCCTACAGTAAAACAGTGCGAAAAATCAAACGAAGCTGAAAGAAAAGGCGAACAAATACAAAAACGAGTCCTTTTTTTGGCTATACTGAGAAATATTGCCCTCGGTCAACGCAACGACCTCGGACAACATTTCTCAGTACCCTCAGTAACCGGTCATTATTGTATAATAGTAAGAAGAGCCATTTTCTATACTAATCCTATACTAACTATTTATGAGGGCAATACCGTAAAATATTGACCGAGCTTGCGTGGGCAATACTTTTGATAGTAGTCTAGCAAGCTAGACGACTAATTTATACATAGTAGAAATAAAGCAAAAAGTAATGAATGGAACAATTTTAGTCGTCTAGAAACCTTTGTGCACTAACTCCAAACAAAAGAAAAGTGTCAATATTGCAATTATAATTTTTTCCTGCTCAAAATAATTCTTGAGAAAAAAAATATGTGTGGATTTGTGTTTTGAAAGTTTTTCATTTGAGTTGATTTCGTTTTGAGAGTTTGTTGTTGCTTGATAAATTGTTTTCTCGCTACGCAAGTTTCTGCGTAGCTAGCCCCTGTATCTATAAGGCTAGAACACCGGATCATATGGTCGTAACTCGAGAAAGTCCTTCTTAACTTAGTAAAACAAGATACCGGCAAAGTACAAAAAAGTTGAATGTATGCATATGTAAAGTGGAATCCAAAAGTGGTTGAATGAATGTTGAATGTCAATCAATGTAAACAAACTTTTTCTTTTGGTCTTCAACATCACTTAGAGTTTTTTCACTGTTTTTTCAGTGTGGTAAATCTATTTCAAAAACCTGCAAAAAGTTCGCTTACATTCGTTTAACTTTACATGCGCACATTCAACTTTTTCATGCAGTTGTAATAAGCTAAATAACTTACGCTCCAGTGGTTTGGTGAAATAGCTGCAATTCTGGCTTTCCAAGTTAGGATGGACCTTCCCGAAGGCATTTAACAGTGGTTAGACTAGGTACACAGACAGTCATACAGAAACACCATAAAGTGAAAGTATATATTGCTATAAACTCAAAAAGTCTAGCTTCCTGTAGGCACGTACGTCTCTTCATTGTCTGCGCTGCGATCATCCTAATGGCTTCAACCATTTCAGCTTGGAGAAAAGATTGTATCATGAAAAAGTACGATGCACTTGAAAACAAATTTAGGCGCATTTCAACTTTTCTCGACTGTACGTCTGAATGGACCACAATGGCATTCCTTTATTTTTCTTTTCACCAATAAGATAGAAGATTTTGTTTGAGAAGTGCAATCACAGTGTACGCAAGTGGAGACCGGGCCTTAACTAGGATTGGTTTCTATTTCACCCTATTTAAGATGGCGCAGAACTTTTTGATAAATTTCATACGCAGTATCCTCTTGACTATTGTTTATTAGGCAAAGAAGCAATAGAGAATTGTTGAAATATAGCAGCCAATGAAAAAAGCAAGCTATTTCTGATTGGCTGCCTTGTTGATTTATTCACCGCTATATATTTTGCCTACAATCTAAGATGTCTGCGGCATTATCAGAAAAGGTCTAATAATCATGACATATATTGTTTTAAGAAAGAAACTGGGAGAAAAAAACAAACAGGAGATGTGAAAACCAGTAAGCTAATGATACCATAATTTTTGAAATATATTTTTGAGAAGCTTTCTCAGCTTTTCCTTAAATTTTATTAAATTATCAAGCTGCGAATTCTTCAAGTATTTTGTTAATGGAATAATTATAATTTTTTTTTTTCAAGCAAATGCCTCAATGAATCAATGAATCAATCAATAATTAAATAAATCAATTATTCCTGATTATTTTTTAATGTTTTAATCTTTAATGCATTAAAGCTTTATAGTGCTTGACATGATCTTTATGTGGGGGCATTTAGTGAAAGCTATGACTAGTACAAACTAAATCTCGTATTATTATTATTATTATTAGTATTGGTATTATTAGTATTACACGCATTATAAACGACTCCAGTCTAGTTTGATAGAGGTAAATATTAGTAATAACATGATTTGGAAGGTTATTCGGTATTAATAGCCCCGAGGCTCATTGAAAACATTTCAAAATATTACTGTATATAAATACTAATTTGAAATGTTCATGGAACGAAGATTACCCGAGAATACCATGTTATTCCAGAAGCAGCCAACGAGCCCATTTCCCCGAAAATCTGTTTCCCTCTTCCAGGAGAGAGGGAATTTTTTTTCGAAAAATGGGGAAACAGATCCGGTTATCTAGGAAAGACCTTTTCCTTAAAACTTTCTGTTTCCCCGCTCCAGCTGAGACGTAATTAAAGAGAAACAGATCAATATTTCTAGGGAGATGACATGATAAATTGGGAAACAGACATCTGTTTCCAAAAAGATGATATTGCATTGGACTCGGTATTGGAAACAGATTGGACTTTCTTATCTTAGGGAAAATTATTATATGGTCACGTATGGTCTATGGCAAGCGAAAATCACAATTTCGAGAAAAACTAGGTTTTTCTGCCAAAAACCTGGGTTTTCTGTCAAAAACCTGGTTTTTCGGGTGAAAACCCTAGTTTTTCTAAAGAAGACACAAGATCTCAGAAAAGAGTTTTTTGATAGAACATATCTCCTTTGGTCAATGTGGTTTTGATGAATTACTAAAAGACAAGAAATCTCGGTTGACGAGAGATAAGATTTGGAAATACTTATAGAATGATAAAAAAGAGGGGGTGATGTTATTATAATATGGGTAAAATTGCCCCTTTTTAACCTGACTGAAATTCGAGCCGTTACTAGCAACCCTGCGGGGCCCAAGGCGCCGAGTATGCACCCGGCACAGTGACAAGCCGTTACTAGCAACCCTGATCTAAGCAATTCCAAACAACAAAACCCCCGGAAAATTTAAAATGTCGGAATGAGCAATAGACAAACATGAATTTCTGGAAAAAAAGACCAATACGCTTCTATTCAGAAAATCTAAGTTACTTATTCGAATTTTACGGCAGACGATTTTTGATAGTAAAAGCGATCATTTAAAAGCGCGATTGACAAACCTGAGTTTTCTCTTGAAAATTTATAAACTCCGGGAAAACCGGGAAAACCTAGGTTTTCTACAGAAAAACTAGGTTTTTCACCCAAAAACCCAGGTTTTCTGCAGAAAAACCTAGTTTTTCTTGAATTTGTGATGATCGCTTGCCATAATGGTCTCCTCTATTTTCTTCTGTAGATTTTTTCCTTTTCTGTTCCTTATTTTTTCGGAAATTATTAAAACATTCCAAATTATAAAAAACATTCCATTGACTCTTATTTTGATTGGCTTAAAAATTTCGTGCGATATTTTACCAATAAAAATGCTTCAAAGATATCGTACGATACTTTTCAACTACCTTATTGGCTCTTTTTACGCCGGCCCTAATTTAATGCTAGCCCCTTTTACGCCACAATTTGGGCTTACGCCAATTAGGGCCGTTAATAACGCCAAAATTTGTAAAACCGGCTACTCATTGTTTCAAACGCCCCTCCTAGAGAGGGAAGGCGTTTATTCAAAGGGAGCGTTTATTTGTGGGCGCGTATATTAAAAATTTTTCCCTTAAAGAGGGGCGTTTTTTGGAGGGACGTTAAAAAGAAGGGGGCGTTTATTCGAAGTAATGCGGTATCGGATATCCGCGGTATCTAAAACTTCACAAAAATCAGTTATTTTCAATGGAAGGATATCCCAATGGAATTTTTTTACTATATATATTATTGCCCCCGCAGGAGCGCAGCGACGAGGAGGCACTTATAGTTTCACGCATAGATATTGGACTGGAATCTCGAATTTTTGCGTTTTTTGTTTTGTTTTGTTTTGTTTTGTTTTGTCGCGCAAGCCTACCCGTAGTTAGTCTCTTCCGTAAATGTTCGGTTTTTTTTCAGGGACGGCAGTTGCTAGCCTAAAAACTTTTTCTTTATGATAGCAGGCGCCGCGGGCATTTTACTCAGCTTTCGACAGTAGATTCTATTCCGCTTGTAGAATTTTGCCCGATTGGTCAACATGCAGGAAATGGAATGGAGAAGTTTCTGGAAGTTTTTTTAAATTCAATTTTTAAATTCAAGCTCTCTCTTCCTGCAGTCAAAATTTACTTGTATGCATTTACTTTTGACTTTCGGATTAAACAAGATGTATACATATACCAATCAGTGAATTTGCTGACAGTCAAATTACAATCTGTCTCCTGTCTTAGACATTCAGGAGATTGATTCATTTTTCGATCCAAACAGTTTGTCCCCAATAGCAATAATAATGAACAATGATTATCAGAACAATGATTGAATATGGACAAAAGTGATTATTGTTGGTGGTTGAATTGGCAACGAAATTCCACTGTAACTAAATTTATTCGACAATCGTCATTCAACATACTCTACTCTCAACAAGAATGCTTAAAAATCCTGTGTTATGGTATACTTCTCGACAGTAAGTATAAATATTTTTTTCTTTCTGTACTTTTATAAGACTTGGTTTTATTAATCTTTTATGTTTAACACAGGTCTGTGTTCTTGTTGATACTTACCAGGCACTATTTGGGAAATTATTATCAAAGATTGAAAGAAACTTTTGCTTTGGTGAACTATTTTTGAGGAAATTTCAGTACACTCACCATATCATCTAATTTCATGTTTCTTATTTTCCCTTTAAGCTTTTTATGAATGAGGATTCGTTTACCTTGACAACGCAATATTACCTCGTTACTGCTACTATTACCACGTTACGTCATGATTTTCCATCCTTCTACACGATGTTGCTGTTACAACAGCATATCTTTTTAATGTAAACAATTTTGTCCGTGAGATCCCTTTATATCATGCCGTTGGAAAAAGTCCTGAATGTACGCTATTTCCTGTTAATACCTGCTTCCTGCTCATCA
The DNA here is from genome assembly GCF_902728285.1 of Clytia hemisphaerica. Taxonomy (NCBI): domain Eukaryota; kingdom Metazoa; phylum Cnidaria; class Hydrozoa; order Leptothecata; family Clytiidae; genus Clytia; species Clytia hemisphaerica. The sequence continues at coordinate 488,451 of NW_027103529.1, forward strand.
ATATTGCCTCGTTACTGATACTATTACCACGTTACGTCCTATCATCTTCCATCCTTTACACAACGCTGTTACAGCTTCTAGATTACTGGTAAATCCATTTATTGTAAACAATTTTGGATCACGATATCCTTTGTTAAACAGTTGGAAAAACTCCTAAGTACCGTGAGATTGGGTAACTTGCATCAGTGGAGGCTAACTTGCATAAACATAACGAGCAGGAACCAAAAATTGACAGGTAACAACGTACCGGGAAATTGGGTAACTTGCATCAGTGGAGGCTAACATGCATAGCCCTCGAATGAATGACCTGGCTGGTCATTAAAATACAAAGTTAAATCAAAACAAAAATGGTAGAGTAGAGCTGCGAGCAGAGCTGTGTAGTTGTATTTTAATGACCAGCCAGGTCATTCATTCGAGGGCTATGCATGTTAGCCTCCACTGATGCAAGTTACCCAATTTCCCGGTACGTTGTTACCTGTCAATTTTTGGTTCCTGCTCGTTATGTTTCTGGCTCATAGCATTTCTTATGCTGTTTGGTTCTACTATGTTTCATTTATACCTATTTCAAATTGGTTGAAATAAATATAGTTGCATGTCTTTTGTCCGGTTTAGTATACACAAAAACACAAAAACAAAAAACAAATCTGTAACTGTCTGTAATTGATTCTACCTGGACACTTTTCCTAATGAATGTTTTAAGATTCGTATTTTATTCTTTGTAAAAAGTAATTCATATTTTTAGAAAAAAAATGTCTCATTTATGTTAGCTTATTCATTGATATCTCAAAGAAAATGCTGAGAAGAATCATTCTAACTATTCAAATCATTTCCAAACTTTTGCTATAAAGCATTAAAAAGCCTTAATTAGCATTAATTAGTTTTACAAGCATTTGTATTAATTAGCGGGTGGCAGTTAGTGAAAGCTATGGCTAGTTATATTTAAAATTTGGGAAACTCCGTCTAAAATTTGGGAAGCTCTGACTTGGTTTCGAGAAACTCCGTCTAAAATTTGGGAAACTCCAGCTTGATTTTGGGAAACTCCGGTTGTTTTTTCAAGAGAAATTTTGAGCCTTCGGGGCCATCGTATTGAGGCAAATTTATATAGGCTCTCCATTCGTCACTGTGAACGCGAGTATTTGGACGAAATACTCGGTTCATGATCGGGGCTAATATTGCACGATTTCTTCTTGCGACGATCTCCATATAGCCTCTTGCTGGTTGAAAGCGGGTATCACACACTCCAAATACCCAGACTGGGTTTTGTGCAGGCATAGTATAAGAAAGCCGCGGCTGGAATGATAACATCTGAATTTCTGTTATTCTATCTCTGTCGTATTTGATGACTATTTGTTGATCAAGAAACCAGTAATATAGCATCTTTAATGGTAAATTTTATTAGTTTGTCGTTAATACTTACTTCTCAGTGCGTTTTAGACATTAATGAAATGCTCTTGATAATACACTTGCATTATAAAATCATTGTAACGGAAAAATCAACACTAAGAAATTGAAACAAGCACAAAATGGCTGGGTTGAAAGAACTCAAAAATTAATGAGGTGCCTCGAAATGCCTTCGCAATATTTCAGTGAAATCTTTTTAGAAATCAATGAAAAAGTACATCAAGATAACACTGTGAAAATTTCAAGCCAGCACCTTCAAAACTTATCATTTAAACAAAAATCCTATCTATTTCGAATTTACCACATGGTGTAGTTTCCCGCAAATTATGTCATGGCTCTTAATATATCTACACCGCACAATGAAAAGTCCAAATCAAGAATTACGCGGCTTGGACGCTCGACGCAGATGATAATTCGCTGCAGAGGGTAAGTAATAGCTAATTCATAAATTTTCAGTATCTTGGGTCCGGGGTGGACACTGATTTTGACGGCTGACGGGGACATACCACTGGAGTTTGAAAGATGGACCCTGTTAGATATGAATATGTGGCAAATTTGGGACCTTTTTCAGAAAGAGATCGAGAAATTTTCCATTTTCACCCTGAAAAGTGGCCAAAATGACTAAAAGTAGATAAAAACTTGAAAAATTTTCTAATTTCCATCATGAAATTCTTAGAAATTTCCAAAAGTTGACCCTGCCAAAAAACATCTTGCAAATTAGTGAATTTAAGATCCTGACAGATATCTTCAGAGCCTAAAGGGACCCTGACCAGTGGGATGTTCCCGTCCCCAATTTCGCCTAAGTGCCCCCCTCCCGGCCTTTGGTTCGGTTGTGTTTTAGGGGACCAATATCGTTCCTGTCGTTCTTGCACCATCTCCTCTCTTTTCATTACCGAGTTTATATGTATGTGTGTTTTTCTGCAACGGAGACGATAAGGTTCTAAATTGACTATATTCTGACCAACTGAGAACGACGGTAAAAAATCAGCAGTTTTACCGTCCTCGATTTTTTGCGGGTCAAAACTGCGGGTTTTTCCAAATCGCTTCAGTCACTTTACTGTCCTGAAAAGCGTAAATACATAAACTCGCTATTATCTAATCTACTGACTGTCTTTCTCATATAATCATTCATTCGGGCGTTCTTAAGTGGTGTCATAGCAACATAAATCTTGATAAATAAAGATTAATTACGTTTTCGCCATGGTGAGATGATATACCCTGAGTATCAGAGGTCAAGTTTTCAAAGAGAAAATATTAACCTCTGAGGACAAGGTTGGGTTTTCCAATCGGAAGGCGCTGCATTGCAAAACGTTCGAAAATTGTCAATCGAATTTTGTTTTTAAAACGCAGAACCAAATTACGTCACTCAAGAAAGAAAAATAACACAAAAATCGAATCAAAACAAAAAGGATTTCGAGTGAAAAAAATAAAGTGACATTAGGGACGTGATGATCAAACATCAAACTGATTAAAAAAGTTTTCTTGTTATATATCTATCCTGACTAATCCGAAATATGGGATCTATCAATAGAAGAATAGCTACTGTAAAGCGGTTTTTTTCGAGTGCAGTCAGTTGCTGAAATTCAGAGGTTTTGCTGTGCTGCAAGTGATAGACAAAAATATTTAGCTGGATATTTTGTTGTGGTTTGGAGAATAAATTAAGGCAAAGACTTTGAGAAAGTCTAAATCTTTGATGAGGGTGAATACTTCTAATGACACCCATAGCCCTGATGCAAATGTTTCGCTCGATCCAAATACTCAAAATTTGCTTTGGACCTGGAGGAGTTAGAGAGGAAATGTTTTAGATTCGATTCCAAACTTATTACACTTGACACTACAGTACAGTTTGCAATAAAGAAGTTAGAATATCTACTTCCAGTAATAGTGATCCATTCTTGGCTTGTTTGCTGTGTGTGTCAGGAACGATGAAGTCTTGCAAAAAAGGGTAAGTCGTTTAATATTTTAGAATTACTACAGCTGGCATGAATGAATAAAATCGCCCAGCTTTTTTTATCCCAAATGGAATGAAACTTTTCTCCGTTTGAAGAACTTCTATGGGCCCTATTCCTTGGGAATAAAACACTCAATTTGTGTGCCATAATAGGGTATTTACTTTTTCTGAAGTTAAGAAAAACTACCAGAGAGTTTGTTTTGCGATAGTTGTTTCAATTTGATTCATCTATTTAAGACAAGGTGAAGCGTGACGCTGCAGATCAAATCTGTGTTTTGACTGAACTCACCAACCTTTTAAAGGTACAGTCTGTTTATCGCAACAACTCATGCTAAATTTAAAATCCAATGACTGTGTTCCATCTTGCTTCATAATAAAATTGTTTCTTTAAACTTATGCTGTTCATTTTTGAAAATGAAAAATAGGGACGGTTCACTCTTCATCCTTGAAAGATAATCTGGAGATATTTTTTATGAAGAGAAGGAGTATAAAACGTTTGTGGTTTAAAAAAGCCTGGTATCTCGGGGTCTTTTGTCTTCATCATAAAGTATGAAAATGTTATCAAAAGGGACTGAAAATTGCCCTCACTGATCTGACCCGTACGTCAGTTAGGTACAGTTGCAAGGAAAATCTAGTTGAGTTAGCAAGCTATCGCAAAGTTCCCTACTGACATAATCGTTCCGCCTTTCATTTCTCACAATTTTTCTGAAAAAGCAAATCAGACATGATCCGCAACCTCCTCTAAGCCAAACGAAGCCAAACGGTGAAATATATCTACTTTGCGAGCGTTTTTCTACAAGATCTTGTATTAAAAAAAAACTTTGTCTTCACAGCTCGAATTTATTCGCGCTGTGATACTCACGGTAGAGATGATAAACGTGTTGCAAGAGAAGGGTTTGTTTTTCTTTTGATGTAATCAATAGAATAAACACGTTCTTAATGTTAAACATGATATTTTCAAAATGGTGATGTCATACTCAATGATTTATTATAGCCCTTTGGGCTAGATCCACGGCCTTTATCGAAAAGTGAAGCAAGTTTTGGTAGGATTTCCTACCAAAGAAATCAAGTGACAACAATATCTCCGTATCAAATTATTGTTGAACATCGTAAGACAGGGGAAATCCCGGAGAAAATACCATTAGAAAATGGCTTTGAGAGACTGTCGGACTGTATTTCGAGCGTTTTTGCGACCCTTTGAGAGAGACCATTTTTCCAATTTTTAAGTCAAAATTACTAGATTTTATGACCCTTTGAGGGAGTGGATTTTTGTGGACCCTTTCCAAAGAGTCAATTGCTATTCCCATTCCCAAAACCCATTTTTCCCAGCACCCCTCCTCCTGATCATGCCCCCGATCCCTTAAGGGCGGCGGTACACCCCCCCCCCCACCCCCGGGCCCCGATCATTACCACCACGTCAACCACACCCATTTTCGCCTCCACTTTTGGATCGTTTCACTTTCGATTTCACCTTGCGCACAGCGCATGCCCAAATAAAATCAAAATAATTCTTCAAAATGGTATCCCGAGAAGGGGGAGTTGCAGAGAACAGGAAAAGTCAAGAAGGTCAAGTTCAAAGCTCTTAAATATTGAAATGTCACGCTTAAGATCGACTTTTTGAACCATGAGAAGAAGAAAGTTACATGATGTCCAGATTGGCTGATTATTTTTTTATTGTTGGTGTTGAGGACACTTCTGAACTTGGTAAGATTTTTCAGATGTGTTGATGTCAGTCAGGCCCATCATCCTGGCAAATGAACGGGGTATTTTTCACTTGCGATTGGTGGCAAATCCAGGGGATGTCAATCGAACTCAATCGAATTCGATTTGGAATCGAATAGATCAAATTCAATCGAAGTAAATCGAAGTGATTGTTCGAATCAATCGAACTCAATCGAAGTGATTGATCGAACAATCGAATTCAATCAAAATGGGAAAAAGATGTAAATCTTCGATTGTCTTCGATTGGATTCGATCTATTCGATCAATCACTTCGATTGGTTTCGATTGCTCAATCAATCACTTCGATTGACTTCGATTGTTTCGATCGATCACTTCGATTGGCTTCGATCGATTCGGTCAATCACTTCGATTGGTTTTGATTATATTTGACAGTTAGTCACACTAGCTTCCCGCCAAAATGCGTATCAAAGATTAATGCTGCGAAAGCGCTATATCGTTTACTTGACTCTCAAGGAAAAAAATGCGCCGCAAAACTTCTAAAGGGATTCATGAAAAAATAACCCGGCGCTTTTTAATGAAATTAACATTTTCAAAAACTATGAGAAATTGCCTAAAATTTGAGCCATAGATGAAAAAATATGAGCCAAGCCAACCTTCAAAACTAATTTGAAGATCAACTTCCCAAGAAAAAGATCTACGGGGGAGGCGGAACCCACCTAGATCCGCGCACCACCGGATAGGCTGTTTCCCGGAAATTTTGCCGGACCTCAAACAATGACCCATTTACATGTGCGGAATTATTTTTACTTTAGTGTATAAATAAGGCCTTAAAAATCGAAGCGCTGTCTCGGGAATTGAATGACAAATTTTGGTTGGTTGATTTTGGCTGCTGCACGTTTTATTTTGTTTCAAACTTTCAAGTTTTAGTTAATTGTCTTGCGAACTTGATTCAGGTAACTCTCATCCTTGTTGTTCAAATACATCCTGTAGATGACTGATGTTGTTTTTTCTGAAAGCTAGATTTCCTAGTGTGACTAACTGTTTGATTGGTTCGACAATCGAAATTTTCGATTGACATCCCCTGGGCAAATGCAAGGGGTCGAAAACAAAAGTGATGTAATAGCGCTGAATACCCCACGCAATTATGAACCGGGTTTGAAATATTTTTCTTCATTTTGAAGAACTGCATAATAGATGAAACTTTTTTTCCATGGGTCAATTTTTAGAGTGAGTTATATGCAATTTTTATCTAATTTTGGTGTTGAAATATTTCCTTCACACTCAAATATGTTATTTTGAAGCTGTCTCAAACCATCAAAAACATGCTCATTTTTAAGAACATCATTCTTTCAAAATAAAAAATAATCGTCTACTTCTGATAAATCTACAGGTCAAAATCCTCATTTTAATGAAGACGTACGTTTTTGGGGCAATATACTGTAGCTTTTATTGACAACTTTTTTTACAACAACATATATGGGCCTTATTGACTCCAAAAATGGGGCCGTTTAAAAAAACAGTACTTCACTTATTACAAAAATAAACTTTTGGTTTCCCAATTTTTAAACATTACTCTAAAGATCACTGTTTGTGAAGATGAAACCCACCTAGATCCACACACTGCCAGATAGGCTATTTTTCGGAAATGTTGCCAAACCTCAAACAATGACCCATTTACATGTGCGGAATTTATTACTTTATCTATATATTAATAGTGGTAGTCTGTATGTCGTTTTGTCGTCTTTCTTTCTTTCTGTCTGTGCTACTTTCGTTTTTGCACGCAACGTTTTTGTTCTTCCAAAAGATGACTTTTATTTTGTTCTTGCTCCACAAATTTGTTTAACGATATTCGCGCCGTTTGACCAAATTTCTATCTTTCTGGGGGCAAAAAGTTGAAATTTTCCTATTTTTCCAATTCTTAGTGGGACTGAAGTTTGATTTTCCGATTTTTCAAACTGCCATGTTTCAAAAAAGGCACCCTTAAGGCCGGCACATACCCATACCCTTCTCTTGCCTAAGTACTCCCTCCCCCGGGCTGCGTTTTTTCGACGAATCGCGTGTCATGTCTATTATTTCACTCCGCTTATCTTGACATCAAAGTTTTCCTAAACATCAAGAACTATGGCAAATATAACGCGAGCGAAGCGAGAAAAAAAAGCTAATTGCAGAGCCGTCTCGGACGTCGCTGGTCGCCGGTATTGTGTAATATGGGAATGACGCCCTTTTTGTTTTCTGATCATTTTTGCCACAAAAATCTTTTTCAAAATATGTTTAAAAGATACGTCACCCGGGAGGGATAGAGTCAAACTTTGAAGAGAATTCTTCCCTTTAATTTTGATTTTATCTTGTTTAAGCCACCTTCCCAACATCTCAAAGGACTTTAAATGCGTTCAGCAAACAGCTAAACCAGCATGCGACGCCGGGTACCGGCTAGTTTACTTTATTAGTGTATAAACAAGGCCTAACAAATCAAAGCACTGTCACTGGAATTGGTTGGAAATTTCTGCATCTTGGTGCCAGATGACTTTGCCCTCGTCATATTTGAGTTTTTGTCTAGTTACACCCACATTGAGTTTGTTTTTCACATATATCCGTATTGATAATAATGATAATAATTGATAATAATATTAATCAAAACAAAAATTGTAATGACGCGATGAAGAAAAGGCATGTCCAATGAAAGAAAGTTTTTTAGCAAAGCTAATTCAAAACTGTACTGTTGCGAATTGCAAACACAAGTTATTTGTGATCACAGTCTAAGGTCAACAGAATTCTGCTGATTCTCATTTCATTGTTGAAAAAATTGGCATTTTGTCTAAGAAAAGTTGACAGCTATGAGATAGTGATCATAAATTTATGTTTTCAATTTAAGCCAATGGGAAGGAACTGAAAGGCACAGTTGTTCAAAAGTTTCCTGACCAAGATTGGAAAGATGCACCAAGTCCTCAAGGTTTGGAAGTGGTAAGTAGTGAAAATAATATTCATCTAAATGGATAAGTCAAATTTCAAAGAAATACTTGCTTCGTTTGCGCTATTTCAACGTATTTCAAAATGGTTCAATGGTATTATTGATCTCACTCATTTCTCTCCGAAGTCATGTAAGTACGAATTATGAATAAACTTGTAAAGAAGATGATTATCATAAGTCTATTTTTAGCAATTTACACTCATTGAGATTTTTCTTAGATAACTTAATAATATCTGAAGAAGCCATTGATTTTTTATTTTTTCATTTAGTTCTGCCAGCCAACAGGATGGCAGGTATCCTCGAAACCTAAAGAGCCAACTTTTCAAGTCACCATTTTGACTGATGTATCAGGGAAAAGAAGTTATTTGGCATGTCTGTGTTATTTTGAACAAGTTTCACAAAAGAGGGATTCTCATGTCTTGAATATTGAACTGAATGAAAATGCAAATCTTGAAGATGTCAAGGAAGCTATTACAGCAAGTGAATACGCAGTTGAAGAATTTTATTATGTACCGCGATGTCTTTGTGTTGTTTCAAGGAACCGCTACTATCAAACATTAAAAGTAAGCTAGACTAGTAGACTAGTCGGTTATTACTTAACCTTATAATAAAACTTTCAATCAAATAATGTAAACACTGATTAAATATTCAGCGCGCGTGAGAGGAAAGGAAAATAACCGACTAGAAGCTACTTCCGACGCCTTTTTTTCTTCACCTAAAATCGTAAGGAGAGACATACAGACCATACAGACAGTCTGACCCGTGCGGGATTGCATTTATTTTTCTTTCTGTTTAAATATTGCGTTTTTAGAAATGTTCATTTATTTATATGTTCCCATGTTCAATGTTACTATGAAATTCAGTCAAAAAAGTTGGATGGATTCTCAAAAACCTAAAAAAAGTTGTAAAATTAAACAGCGTAGCTTCTAGTCGTTGAAATTCAGAAAAGAGACGCAACTTCATCCCTTTGATTCTTTTTATTTAGAGCTTGATTTTTTGTATATGGGTCTGTTTTCAACGACTAGTTTACTAGTCTAAAAGTAAGCTTATGATAATTTGTTGAACAACCCAGCTGTTATTTTTTTTTTTTGTACATGTTTTAGAATCGACTTGTTCTCAAGTGAATCTTGTATGAGAGCTCATAATAATGATACTTATATTGCCATCAAAGCAAAAATACAAATGAAAATAGCCAAGATTTAATAAGAAGTGAAAAAGTTCAAGGGTAATGCAGCATACCCTATGACTTTCTTGTAGATTAAAAAATAGATTAGGAGTAGAAAAATATTTTTAATCCAATGAAATTGATATGAGTATTACTCTTGGTTGCTCTTATTGATATTGTTTTCCAATGTAACACTATCGTATATTTCCTTCAGAACTGTTTGATCACAATATTCAACGCATACTTGAACAATCAAACTGAACTACTGGAGAAGATGATAGGCTGTATGATTGGTTTCGTTCATGTACCACCTCCTGGAGGGCCAAAGTTGACATTCTCAATAGGGGGCTCAGATAATCAAGTCATTCATCCACAGCTGACAGCTAATCTCCCAGCAACTCAAGACTCGATTGCAATCATTTTTCATCAACTAGGTATCCATTATTTGATTTAGTGTCTATTTAAATCTAAACGAAGAAAGACAATGAACCAGTTTTCAACTAAATAGATCAGATGCATTGTATCCAGACATAAATGATCCTTCAGTATGCGAAACTTGGATACAAAAAATGGTGGAAACATAAAAAAATTATCGATTTTAGCTATAGTTTATTCAAATACTCACTGTGAAGCTTTCTTTATGTAAAGTAAACAATTAATCTAGGTCCTGAGACAAACTCGGATATGACATATACACGAGAATTGTTATCTGTTTCTAAAGTTCTACAATTTGATTTATTTTTCTGTTAACAGGTATTCACTCTATGCTGCAAGTCTTTACAGCTTTAGTTACAGAATGCAAGATCGTATTACTGTCAAGCAGTTACAGTCATTTGATCATGGCAGCAGAAGCACTGATCTCATTGTTATATCCACAAACTTTCAAGTAGGTGTTTGTTTAGTATTATTGATCACAAATTTTGTTAAATGTGATTTTCAAGAAAAACCTCAACAATACAGAACATTTAGTGTACCTTTTTATGCTACTGTATTAACCTAGTTTTTTAACTTCTTCAATTTTCATATTCCCTTGTCTGGGTGTACATATTTTTCATGTCTCGAGCTTCATTTTCTATTTTAATTGGATTAATTTTCGCGGGGATTAAATTTCGCAGGGATTAATTTTGCGGTTGAGCTGCTCCGCGAAATTTCACGGTGACTTAATTTCGAGGATGGCACTATTAGGTGACAATATTTTACAATTTTGTGCTTTTTACTTTTACATGTATTTCGGAAATATGCACTATGAGCACCTCTTTGATGCCAATAAACATTCAAAAAGTATTTATTTGACATTTTTTGAGATTTGTTTAAAAATATTTTAAATATTTGGCCTTTCCAAATTTCCGTTGGGACTTACTTTTGCAGATGACACCCAAATCCGCAAAATCCGCAAAATTTAATCCCCGCCAAAATTGATCCCATTTAAGTATTAAGTTGGTGATTTTATGATAAGCCATTTTGGACTTAACCTTATTTATGATTTTGATTTTGTTTTATAGTCATGTTTTCATTCCTGTGCTGCCAGCAGCACTTTTGGACTTTGTATCAGCCCCTACACCATTTTTAATGGGTGTACACACATCTTATGGAGAATACCTTCCTGAATTGGTAATAGCAATATTGATTATTGTTATTGTTTAGTTTAGCGTTTTTAGTCGGTCATGCCTAATAACATGTGATCTTGCTATATAGTAGTAGTCACCATAATCTCTTTCATTTTAGGATTTTAAGCTCTCGAAACCTTTTATATTTTCATCTCTTCGTTTTCTGTCGTTATAAACAACCGTTTTAACTTGCTTTCAAAAAATAATAAAACACTTCAACGTAGTAATTTCTAATATTTATTGCAATACTATTTTATAGTTTGATGTTGTACACGTCAATATCGATGAAGGCTATGTTACTGTTCCTGACTCAATCAACTTGTCAGTTATACCTGAACCGTATTACACGCAAATACTGAAAACATTGAAAATGGTATGTAACTTAAACTATTCATGCAATACTTTTAAGTATCTGACGTCAGAACTGTTCTTTTCTTCAAATCCTAACAGAATTTATAAATTGCTTAAAATACGTATAGCTAGGAAATAGAATTCAAAGTGAACTAAAAAAATTGAAATCACGACACAAACAAAACTGAAAACTGAATCGAAATACTGTCGAAATAGCACAACCTAGCGGGTCATGCCTAACTCAAAAGCATAAGTAAAAGCAATGGAAAATACGTTGAAAAAATTAAGTACTAAAATCTATGAAAAGCTAAGATTTCAAAATATTGTTATTTAAAAAATCAATTTCATCAAACCTAAGGTTTGGTTTTAGTGTTCGTGTACCGCGAATACATGTTACGACTGATCTCGTTAAAGCAAACGAAATTTTTGTTCTAATCCAATTTTTGGTTTGAGACGCGTGATAATCAGTCTTATCCAAAGAAGTGCTCAGCCTCTACACCCATTCCACCATTCATGGAAAATATCAACGGAGTGAATGATCCATGATCAACTTTGATAATTCGTTCGTTGTAGTTTCCCTTTTTTCCCGTTCGTTTGACGCAAAAGCGCTTTGAGACTTTGGGCTGTGTATCTCAGAGCATAGGCGTTGAATACCTTTACATCAAAAAGTGCTCGTTGTCCACGAACCCAAAAGCCTCCAGCACTGATGTCAGCTCTCGCGTTGTCAGTCGTTTTTGTCAATAATTTTGATCCTTTGATTCATTACCTATAAGTAATACGCACTTGATTTCACACAGTTTTTGTCAGTATGTAGTTGTGGATTTTAACTATTCTTCTCTAGCCTCGATCTGCCACTACTGACAAAAACTGGTGTTTTTGCGTAGAAAACAATACGTCAGGAATATCATTAATATCTGATATTGAGGCTACCCAAAAAGTATTTCATTTTCAGAAAAAAATTTTCCAAGCCCTACTTTTCTTTTCCAGTGTCTAGAAAGAATGGCTTCTAAGATAAATTCAGAATAAAGAATAAAGAACTATAGGCCTTTTCATAAATTACGTCACAAACATCACTTGCCTCGTATTCAAAAAATTACCATGGTTTTGTCACTTGAGAAAAAAAGATTTTTTTTATGAATAGAAAGTAGTTTTAATAAAATCTGCTGGGAGTTTAGTTAATCACCATGGCAAATTTCAAAACGAGGCAAGTGATGTTTGTGACGTAATTTATGAAAAGGTCTATTCTCTCCCCTCTCTGTCCCTCTGATCCACAGATTTACTGATCTCTGAAAAGTCAATCAATATTCTTTTTTTTTTCTTCTAGATTTTAACACCCTCTTTGTACACTTTGGATATTCTTTTACCAGTGTCTGATCCAGCACCTTCATTAGTTTTACAGGTATTTTACTACTTAATGATCATTAGCTGGTAGTTAGTTCATTCGGACCAGTGGCGTGGTGGCAGGGGGCCAGGTGACCCTACCAGCGGAGCCCTTTTGAGAAGGGGCGTCAAAGGGGCATTTTTCAGACGCCCCTATCGAAAAACGGCAATTAAAAAACCAAAAATAGCGCCCCTTATCACCTTAAAACTTCAAAATTTTGCTTACTCGCTTCGCTCGCACACTCTTCTTTGTGTTTATGATTTAGTTTTTCTGTTATCAAATGAATTTCAAATCATACTTTGGACCAAATTATTTTAGTTCAGTGCTCAGTTTGTATTCGTAAGCAAATTAAATGTATAGAGAGGGGACCAAAAACAAAAAATCTCTAAAGAGGGCGCCAAAAACAAAAAATCTCTATAAAGGGCACCAAATTCTGCTTGGCCACCTGAGAAAAACTTTCCCACCATGCCTCGGACTGTAATGCCATGCATTGGAGAGATTTTTGCCATGATGTTGTTGGAGATTTTTTTTCAATCTATGTTATTGTATCGAACTTCTATACATTTGAATAAGTTTATTGTTTAGTGTCATAATTCAATTTAATTTAAATTCAATATCATATTATCAGAATTATTTTCACTATCTTTTTTTTCTTCACAGGATAAACAATTGAGAGCAGTGTTCATCAAGTTCTTTGCAGAAATTACGGCTGGATATCGAGCGTGTTTAACGTTGATACGTGTACACCCTGAACCAATTATTTCCTTCAATAAGGTTTCAAATTTTTTTCTATCTTAAAAAAAGGACTAGGGAGCCGTTATCTATAGAAATCATTTATAGTCACAATATTTTAATCTCAAAATCCTTAAGCGGCACCCAAACTAGTTCTCGGTGATAATTTTCCATTTTAAAACTCTGGCTCTCACATAATATGTTGAATCAGATAACGAATTTGAATTTTTTTCAGTTGGCTTTTATGGAAAAGAGAGGTTTCTTGGGAGATGACTTCATCAGTAAAGTAAGTTTCACTTCATTTGATTTAGATTATCATTATACATTTCAAGACTTGACATTCTGATTTCTTGTTTTTTTTAATGGGCTTGATTTTTTTCGTGGTTTGAGGACATTGTTGGTGTTTTTTTGCGGTTTTTTTTGGTTGACTTTCATTTTCGCTGATTTTTTGACAAACTTTCAATATTGTATTTCTTAGAACTGATTTTACCGGTGCACAACTTAACTATAACCCTTAAAATCAGCTCTTACAAAAATCAGTACCCCTTTTAAAGGTAGTAATAATTCGACCCAGTCGAAATTTCCATTCTGTTAAAATGAATGAATGACCTATAATCCAGAAAGTTACAAGAAAGGAATTTTCCATCTTTCACAGGTCTTGGACAGTTTTTCTACCATGTTGCAAACACGTGGTCCACCTTACCGTGTGATTGACATGTTCGATCGGTTGGTGGTGGAGTTCCTGCCTTCCAAAGAAAAGGAAGAGAAATCAATACAACAATTACTCAGTGAACTTATCTCAATTGTAGACGAGCTGATGACTAATGTAAAGTTACTTTGGGATGGAGGATATAACATTTTTTGGAAATCCCCCCCTCCCCCGGATATTGTGACTTTTGACCCCCAGACAGCAGGTCTAGCGCCCCCCCCCCTGGGCAAGCATTAGTTGACCCCCTGAACAATCAAAATTACCCACTATATCCTCCCCCCATTATGTACGGACATTTTATGGAAGAGCCCATTTCTAATTAAATTCATAATTTTCCTCTCTTAAATCTTTGACTGGGCTAAAAATCCAGTTGTATTCACTTACTAAAAGCAATAGTTTATCCATGATTAGTGCTTAGCTTTTCTATAAAGAGCACGAATTATAAAACTACGACCCTGGACTATACTTGGACATTCGAATTGTAGTAGATCGGAATGCCAGTGTTGTTCCTGTTCTTTAATTTCGAATTTTAAGTTCTACGGTGGAATCGCTTTATTCATTTTACTTTTGCATTGTATAGGAGGTATCATTAGAATCACCAGATGAAAACAAAATCCCAAACATCTCACCCGAATTACTTATGAAACCCATGAAAGGATTCCCACTGCTCAGTGAAACTAAAATTAACTCGTACATCACCAAAAACGAAAATTCAACACAACAAGCGAAAGCATTTCAAGCTCCAGTAGAGGAGCCAACCCAAGTACCGATGAGCTCTTACGATAAACCTACAACACATTTCATTAATCAACGTCGACTCGAAGTCATTAAAGACTGTATACAATACATTTATGACAACAAAATTTCGGAAGCAAGGAAGGTATGTAGAAAGTATTATTTAGACTACGTGATAGAAAATATCAGTCCATGCACATCGTTTTTCAAGTTTTCGTTTCTGAATGAATTACAATCCCATACAAAAAGATAGCGAGACATTATCTTGGTATCGGAACAAAAACTATTTGAACTCTTATTTCATTTGGTTATTTTTAAGACCGTGTTATAGTTCATACGCTACGGTTCCGTTACGCTCCGAAACGAAATGAACCATTTTATAGGTTAAATTCAAGTTTCACGTCACTTCTAACCAATAGGATGGCTTCATTTTGTTTCAAACGGAAACGGAACCGTTACGTGTGAACATGGTTTCAGAAAAGTTTAATATTTTATCAAATCTCTCTCCTTTTCAGGCAATACCATCAGTTAAACGCGCGTTAACAAGTAAAGGTGCCCAACTTGCGCTCTGCAATGAGCTTGAAATACGTGTCAGAAACGATAACTCACTCTTAGAACATGACCAATACAACTTGTTAGTTTATTTAATCAATTCAGCTTTACAAGACGATAATACTGTTAATAGTACGAATGTGGCAGCTCGTATCGTACCCTTAGTGGCTGCTTTCCACCGGAAATTAGGACCCAGTGTTATTCAATTCGCATACACATCAGTACAGGATCATTCGATATGGAGTAACTCGCAATTCTGGGAAGAGGCCTTTTATAATGAAGCTCAAAGACGCTTGATTGAACTCTACGCTAAAGACATCAAAAGTAACGAGCGATTGAATGAGTTGACAGAAGAGAGTTCAGAAAGGAGGGACACTTTAACGGTTGATAACGTAGACAATGGTAGTGTACACCAACCCAAAGACACGGAAGAGAAAATCCCTAGTGCGAAACCGTCACCCAGTTGCGTTAAGAGGTCTCTCTCTGAGAATGAATCTGTGAAATTATTAGCTGAAAGGACTACAGCAGCTTTAGGAAGAGTTGATTCATCACCGAGCCATCATCGAAGTAGTATGTTGATTTCACCGTCTTCCTCAATACCAAGATCCAGAGCTGGTACCACCAAGAGTAGTGGTTCCATACAATTGGGTGATGTACCACAGTCTGTTAAGAAGAACGCAATTAGAGATATGCCGAGTGCAATGAAACTTGCAGCTGACCTCGTAAGATTACAATTACCATTTTCGTCCATCTCATATAAACCAACTAACGGGAGTAAGAAAAGTTATTATGAGAAAACCTAAAATCTTCAGTTTACTTGGAGGTAAACCATTGAGTTTCAAGCCGAAGGCTAGAGGTCAATCTCTAACCTTTCTCAGGCAAGAAAAATTGAAGCCTTAAAATATGCGCCGTATTTTTGATGACGGATTGAATCTAGCAAATCCTTTGTTTTCGAGTGATATACCGGGTGACCCACGAAAAAGTTCGGACAGTTTTCGGCGTCTCGAGGCCGAACAAATGTCTCAAAGTGCTTGAAATTTTAATATGTAGAAAGTAGATATTCTAACTTAAAGTTTGAGCTATTAATTTTCTAATTTGACCCACAAGTTCCCTACTTATGAGCTTTTAAAGTCAAAATTCACTTTTCGGAAAGAGTGAAATTCCGTCAAAAAAGAGGTATCAAATATTGTTTTATTATCAATTAATCAAGCAAGGTCGTTAAATCGTTAGAAAAGAGCATGTTAGATATTTTTATTCAATTTTAAAACTTTTTTAAGATTCTTTACTTTCACAAAATTTATTAACAAGTTATTCGTTCAGAAAAGAACCACCACCATACACTTTCTAGCATACCACCATACACTTTCTAGCATATTCCAGGCAAACCCACACTCTCTGTTCTTTCATAAGACACGACATTTTCATAAAGAAGGCAAATTATGCCTATTTGCAAAATATTTTTGATAAAAATATCTACAATAAATTTATATAAATCTACTTCGTTGTTAATTTATTATTTTACAAACTTTAATTACCTACAACACTAATTAACGAGGTCGTAAAACATCAGCACACTCGAAAAACACAATGTTAAAGATAAAGAAAACATTTAAAATTTGATACCTCAGTTTTGACGTGTTTTTGCACTTTCCGATAATTAAATTTTAACTTTAAAAGCTCATAAATGAAGAACCGCTGAACCAAATTTAAAAAGTAATAGCTCAAAGTTTAAGTTAGAGCATCCTCCATCTTAAAAAAAAAAAGATTGACTTTATATTACCTTTATTTCAGACCCTAGACAACAAAAACCGTCCGAACTTTTTCGTGGGTCACCCGGTATTTTTCAAAATAAAGCGGTAAATTTTAGTTCCAATCTGTCATTTGTATAAAAACCAGGCGGGTCGCTCAAGGCCGCGCAACTTTGGTAGGATTTGTTGGCTTCAAATCCTACCAAGGAGATTGACCTCTAGCCTTCGGCTTGAAACTCAATGAGGTAAACCCATAACACTAACTCTTGTACCTGTTGTACTTGATTGATCGAACTTTTCCTATGTATGGAAATAAATGAGTCCAGATGAAAATTTGTTTCGACGGGGAAAGATCTATTTAATCTCTAAAAATCTGACCAGCCCCCGAACCCAGTTTTCTCTTCTCTAATTCGAACACGCGAGGGAAACACAAATTTGTTCGAGTTAAGGAACTTCCGAGTTATGGAGTAAGGCATTTAAGGCATTGTTAACACTATATAGGCACCATAAAACTTATTCGAATTAGAGAGCATTCGACTTTTAGAGGTTTGACTTAAAGAGATTCCATTATATTTCTTTAAAGGGACATAACAGTACTTGCGAAATTTGTAAACAAACTGTATGCAGCGGATACAAAATCAAAACAAATGTCACATGTCAAAATAAAAAATCAAACCGAATATGGCTAATTTTGATTGTTCAATTGCTTTACAAGTTTGTTTTGGACACGTGATTTTAATTGTTCTCTTTAATGACACGTGGTTTGCGCAATGTTTACATTTTACTACTTTAATGTCCCTTTAATTCAAACTAAACTCTTATCTCATCAAGTTAATTTCCCCACTCGCAGTTCGAATTCGCAATTAATTTACTTAACATAATTTCTTTTACTTTTTCAACAGATGGGTGAGTGGGACAAGAAAACTGAAGAAGAAAAAGGACAACTGATCTACGAAGAAGAGAGTATCATCTTCAGTCTAACGAAACTCTTCGTCCAACACATGATGTATTTGAGGGTACCTACCAACGCATGCGTAGAAATGAGGAAACGCCAACAACGAAGGAGAGAGTTGGAACGGAAAAGAAAAGAAGAAGCCGGCGGCGGAGGCGCAAATGGTATGAACTCTTGTTGGCTCCACGTCCCAGAATTCTTCTTTTGTTATTCTTCTTATTTGCACACGTATCTCTTAAGTCCTTACCTTTAGTAATGCTCAGGATATGCTATCCCTTCTTAAGACCACAAGAGAGATTGTTTTAAGACCCAATACTTATATGTGTATTATTCTTACTAAAATAAAGGAAACTATCGATACAATGAATGAGCCTTGTTTCACTCGTAAGCTTATGAACCAGTGCCCACAAAGACCATTAAGCAGCTACATAAAGCTACATTATTAAAAGCCGGTCTCCACTTGCGCGCCCTGCGAACGCACTTTCTCGAGCAAAGCTTCCACGCTATTGCGTATTGGTATAAAAAGAAAAATGAAGCAATTCCATTGGCGCAATCTGACGTAACGGTTGAAAAAAGTTGAAATGTATTCAACTTTTTTTTCGAGCGCGTGCTACATTTTTATGACGTAATCTTTTTTCCAAGCAAGAAGGATTGAAACAAAAAAGGTTCGATCGCAGCGCGCACAAGTGGAGTGGCCTTAATGCTTTTGAATAGCTGGTACATTTTTCAACATCTTTCAATGTATATTTAGAATTGCAAATCGATGACACGGCTTCCATAGCGAGAGCCGCACCAAGCATCATGGACAACCAATCTACGTATTTTGGTAACATCAATATTTATTTTTCAAGCATAGTAACCCAATCATCTTTGGCACCTCAAATTATTCGGAAAAATTCTGAAATTCAGCCGATCGGATCCACATGTTTAACTACTTTAGTAACTACATTGGTTGATATGTTTTTGACGTCTGTAATGTACGACGAGAATTTCTTTACAGAAATTAACCTTACTATACTTTTTGGCTCTTGAAAAGTATTTATTTGGTTTAGATCCTCTCTTATGTAGATGTATTATTCCAACCAATCATAATCGATAAAATCGATCAGCGATTTAAATCGATAGAAAATCGATATTGATCGTAACCTACGACCACCTGGATTACTGAAGGGAGTTTACTTCAGCACTTTCTTGCACTTTCTAAT
Organism: Clytia hemisphaerica; assembly: GCF_902728285.1. Lineage (NCBI taxonomy): Eukaryota > Metazoa > Cnidaria > Hydrozoa > Leptothecata > Clytiidae > Clytia > Clytia hemisphaerica. The sequence continues at coordinate 507,591 of NW_027103529.1, forward strand.
ATATTTGCGATTTCCTTTCTCATTTTAGGAGGAAGTATGATGGAAAGCAGTAGCATCGGCAGTACTGCAGATATGCTGGATGGACGTATGGGTTTTGGTGAGAGTGTACAAGATTCTGCATCCAACTTCATCAGACGGTTCATTGAACGTGTGTGCTCCGAAGCTGGCGTCACCGAACAACATTTAAGGAATCTCACTGAAAACATTCCAAGTAAGTTTTAAATTGAAGCAGAGTAACGCCACCATGAGTCCTGCAAGCCAATTTTTTAAGAAAACTGAGGAAACTCTATAGAAAGTATTGGCTATCGAGATTTCTTGGCTGTCTAGAGCTCAGTCGTTGATTGATACAGATAAATGCAGTTGTGAATTTTACATAAAATACTCATTTATCAGTTTTAAAAAACCCTTATGGATGTCAGTAAGATCGGTTACCTTTTCATGACATTTTTTTCCAAGCAATTGACTTTCTCTAACTCGATCTTCAAAAGAATTGTCTTCGAATTGCTGATCAAGATAAGAATTTTAAAATTACGGTGACCATCGATTCTAAATTAGTTCGAGTCATCTAATAATTGAAACTGGAATAAAAACAGTGGTATACGACTTGTTTCACTGAAACCCAAACTGATGATTTTTCTTCTTGTTTTCAACAGTGCTGGTTGGTATGCATATTGAATCTTTAGAAGAAGTATATCGTGAAACGAAAGATACTCCTACTTACAAGGTATGTCAATGACATAGGACTGAAGTTTCAAACACATAGCCGAATCGTTGTTTGTCGACTTGATTGTTTGCGAGTTACAAAACAACTTTAATAAGTAGGAATTCCAATCATAGATATCATATTCTTATACACACTAGATAAGCTAACTGCTCACAGATTTCCCGTGGAGGTGCGTGTCCATTTTTGAAGTCGATTTTTGAACGTTCGAACCTGAAATTATTTAAATTGCGCTGTTGACGACTAGAATTGAAAACAAGATGGATGGTGGACTAGTTACAACTCTAAAACTGGACACGCTTCCTTTTATATGGGAAGCCCGATCCAGTCAAATGTCTAGAGTTCAGAAATTGATGCTCTTCAAGAAGGTTTTGTATTCAATATTCTGTACTTCATTTTATTCATTTTTCAGGCAAAGATCACAAAACCGAACTTGTTACCTGGCGAAAATTTCTGCCAAATCGAAGGAATGAGATGCTTCTTGATCGCGGATGGTCGTGAACTCGGCATTCGTGAAGAAAATAAAACTCGATTGTCGGTAAACGAGACTTTTGACGACGAACGAGAACTCAATATCGGTGCAATGAATGGTGGCCCATGTTTGTTACCGGCTGAGGGTGCATTGTTTCTCACTAATTACCGAGTCATATTTAAAGGAACTCCTCTTGACCAGTTTGGTAAGTTTTTTTAAGTCTACAATGAGCGATTCTTCGGTCTAAATTTGTATTTTTTGTTTGCAAAATTTGTCGTTGATTTGTTTTTAACAAACTTTTGTGAATATGATGATGCCACACTTGCAGTCAATATCGTTAGTCGTCAGTATATAAATTCGTCAGTGGTCAGTATGTTGATTAGTGATTCATGAACGCAAGATACAATAATCATGAACACGACAGGTGGTATTAGTTCACTTCGTTCGTATAGTAACCAAAGCTCCTCCACAGCAGTCATTATATTTTATTAATGTTTCTCGGTTATACGTCTTTAACGAAACAATGATTAACACTTTTCATGTTGTACTTCACATTTCTGTGAAGTAATAGAAGAACGAGAACTATGAATAAAATGATTATTTTGTAGATTAAACTCTAAATTTCCACCCTATTTTCAAGGTAGCCTGTCACCTCATTCTCGAATAATGCAATTTTTCAACAGTGTTCAAGAGGAAATTACTGGTGAATTGTAGATTTTTACGCGCGCAGCGCGTCTCCTTTGGTATAATGTGCGCGCGGTAGACTAAGTTCCTATATATCACTCAACCATTTTCAAAATTCAAGGTTCGTGTATGACTACATGACATCAATTTTCGTATCAATTTTTAAATCCTCAGATCGCAAGTGAAGGATCCTCAGTGCTTTATATTTTAAATAATAAGATTGCTCCAAAACGAAACCCCATCGTTTATTGATTTGTAAAAATATTTTCGGCTGACAGAGGGAAGGAAGGCTCCTTATTTTGCTCTATAAAGCCTGATTTTAGCTTATTTTTGGGTTTTTAGAATTAAAATTAGCCAATTAGCCCTCCTGCTACTAAGAACCTACTAAGAGTAAGATACAGTTTGTTTGTTGGTTCTTGGTTTTAACCATAGACATTACTGTGGTTTAATTGTGAAGACAAAGTTTCAAGGTAAAGAGTTTCATATTCAAGTTAAAATCTTCATACAGTATTACTCAACAACAACAGACAGGCCTGTCTGAGAAAAATCAAATCTAAAACAGTCGAAAAGATGACTTTCGGAGTAGGGAGTGTCAAAGGGAAAGGGAAAGGGGAAACGCAACAAAAATATTTTCAGTTGAACTTTTAATTTGGAGTTTTTCCATAAAATACACTAAAATCAAATCTGATGAACTAATAAATTTATAAAACTACTACTTGACATGATCCAAATATTTTCAGCTTTTGGTATTGTCCGTGTGAAGCCAAACAGTTTTTCATCACTGCATACAAAAAATTGAGATTCTTGAATGTTTGCCAATATGCGAGATTTCTGATATCATAATAAGGGAAATGTAACCGAATGTAATGTCTTGTATTTAAAAAACATATGACGAGCGATATTTATAAAAGTTCTCTCCCGATTCTCTCGTTTGCGACAAAGGTACGTGATTGACTTTTTAAGAATCTCAACAATCATTACGGCTTGACGATAATCAAGAAATTATTCACATTGTTTTACTGTTTCAAAAATGTTGTCTTTTTTAACCATTATTACAACCAACGCATACGTTTCAATCATGGAACTCCTTTCCTCTGCTTTTCTTTTCCATGGATATCGAAACAAAAACATAGAAAAAGACTCAGTGCTTTCAATCTGATTAATCCAATGATGAAGGGTGGTTTCTTCTCTATCGAAATAATACTGTACACCATCTGCATTTTCAATTATCAGTCTAGAAACTTTCAAATACATCTCTGAAAAATCTGCAACACCCCTCACTGCCAACTGCGAAACAAAGCTTCTGGGATCGAAAAATGCTTCTCTATTTTGTCAAAAGATGCAAACACTAAAATCGAATATTTTCGTTCGAATCTATAACGTTCGAATTAGATTTTCGAATAAAAACATTCGAAACTACAAGGCGGAAGTAAAAGGGCGCTATCAGTAAAGCATAAAAAGCTGATAATACGCAGCGAGAGGTTCGAAAAATTGACTCTTCGTTCGTGGGACTCTCTTTTGAATAAAAGCGACCTGAATGGGACTGAAATGTGTTTTTGCGGCATTTACCTGGGACTCGTGAAGGTGAAAAAAGGTACCCCCGCTCCCTGGGCTGGTGCAATATACTCAATTTTCGGGATTTTTTTTAATTTTTAGAATTTTGGTATTTTGGAATTTCTTTTTACATTCCCTTTGGCCAATGCGTTTTTCAGATATTTTAGGGCTGTTGTAAAATTTTCGGCTGGGGATAAAAAAACAGGTAAACGTAAATAAAAGTTTTTTCAACTAGGAAAAATGTCGTCGCCTTAATTCTTATAATTTTCGTCACTTTCCCCCGACATATGTACCCAGAAAAGGCACTCTAGATTTGTCTAACAGATTTCCCAGAAAATGAATATCCAATTAAAAAGCTGTTGTTTTCACCTTTCACTAGTGTTTCTCAAGACTCTCTACACTCTTAAATATTTGTGAGGTTAACTAGCAAATCGGCATCATCACGAAAACGGCCGAAAAATGTAACATGCTAGTGAGTTTCAACCAATAAAATAGCGTATTTTCACTAGCCTTAAATTTTTCGCCGATCGTCGTGATTATCTTGGATTACCTCAATATTAGTGAGGTTAAGTAAATCGGTAAAATCACGACGACGAACGAAAATTTAACATAACAGGCTAGTGAGTTTCAACCAATCAAATTTCGTATTTCCACTAGCCTATTACATTTTTCGTCCGTCGTCGTGATTATCTTGGTATACTTAACCTCGCTATTATTTGCAACGCAAACAGAGTGGAGGAACGTACTTAAGCGTTCTGGAGCGCGCGTAACCCCTTTTTCTAAACATTGATGCTTGCTGACTCAGTTTTAATACACGAGTTTCGAATTAGCACGCGAAAAAATATCAAGTAAACACAGCGAGAAACAAGCGTAAATGTTTTTGCGGTTATAGTGACCCATACAGTATGCCAAAATTGTTTGCTAAAGTTGCTTGTCGCACGGCCACTTTCTGTTCTTTTTACTTGTTTTTTTTCCGTGCAAATTACATGGGATCAAAGCAAAAGCTACGTAAAAATCTAATTCGAAATCCGTGTATTTAACCCCACATGTGAGTAACATCCACTTTCTTTGATCATTTAGCATCTGAGATGACAGTAACCAGGGCGTTCCCGATTGGTTCATTGATCAAAGAGAAGAAAGTCACCAAAGCCGTCAATATTCAAATGTCGCATCAAATACAAACGTGTGATATGTACCTTCAAATACGCTCATCCACTATGCAGGTTGGTTGGTCAAAGCGTTTTTTCTTTGGTTCAAACAATTTATTGGGCCATTCCGTTCTTTATCCATACAGGGGGTGGACGAATCTTTCCAGGGGGTAAAAAGTAATTCTAAAATTTCCAGTGGGTAAAGTTTTAGTTCCTCCACCGTCACTTTAAAGTATGAAAATAATTCTTTCCAAGGGTCTCTTTGCAAATTTTGCCATTTTCCATTGGGTAACCACATAATTCCAAGAAACCTTTCTTGAAAAGGTTCGTCCACCCTCCCGCCCCTGTATGGAAATTTAATGGAACAGCCCATTTTATCTTTACGATGTATATTTTGAATTCCTTGACACTTTTGATGTTCATTCATTTCTTACTAGACTGGAAGATATTGTTCTTCGGTACCACTCCAATGAGAAAATAGAGCTTGAGTTGGAGTAGTGTAAAAGCCAATTTTCATCTCGTTATTTTTTTAACAATCTGCTTTAAAATTTGATCAGTAGACAGTTTTAATTGTAATGTCTGTATTGTATTTTTATTTCAGCTCATGAAACTAGCTTTCGATGAAGAAGTCATTCCAGAGACTATCGAAAATTTCCGTATGTTGTTAAGGCGCTCAAGATGGCCCTTATCGGTCTACAACACATTCGCTTTCAACTACGAAGCACCGCCCGTTCTGCATCGCACTTATTCACAACGTCAGAGAGCATTACGGAGGACTCATAAATCTATCAACGCCCACTTGAAAAAGAAAGGGGTGGATAGTGTTAAAGGGCGTAGTGCTTCTGATGATTTAGAGGCGGAGGAGATGCAACAAGTCTTGTTTGAGCAGGAAAATCGTGGGGCGGACCGCCTCAAAGAATCGCCTATTTGTAAGGATTACGAACGCCTAGGGTTGTGTGAAATCACGAAGATCTCAGCTTCACCATGGCGTATCTCAATGGCTAATTTCCATTATAACGTGTGTCGGAGGTAAACCATTTCGTTTGTCAGGTTACTGCAACTTTTTTGGACTATTCTTAAATATGCTAGATTTTCTAAATAGTAGATAAAAATTTCTCCTGAATATTCACACAACGCCCTATTCGTGCTATTGGAATGTTTTACGCATCTTCATTTTAGGGCCATAATAATTTCTCTCCAAAATTTAGAATTCTATGATAATTTTGATAATTATGATAATTTCGCTCTTAGCTACCCTGCTGTTGTTGTTATTCCTTCAAAAGTTTCCGATGACAGCCTGATCAAAGTCGCTAAAAACCATCGCTTAAATCGTTTCCCAACGGCTGTGTGGCGTCACAAACGCACCAAAGGGACACTGTTAAGGTCTGGTGCCCTTAACCGAAGTGTGCTAACAGCAGTTTTACGTACTGGGCTTGGCGGGCGACAGACGATGGGAAATCACAGTGCTAACATTACGGATGACGAACAGTTTTTCACGGAAATCGGTAAGTTTTTTGCTTAATATGTTGTGCAGAAACAACAATTCGATTTTCAAGCTTTCGGAGCAAAATTTTGTTTGTTTCAATTCAGCCAAACATTTTAGTCATCTCGACTTTCTAAATGATCTACAGCGATTCGATTGTGTTTTAGCCCCACAAGCTTGTTGAAAATGATCGAGTATGCCACGCTTTGGGTTATTTTATTCCAGTGATTCGAATTACAGAAAACATTTTATACTGGTTTCTAGCTGAGTGGACCAATATTTTCGTTCGAATTATAGAAAGATTCTAATAATAGGTTCGAATTAGAGAGAGTTGGCTGTAGTAAAGTTTTACATGTCTATTTTGCAATGACTTCACAACTTTGAAAAACTCAAACTCTTTATCTCTTAGATTTTGAAGCTATAAAGTGAAAAGGTGTTCTTGAAGCAGAACGATATAAAATTGTATTTTAATTGTAACCTTCAGAGTTTGAATTGACGAGTCGTGAAGGGTGAATCACGAGTGAATTTGGAGTTTTCACGAATCAATTTTAGCTCTAATTTAGAGAAAAATCACGAATCAAAAGTATCATTCCACTGTTGTAGAAAGCATCAAAATAACTTTTCACAAATCGCTTTCGGAAAGTTAATTCAAACCCTGACTTTTTTACAGTTAACGCATCCCACCTATATCAACACAAAGGACAAACGCAAACAGTCAGTAGTGGTGCTGCACTCTCTCTCCAAGCGATGTCCGATGATTTCGCCTCCATGTTTGAAGGTTCGGACGCTTTCCAAAGGTCGGCTGCTGAAATTTCTGAGATTAAAAATTGGGAGCCAGCCAATCTGTACATTTTCACCAGAGGAACACCGAAGGTATGCTTTTACCTCTATTCTTTTTAATTTCCTCTTTTATGATCTATGATTTTACTGTTTAGTACACTCTTCTCGAAAAGCATAAAATAATTGCGAATCTCGTTCTCAAAGACTTGTTGCCTTGATACTTCGATACGTCGTCAGACATAATTTATGTTGAAAGCGTTTGCGATTTTGTATAAAACATATTACATAAATAAATGTCGTTTGAAGTAAATATTTCGTTTGAAAACCGGCAATGATGTTGATTTATCTCAAGAAGTGTATATTACCTCTGGTACAAGAAAAAGCCTTCCCTGAAAAAAGAAATAAGTCCCCAGTACTTATTTGCCAGTCCTAAGTAAAAAAGTATAAACGGTAATACAAATGTATTAGAATTACTACATTGACTATGTATTTTAAATAGACTACTTCATCTTTCACCCGTTCTTTTTCCTTAGGTGAACAAAATGGAATCTTCACAAAAGATCGTTGTGGTCAATGTAGATGTAAGTGAAGTGATCTTTGAATACGGGGGCCATACATGCGGCCCAAAATTAGGTCCATGACCCGTGCATTTTCGTGAAATTTTTTGACTATTTTTGACCAGATTTCTAAATTCTACACCCTTATAGTGCAATTTTTCTCATCTTTGCTGATTTCGACCCTTACAGTGCACTTTGTGAAGCTTGAAAATATGCCGTTAAAGGCCACACGTATGATAGATCATTTACCTTGAGTCCCCCGGGCTTTTAATTCATTCATTCATACTTGCACAGACTCTAAATATCGACTCTAAATATCGACTCTATCTATCACGTTCTCATCCAATCAATGCCAACTGTAATTTATTAAACCTCAGTTTTTTAAAGCCCCTTTTTATGGCATTCTTTCTAGTACTTTCGCAAAGTTATACTGATAAAATGTTTGAAGCTTTAAAATCAACGCCCTACCGATGACCTCAAAAGTAAATTATTCTCATGCTGAAGCATGTTCATCGAACCATTCTTCTCTTTTTATTTTCATAGATCCATGATGTGAATCAAGTGAAAGCTAGCTTCTCTAAACTTTCGAAAGTATGCTGTCCCAGCTCTATCAGTAATGAAAGTCATTTCTTGAGTTCCTTCGAAGAATCCAAATGGCTCAGCCAGGTATTATATAACTATGAAATTATCGGTGGTGAAATTTAGTTTGGCTAATTTTCATTTTGACAATACCTTACCTTTGGTGTGTATGCCTGGCCTGTCTGGGCTACAATATAATAATTCAGGAGAGCCCTGCCAAGCGCTTCCTTTGGTTGACCAAGCAGATAATGATAATTAAGTTAGTCTACGAACGCAGTCGTGGGCGATCCGAAGGCTTCTCTCTTTCGATAGCTACCCGAAGTTAGGGGAGGGCCAGATTGTCCCACTTACCCTTCGTCATCCTTCTCCTTAATCAAGCACCATTCTTTTTATAAAGTAACAAGTTTCTGGTGTGACCCGGCCGGGGATTGAATCCACAACCTTGCGCACCGTAGCCGAACGCTCGACCTTTGCACTGCCGTCGCTTATAATAGAAAATAATAATACCTTTGAAGTTTGCTAATTTTTCAAAATGACGCTGAAAACAAAAAAACCGCACTTTGTCTTTGTTGCCGCTTCCTGACCAATACATTTTACTGCTTTAATTAATTTTTCGTTACAGGTTTCATCAGTATTACAATTATCATGTGCGGTTGCTAATCTGATCGTCATACAAGGGTCGTCGTGTCTGGTATCACTCGGTGATGGCTCTGAAGTCACTTCTCAGGTTCGTTAAAAGTTTAAAATGGAATTTTGATTAGGAATTATTGGGGGTCAAACGATAAAAAACATAAAAAAGAGTGGAATATATTTATAGTCCTACCATTTGCATTTTGATAATCGTTGACAACTTTTAAGTCATCAAAACCTTTTCATTCCACTATCCAGAACAATGAAAATTGAGTCATCCAGATGATAGTGAAAACTATGCTATCCTCCTCTAATTCATTTGCTGTAAATAACCGCTGAGACCTGTAGATGGCTTCAAAACTTTTTACCTTTGCTTGCAATTTGCGAATCGAGAGAACGTGACCCTATAAATATTTTGTTTGCAACTTGCGAATTGAGTGACTTGCCTGGATCGCTTCGCAATATACTAGTAATATGCCTAATAAAACGACTTTAAATAAATATAGATGGACAGAAATTCTTTATTTCTTCATATATACTAGTAATATGCCTAATAAAACGACTCTTCTATAGATCTGACTTATGAAAATACACCATTATTAGAAGGTTGTTCGACTCGGGCTCTTCATCCTATTGTTGGACCTACCTTAAGGTAGTGTCCTATAAATTAACCCGTGTTCGTTAGTTAGTTCGTTCGTTAGTACGTTAGTTACCAACTTTTCTCGAGATTGGCTCATTCAATTTTTCTGATTTTTTGCACAAAGGTGCATTACTATAAACCCTCGAATGTGACGGAGCCCGATTTTCGAAAAAAAAATTTTTCCGGCCGGTAGAACCGGAAATGTCCCGAAAAAAGCGGTTTTTTGAGATTTTCTCGAGATTTTCTCATTAGTTTTTTGCGATTTTTTGCACATAGATGCACATTAGTACTGCCGAAAAGGTGTCGAAAACCGTTTGCCGAAAAAAATTTTTTTCCGGTCTGTAGAACCGGAAATGTGCCGGAAATCGTCGTTTTTTCACATTTCCGTTACATTTTTTCAACTTATTTAATTGTTTCTTTACAGAAAAATGTTCTTTATGATGATGCCCAAAACTTAGCATCGTTTGATTTCCAAAAAAATCATCCTTTGAATCCGGAACTCCTTAAAAATCGCCGGAACAGCCGAAAACCGAAATTTAAAATTATACATTACTTCCATTAAATTCTAATTATTCGTTTTATAAATAGGTAGGTCCATTAAAGTATTACTTGTTTTACTCTTTCATTAGGTCATTAGTTTGGTACAAATCTTATCAGATCCTTATTACCGAACCATTGCTGGTTTCAAAGTGTTGATCGAGAAAGATTGGTTGGCTTTCGGATACCGGTTCAGTTACCGTGGCAACCACACCCAACCACCACAACAAGCCATCGCACCTTTTTTCTTTCAGTTTCTTGATTGTGTACATCAGGTATTGATTCTAAACGTTTGTCCTATATTGTTAACCGCACTAAATACAGTTGCGAACCTCTATAACTCGAATGTCTCCTTAACTCGCACAAGTTTTATGACCCCCTCAGTTAACATATATCTTATAACCTTGCTCCATAACTCTATATTTCCTTAACACGAACAATCTGTGTTCCATGTGCGTGTTCGAGTCATGGAGACTCTACTCTACTGTATGCCACCATTCCATAACTTCCAATTTCAAATGTGCGTACACGCCAAAGTAAGGGCAAGTTGAAAAAACAGAACAGCACGGGTCTTGGTCGTTCACACCAACTGGTATAAGATTCAGAACCTTCAAATTTAATGAAACGAGTATCCTTCATTCCTCTCGTCTAAGAATTTTTATCGACCACATTTCAGATTATCGAACAATATCCACATGCATTCGAATTCAATAATTACTTCATCAAACTCATCGCTTACCATCAAACTTCCATGCGTTTCAACACCTTTTTCCTCGACTCCGAACACGAAAGATACCAGAATGGTTGGTTTCCCGATTCGGAAAAAGTGAACCCGATGACAGTGAAATCGGATACAAGCGTGAAGGGGAAGACAAACCTTGTACGAAATAAGAAGGAAGCAAACTTAAGGGCGGAACAGCTCGCGCAACAACAAGCTGAACAGAAGCAAAAGAAATCAAGTAGTGTCTCTTTGTGGGACTACTTAGATATCCAAGGCAACAAATATACCTTATTCCAGAGCTTCTTGTATCATCCAAATCTACACAAAGTAAGTATCGACATTTTTTATTGAAGATACGAATTCAGTCTTTGAGATCATCATTCATTCATAATATTCAAGCTTATTGGTCCTGTCCATTGTCTCCAACCGTTATTTTGATGATACTTTGGAATAATTTTAGGACAATAAGCTTGGCATATTTGTCGTTTTTAAGTAGCTTAAAACACTTCTTTGAATAGTAAAATGCGAGGTTTACAGGCTATATTATTTAGGGTACTGAGTTGATTCATCATTAACATCATAACAATCGGTCTGTTTGTGTGTTTATATATTTTCCAACCAATAAAATTTGATTTTATCGCCTTTGTCTTTCTCACAGGGCATTTTACAACCATTCTGTAATATCTCCAACTTGGAAGTATGGGATTACTTGACCGTGGAGAATTTGTTCACTGGACCCACTTACGACGTGGAAATGATGGCCGATTTTGAGATGGCCAATCCTGGCACTGAATCTTCAGCATCGGCAGATATTGATCGAGAGGATCTACAACGATGCGTCACTGGCTGCTATGGTGAGCGCATCTTTCTAGTAGACACTCATTCTGATGTAAAAGTATTCTTGTCCCAAATCTCTCAGCCTTTTGAACATGTAACCAAGACAGCGCACAACCACCGACGGGTGCATTTAAATATGAATTTAAGTAATGTTTAGACGATTATGTTGGTGTTTGTGTCCATGATTTTCTATAATGTAACTACATCTTCAGCCGCTTCTTTCAAAGATAAACTTAGAGACTTTCATTTTCATTATTTTTATGGTTTGATACTTTTAAATATCTTACAGGATCAACTCAAGAGTTCCCTCGAGATGAAGTGACTTACCTTTTGTCCGAATTGGTGCGTCTTCGGGACGAAATGGACCAGTCAAATCGTCAATGGACGGACACGTGGTCAGACCTTGATGTCAAAAGTGTTGTCAAAAGACAATCTAAAGCTGTATGTAAATTTCTTAACGTAGTTTAGCTGACTGGGTGACTAAGTATATTATGGTACTATCTTTCATAGATAGCTTATATGAAACAGTTTTTAAGTGTATGAACTTCTGAAAAATAATTTACTTTACTCGTCGTACGATCTTTTTTTCCTTTTAACCTACCATAGATGAAATGGTCTTCATATTGGGCTAAAGAACGCCGGTTAGCTTTACACAAGCGTGCCACCATTGATATCGTCATGAAGGTAATTATATCACTTTGCCTTTCAAGTTCACGATGACGTGTTGAAATTGTTGATCTAATTATTCATGAGTCTGATTCAAGATAGCCTGGTTAACCAAGCCAGTTTTTACAAGGCCAAGATACGGCTGACGGCAATATAGCGTTATCGGTGCTTTAATGATTTTTATAGTGTACGGAATTTTAAGTTTGCCTTAAAAAACTGACTAATATTCAGTCACAACTTACCATCAGATTTTATCAAGTGACTGAATCAATCTGGCTTAGATTTCTAGGCTAGATTCAAGAAAGCTGATAGCCAGAACCAATCAAAGTTATTTGACATCTTGGTAGCTGAGATATTCATCATACTCGATTCTAATAAACTATAACAAATTCTTATCCTTTTTAGGGTAAAATAACAGAACTGGGTCAAGTGCGTGCAGAATTTGGTTTCGAGTACCCACACACGTTCGTTCTAAAGAATTACCTTAAAGGATCAATATGTAATTACTGTCTGCAACAAATCCAAGGTCTCAATGCAGGTAAGCTGCCCATCCGAGCTGAGAAAAAACCGGCCCTAACGTTAGATGAACGTTGAAACAGCGTTTGGATAACATTTAATGTAGTATTGCGATTTTAGAGATTGAGAGGCTTAAATTGAACTATTTTTTATCAAAGGGAAGAAATCTTCGTGGAATTTAATTTCGTGGTTTTTCGACAAATCCGTGAAAATTTCTTTCCGCGAAAATTTCTTCCCTTAAGCTAGTCAACCTTTTATTGTAGCTGAAAGTCATAAGTCAAACAGGATTGTGTGAATGTGCTGATTTTCGTGACTTTTAGTGAAAACTTTGTGATTTTTCGGGAAATTTCGTCATCAGTTTTCATTTCAGGTTACCAGTGTTCTCAGTGCGGATACAACGTTCACACCAAATGTCAATCGATGGTTCCGGCAGAATGTCCCAAACATCCTAACCTCAGTGAACAACAAACCACTGAGCTGTCAAGAAGTGTCCATAGTTTACAAGGGGTAAGACGCTGTTCACACGATATAAAATAAAACTACATGAACGCTTACTATTCTTTTTGACAGTTTCTGCCCTAAACATGTCTATTTTCATGAATTAAGATTCGCCACATATCCAAAGATTGCATTCTTCGTAGATAATAAAGTTAGCTTAACTTTGTATTTTCAGTTGACTTTTTTTAATTCGAACTTTAAGGGACTAAGAATTTTCTTCGAATTACAGAAAGTATTTTATACTAATTTCTAGCTAAAGGGACTCTTATTTTTGTTCGTATTAAAGAAATATTCAAATAGTAGAGGTTCGAATTAGAGAGAGTTATTGGTATAATCCTTCCCTCTCCAATGAAATGAAAAATGTCTCTACTGACTGCATTATTCTCTTGTTTTACAGGGTGATTCAGGACGAAACCCGCGCAATTTCAAAGGAACGCTTTACAAACGTGGACATTTGTTGAAACAGTGGAAACCACGTTGGTTTGTGTTGGACGCAGAGAGAAACCACCTCACTTATTACGATTCAGAAGCTGACACTCAGTTACAAGGTTATATTGACCTCGGTGAATTGAGGACTTGCCGGTTGATGCAAGTTCCTCCTGGTGCTGCTAAAGTTGGAGACGCAAGATCTTACTTTGAGGTTTGTGGAATCTTTTGATTAGTTACTCTTAGGTTCCAAATAAACGCCTCCACCTGTTTGTTAATTTTTCGACAAATTACCAACCCCCCGGACCTTATTAGGACCCCCCATTTATTAATTTTTAAGAATATTTTCAGCTGTCAAAGAGAAGATCCAGATTTTGGCCTAAACAGCCTGGTTTTAGCCTATATTTACCTTATTTTTGGGTTTTTAGAAGTACAATTTCCACCCCCCCCCCCCCCCGTTTATTAAAATCTCGAAAATTTTCCAACCCCCCCCCCCTATTTATTTATTCGAACCCACCCCCAACCCCCCCCCCCCCCCCGGTTATTTGGAACCTAAGGTAAATGTTCGCTTGCCTTTCCCCCTGATTTTTGAAAGATATTAAGTAATTAAATTTCGTTCGCTACATATTATGTAGACAGGAGACCCGTCCTATATTTTTATAATCTGATGTATACAGGACAGGTATGACCTGTAATTTCTGCCTCAAAATATTTACAGTGGGAAATTCGAATTTAGCGCTGTGTTCACTTACTAAAATAAAAACCAAATTTCGGAAGTTGTGCGTTCTCTAAGAAAGTGTGACCAGTAAAATAATAACAAAACTTGATTGGCTATGTTTTCAACCGTTATTAGGATCGGGGAAATTCGAACTCTCAGCCCATACCATGCTATGCATTTCGCCATCAGTATATAGAATAAGAAATCATAGCATGGATCTCCAGGCTACATAATATGATGATTGTAGTGGTTTTTGAATTTAAGTTCTTTATTATTTTTCTTTCACTTTTTGTATTTCCGGTCTTCGGTGGAAAGCCCTTCTCCTTTTCTTTTGCCCGATACTTTCCATAAACACCGGGAACAATAGTAGATGAACCATTGACTTCTAAGTCCGAATTGCTACTTTCGAGTCTCCTGGATGGGAAATGAAGCCAGTTATTTCCCATTCAGAACAACGCCCGCGGGTGATTTTTACTCAAACACCGGATTTAAAATAAAATATATCGCTAGATTTAAAAAATGCAGTCCTCGAAAACAAGGAATCGCTAGATACAATCCGTCCTCGTGATTGCGGTGCGTTCTAGGCGCGTTCTGGATAGGAAATAAGTGGCTTTACTTTTCTTGCCTGGGAAAGGTTAGAGATTCTACTCTAGTCCTTCGGGCTTTAAAGTCAATGAGATGAACCGTATTCGTCACCTTTTTCTTCCAGCTTGAAACGACGAAACGAGTATATCAGCTGCTAGCACCCAACGGAGATACCGCCAAAGAATGGGTGGAACGCCTCAACGCCCTAAATGTATAAAAAAGATGAGAATTATTTTTTTAACTTATGATATAATTATTGCCTAGTTCTTAAAATTTATAGAATGTTTTTTCACACAACAACGCAGATTTCTACTTTTTAGGTCTTTACAAAAAATTTGCATTCTTGATTTTGACTTTACTTCCAAATATCTTGAAGATCCCTGACAACTTTTGATCTTCTGTTTACTATTATATTATAAAATTATCACTGAATTGTGGCAAGTTTGGGATGCCTATTCTCGAAGAAATCCTGCTTTCACAAGCGTCCACCAATTTTCTTGTGATTTTATATTGCCAATTTTGTGTATCGATTTTCTTTTTGTTTGTACATTTTCTTTCTACTTTGCATCACACTTTCTATAAAATCCGTCTGTACGTTTGACAAAATTTTCGATTTAAAATTCTTCCTTCTATTTATTTGATGATATTATTATTATTGATATTATTACAACGTAATAGTAGTAAATCTTTTAGTTTTTTTTTCACAATATTTTGAAATTTTTTGGGTCAATTTTCCCTGCAAAATTTCTTATTCAAGTTTGAACATTCAAAAATTTTGCTTGAATTTTTCTATAGGTCAGCTGTTAACTGATCTTTTCATAAGATAGTAGTTAGTGATACTAGTAGTATTATCATATTATCTAATGGAGTATTAGTTAGAATTTTAGAGAAATATTTTTTGCATACTCAAATGACTAAAAATACAAGGGGGAATTCTAGTCCTATATTTTGTGTACAATATTTTTTTTGCTGCTTGTAATAAAATTAATCATTAAAGTTTTGTGCTTTATTATAATTAATATCCTCAATAATTTTACTTTTTAGCAAAAAGAAAATATATCTTCCAATTTCACGAAATTTGTTTTTGGTTTTCATTCATTTGAAATTGATTGACATTCAAAATTAATAGTCCAATTTTAATAGATTGATTTCAACTGCCTTAATTACCTTAAAGAGGCCAGTCACAAAGTTTACAGCGATAAGAAATCTTTCTGATCAGCTTGAAGGAAGTTGTGACATGTGGCAAAGATTTTCACAAAAAGTGACAATAAGTTTTTCCCTCTTTTTGTCCTCTCCTTAAAGGTATGCCGTACTAACCGTAAAGGTAATACAAATACATGTCAGCCAGTGATGAAATAGGATCTTATCGGAGTTTTAAATTTTTCTAAAAAAGCGATGCATTGTGGGATTGTTTCGGGAGTATTACAATAGAAATCTCTTAGGAATCCCAAGATACATCGCTTTTTTAGAAAAATCAAAAACTCCGATAAGGTCTATTGCATTTGTGTAATAATCTAATGAAGAATCATTGACGTCATAGCATGATTGCATTAAGACCTGATTTTTATGATTTTTTTCATCGTTACTTTTTTAAATTCTTCTCATTAGACTGGCACGTGATAATATCGCACTTGTTGTATTCCCATTTGTACCGTTCTCTTACCCGTAATAATCCAAAAGTGTCCTCAAAAATCTAATGAAAGAATTTCCGCTAAAAATTCAAGTTAACTTAACGAGTATTTTGAGAACCGAGCCGACTGCGAGTTTCTGATATTCTGATGGTATTGGCGTATTGGCGTATTTTAGTTATAAAATATGGCTGACTTCCAGAGAAAAGCGTTCGTAGCATGTTTCTACAGCTGGTACCAGATAATACCATAGATTTATAAAGCCCAAAGGGGGCTAGATGGAGTGCTTTAAGCTCTTCCAAGCAAAAAAAAGTGAATATTGCAAAAAATATTGCTGTGCTATTGTTTTCGAAAACCCGTAGAGCTTCTGATTGGTCAAGCGCTGAAATTCTAATTAATGTCACGTGACTTAGGTAGGATTCCTACCTAACCTCGGCACACTTGTCAGCAAAAGCACGATATCTAATCTAGCCCTTCGGGCGGGCTTAAAAAATCTATGGATAATATCTGGAGTATGTATGATCAGATTTTTAGCGATTTTGACGTTTGATTGTTGAGGGAACTTTTGGATTGTAATAGGGTGAGTTCGGTACGCAGCAAAAAATTATTTTTGCCGGTGGCATAGGATGCCCGTTTAAAAAATACAGCGGAAATATCCTTACAAGGCTAGATTTAGACTAGAACTTACAAGCCGAGCGGAATGGATTTTTTTTTTTTTTTTTTGATTTTTTTTTGATTTTTTTTTCTTAAATTGTACTATCCACCATCCGCAGTGGGTTAAATATACAATGTATTTTTAACTAGTACTTTCGGTGATCACACGTAAAACTCCCTCCAATATTGTGAAATTGAAAATTTTTTTTATTTTAAACTGAAAATTTAAGATTGGAATAGAGACAAAGATGCAACGTGGCTAAAAAACCCGATAAATAGCAAATCTAAAAGTGGATCACCTACTTGTATATAATATGTTCATAATTCTGCAAAAAAGTCCTAATTTTTAAACATATTTTTTTTTGATTTTCAATATTTTCATCCCATATGTCCGCTACTACGTTTGTACACCCGTCGTCGTAATTAGCTAAATGTTCCGTAGTGAGTACATCGTTGCAAACCGGACATTTATTTGTAATTGTTGTTTTGCCTTTAAAATTTTCACCTATTTCTATCATATTCAATCTCGCATCCATTATCAATTTCGAGTCGGCTTTACTAAGTTTTGTCACGTACTCTTTCTTGTGCCAGTCTTTTAAGAATCGTACTTTTGTTTTTTCGCTTGATTTTACTCTTTCGTTTACATAGCAAGTTCTTCATTCTTCTGATTGTCGTTTGTTTCCATTTCGATTTTGAAATCTCCTTTACATCTATTTCGTCCATCTGGAAGTCTTTTAACACTTTTTTCACTTCTCCCCACCAGTTGTTTTCCTTTCCTGAGTTTATTTGCTCTTTCAGGATTCTTCTGGCAATTCGATCTTCGTCCGAATTCATCAGATCGTGATAGAGTGTTAGCTTTTTAACTTTTATTTGAATTTCAACTGTTGGGATTCCTACTTCACTCAGAAAACCTTCGTATCAGTGGCGTTGTGGGAAAATTTTTCTGGAGGGGCCAAAGTCAATTTTTGTTAAATGGCGCCCCCTTCAATTTTCCAAAGTGGTGCCCCCACCCAACAGTTTCTAAACTTTTAATAATTCATTTGCCTAAGCATAATGAGGAAGGAAATATGTAGTGGAGAAGAGTAGATATATCTTTGATGAATGGAAAAGCAGGCCCCACCATGGTTGGGGCCGACTAGAAAATTTTTAAAAATCGACTGCCAAGACACCCTGAATCACTAAATTAAAATAGACAAATTTGACACTTGCTAGAGTGAAAAGAAACTTAAAGAAACAATGTGAAATGCGAGCGAAGCGAGCGAAAAAATTGATGTTCTATGATTTCAATATTGTTGTTAGCAAATTGGTCTTGGGGCGCAGTTAGATTTTCATTTAATAATGCTATATTGTACACAAAAAAACTTATAAATTAGCTAGATTGCAAAGAAGTTACGAATTAAACTGTATTGCGAGCGAAGCGAGCGAAAAAAATTGCAAGTATTTTAAAATTATCTCAGTAAAGTTGGTCCTGGGCGCAATTTAAGGCGCATAAAGTATGATTTTTAAGATTGGGGCGTTTAAAAAAATCTCTTTTGGCGCCCCTTGCTCTTCGGCGCCCCTTCAAAAAAGCTCCGCTGGGGGGGCCATGGCCCCCCCGGCCCCCCCTGCCACAACGCCACTGCTTCGTATGGCGTACATCTCTGTATTTCGTAAATTTTAAACAGAGCATCCTTTTGTATTCTCTCCAGGTCTCCCATTTCTTGTTTTGTGGTATGTGTCCAAGTCTCCGTACTGTAAGTTATTACTGGCAGAAGCATGGACTTGATTAACTTTATCGCTACTGTGTTGTGTAATTTGGATGGAGCCTTAAGTTTTTGCGCGCGAAAATTTCACTGATCTCTTCTTACTACCTCGAAAAAAAAACACAACTATTACAGTAATCAACCAACTCTAGTACGTAGAGAGTAGAGATCAGTGAAAATTCAGTGTTCGAAACAAAATGGCGGCACAAACATGCTTATATTACTGTAATTTTTTAAGATAAGGTTTGTATTGGGCCCTTCCTACTCTTCCAGATAAAATTTGATATAGGATATTGATGACAAAAACTTTCAGATAAAAATAAAGACTTTCTCAACTTTGGGTTTAGTTGAGCTAGAATCTGTACAGCTGTATGTCTGTTCAAAAGGGAGGTCGTCAGTAGTCCGACACGTTGTCCGACGTTGGATTTAAGTTCCGACTTTGAGGTTGGGCGCCTAAACTCAACTTTTCTTAAATTTTGGGAAGCTTCATAATTCTGAACATGCAAAAAGGGACCCTTAAAGGCGGTGCACTCTTTTTGCTATAAATTATTTCTAAGCAAATTTGATTGGTCCTTTATTTCTAATTATGTCAAAATGCCAAAATGAACTTTTACTAATATTATCTCAGTAAAAAAACCCTTATTCAACATTCGACACTGTAAAATCTTTCGTTTTCGGACTAAAGTGACATCGGAAAAAAAGACTTCTAAATTCTAAATTTATTTTATAGATTCGGACTATTTTACTGTCGGACTAGAAAGTGTCGGACTAGTGACATGCACCCGTTCAAAAACTTTGGCAGTTGAGGTGCTGTTCGAGCGCTGTCATGAAAATAGGGTTAGTATTGACTATAGGGACAGTGATTATAGGGACACATTTATTTTTACAAATAAAAAGAAAGACATCATAACTCCAAATTTGAGTCTAAGGTATGAAATATCAACAAAAGCCAAGAAGAAAACGAATACCGGGTAGAGGCTGCTGATCCCGGGGCCTAGGCCAAAGGTAGCCCAACCCACCTGAGTTGTTTTATACCGTGAGAGGTCCTAAAGCCGACAGCCCAGCCTAAAGCCGATGGGGTCTTTCAAAGATACAAACTAAAATAAAAAACAAACCTTTCGCTGTGACGCAACGAAGATACCAAAGTGTCAACTAAACTGAGAGATTTGATACATTGAACCAATTGAACCAAATAACAATAATTGCTTCAGTTGCTTCTTATAACAAAACATATTTTTTTATTGCAATATGCACAACGTCATAAATGACAACAGTAGTAACAGCATCATAAAGAGTAACGAGATGTTTTGATTTTCTAAAGTACGCGAAAATATAAAAGAGGTCTGTGTACAAGCGTGCTCATTTTGAAACGTTACGTAATCAAGCCTGGTTTCTATTACTTTACACTGGCACTTGGCTTGATTGCGGGGCTAGGACTTTGTGTAAGGATACATATAGACGACGTATATTACATTATATTATATATTACATGATAAGAATACAAATAGACAACGTATATTACAATTATTATGTATTACATGACACCTTGCTCCTATTCTAGTAAAGATAATATATGTCGTCAAAAAGTACACTTATGAAGAGCTATCCGATTGCGGGCCTTCCGTAAATAAACATCCGGACTTATAGGTGGTAAAAAGGGCGTTGATAGTTGCCGCCTCATTGATTCGAAGTTTGTTATTCAAATTAGTGCTACCACATCCGCCCTTTTTTCAACTTCGCGCCATTTTTACAATTTAGTCTTTTTGTTTCTTAATGGAAACCAGTCCAAGTTGTTTCGTATTTTTCCCGCACAAGTCACTTTTATTACAAAACTGTTATCGTTTTAAACATGAGCAACTAATCCAGAATACCGTAAGTTGGTCTAATCTCGACATCCGTCTTCTAATTTCGACACCCTTCTTTAGAGATAGGAATAATATGAAAGTCGGAATCGGTGATTGAAAAAAGATTTATCCTCCCTTACCACTAAGCAAATAAAATAATTTCGACCTTTTCTTAATTTTTCAGCTCTAGAAAAGGGTGTCGAATTTAGAGGAGGGATGTCGACATTAGACCAAGTTACGGTAAAAGGTAATTATTTTTACAATTTCTCGCAATTTTTAATTACATTAATTGACATCTTGATGTTACAGCTTTCTTGTTAGATGTTTTGTTTTGAGAGTTCTAGCAATAGTTTATCGTTCAACTTGGAGAGGGAATGTTTGTAAACATAGAATTTTTTTTCATAACAGTTATTTGGGGGGTCGGAATTAGGCTGGGCTGTCGGCTTTAGGACCTCTCACGGTACTCAGAAGTGGCCGATCAAGCGGAACTTTTTGGCTTGCTGGCTATCAAAAATCAACCTGGATAAAGACCAAAGACCACATAGCTTTAACACACCAGGTTAGCCCTGGACTACTGAGGTATTACTTTATTTTTTTACTTCTTCTGTCCAACATCCAACGTTTCAATATCACATCTCAAGACAAGGGTCCTGTGGCTGGTCACACAGGCATTTTGCCAAATCCTGAGGAGCAGCTGCACATGACAGTGAATGGTTTCCCATGTGCAGCTGATCAGGTATCTTTATCCTGAATTATCTGTTATCTGTATTTGTCTTCCAACTAATTCTTTTCAACTATCCTGTTGGCTACGAAATTCTACTAAACCACTAAGCTAAGTACCTGCCCAGTCTCTGGTTTGGTGTTGTTTGTTTGCAGCCATGCCGACTCAGCAAAACTCTCAAAATACCACAAAAAATGCTGTACCAGTCGATCTCATCAACAATTGGAAGCAAGTACTTGCTGAACTAGCAGAAGAGGCCAGCAATGAAACAATTAGAAACTGCCTCAGACTCTACAATCCAGAAGAGCCAACTAAAGATAACATAAAAACCCTGAAATCATGCCGAAAGGATCCCATCATGGAAACATTGAATTTCCTGTCAAGAACAACCAACATAATGAACAAAGACGAAGCAATTGAAAAATTGTGTGTGGTCATACAGAGCTATTTTCCAGACATATGTCAAATATGCAACCAGTCATATAGAGTAAAAATGCATGACGATTCACTCTTAAAATGCGGCTCCTGTGGACAAGAAGTCCATGACCATGCCCTAAAATGCT